>NW_026712321.1:4362708-4952323 GCF_030504385.1 Musca domestica | reverse complement strand
CATCTAGTAGTTCATATTAAAACTAGCAACGCCAACGCCAACAGCCCCAATAAATTTGACGTGGTACAATTCAAAAGACAACATCCCCAATATAATTTGCCGTGGTACAATTCAAACGACAACATCCCCAATATAATTCACCGTGTACATTTCAAAAGACAACATCCCCAATATATTTCACCGTGTACATTTCAAAAGACAACATCCCCAATATATTTCACCGTGCTGAATTTCCCCCAATCAACATCCCCATAGAATTTGCCGTGGTACAATTCCCAAGACAACATCCCCAATATTTTCACCGTGGAGAATTTACCCCTAATCAACATCCCCAATAGAATTTGCCGTGGTACAATTCCAAGACAACATCCCCATTAAAATTCACCGTGGTGAATTTACCCAAATCAACATCCCCAATAGAATTTGCCGTGATAAATCGTGGTGAATTCCCAACATCCCCATAAGCACACTACTGGGATTGTTTCAAATATCGCATGGTAAGTTCGTAATGGATATTTCAGCCCATGCTAGAAAATTGTCTGTGCAGGTCCACGTCTACGTATAGCCCCCATATAATGGTACCCCCCATATTCGGAATTTTGATGATTTTAGCTACATTATAAACACATTTTTCTTCAAGTTTCGCATGTAAATATTGTAATAACTTTTGAAAAAAGTTGCCTATGCAGGTCCACGTCGTCGTATAAGCATTCGGTTTTTTTAAGGTTTTAACAGAATTTTTAACGGATTTATTATTATTATTTTGGAAATTGCCAAATTTGTACCAAATGGTGGAGGGTATTAAAAGTTCGGCCCGGCCGAACTTACAGTTTTTTACTTGTTTTTTCTAATCTAATAATATCTAATAAATTAGTGAAAGGTATAAAATGCTCGGTCCGGCCGAACTTATGGTGAGAGTACATAAAACGCTTTTTTGACTTGCTTAAGTCATCGGCTGGTTTCTTCGTAGAGGAACAAGGGAGTTTTAGGATGACTTACGTCGATTTTGATACCACGTGATAAAAAAATATTTTTATATCTAAAATATTTATTTATGGCGAGTGGCAAATGTATTGTCAATCGTCATACCTGTCCTAACTGCAACAGTAGTGTGCTTATGGGGATGTTGGGAATTCACCACGATTTATCACGGCAAATTCTATTGGGGATGTTGATTTGGGTAAATTCACCACGGTGAATTTTAATGGGGATGTTGTCTTGGGAATTGTACCACGGCAAATTCTATTGGGGATGTTGATTAGGGTAAATTCTCCACGGTGAAATATATTGGGGATGTTGTCTTGGGAATTGTACCACGGCAAATTCTATTGGGGATGTTGATTGGGGGAAATTCAGCACGGTGAAATATATTGGGGATGTTGTCTTTTGAAATGTACCACGGTGAAATATATTGGGGATGTTGTCTTTTGAAATGTACCACGGTGAATTATATTGGGGATGTTGTCGTTTGAATTGTACCACGGCAAATTATATTGGGGATGTTGTCTTTTGAATTGTACCACGTCAAATTTTATTGGGGCTGTTGGCGTTGGCGTTGCTAGTTTTAATATGAACTACTAGATGGCGCTAAGTTTAGCGCAGACACAATCCAAAACTGTGTATGGGATGGTGAAATTTCAAGTTTAATATTCACCACTAGCAGAGACACCCTCCGAAAAAAAAAATGTATTATGATCATATCGAGTGGGGCTAAAGAGATTCAACATGTGAGAAGTGAATATAGCAGAAACACATCTGAAAGAGGTAAGTATCGAAGAAAATCATTTATCTAGATGGCTCTCAGAATGCTTTTACATAGTCAACATGCTGATTACTGCAGTCAAATGTGCTTATTAATTTATTTGAAAACATATATTTCAAGAAATCGACTTCAATAAATGTGATATATTATAGAAGAGTTTCAATTGACAAATATGCTGCAATTATTGATATTTCAGGGGTTTTAATTTCAGCATAGATGAAAATATAAATGAAAATATAGACAAAGAAATGACATCGAAAAATTCCGGAATAATCAAGTGAAATTCTTGAAAAACGATAACGAAGTCGAGTGGGTTGAACACGAAAATCAGCATGTTGGCTATGCAAAACATGATGAGATAAAAAGACAAAACTAACTTTTCGTTGTACTTGTTTTAATTTGTCTATAATTTTAGCGACTCAAAAATGTTCAGTTATTCCCATCGAAACGATATAGGCGACATCTAACGGTGAGTTCTATCTATACTATCCATAAATTATGTTGTAGCATAGACACACTCCAAAACTATTGAAATATGATCATATCAAATGGGATTAGAGAGATCCACCATATGAGAAGTGAATATAGCAGAGACAAATTTGGTTAGTATCATAGTCAACAAGAAGATGTGTGTTCTATTATTTTGTCCAGATGGCTCTCCAGTCATTTCCCTCGAAACGATATAGGCGACATCTAACCACCAATTAATGTTGTAGCATATACACACTAAAAAAAATGCTGCTGTAGCCAATCAAAGCAAATTCTTCTTGTGTGGACAGGCATTTTGGTACATTATATCGATCGCTTTTTGATAGTTTTGTCGATGAAGAATTTGTTTACATTATGTAGCAATTTGAGAGAATTGAAACTGAAAGAGTTTCATGACAAACCCTGCATCAATTCGGTATTGAAGATTGAAGGGATTTGAAGAAGGAAACACCATTGTTTACATTAACTAACAATTGGATTTCTGTGAAATGGATATGAGAATTTGGGGGGAAGCGTTGTTGCAGAGTTTCATGACAAATTCTGCTTCAACGATAGATTGGAGCATGAATGAGAACATGCTTAACTATGCTCAAAATTAAAAACTCTAGTAACTCTGTAATATTGTGAAATTCGCGTTAAATATTCGTATATATAGAAGACAATTTCAAGTAAGGCTCACAGTATAAAATTAAACATTGAACGTGATATTATGGCGAACGCAGATTTAATAAACTTATTCAATTCTTTCAGTTATAAAAAAATAATAACTTTGAAAGAAATGGAGGATAACAAAGAATACAACATCCATGGCGCCTTTAGAACAAATACAAAATATGGGGAAAGAATTGTGCTGAAAATTAATGATGCTATCCTCTATTTGCCGTCAAGATTCCTCTCGCTGGCGGATGAATACATAAAAGAAATAGCTGGTGGGGGTTATTCTGTGACGAAAACTGTGTTGAAAGATGGAAGCGGAAAGAGTCTTTACAAACTAGAATTAAAACATTTGGATCAACCAGATTATTTTTATCAACCATATTTAACATAAACTGAAAAGTAAATAAATATTTTGTTTGAAACTAAAAATTGCAAGCTGTTTTCATTTTAATGTGTGCAGAGAAATATTTCAGTTTATTAGTGAAGCTTTAGAAAGGAAGATGTCTCTTCTTAATAAGGAAGACGAACGCTTAAAAACCTTTGCTCGCTGGCCTTTAAATTATCCAGATCCCAAGACAATGGCTGCAGTAGGACTTTATTATACTGGAGTAGGAGATATTACCAGATGTTATTTTTGTAAAGTAAACATTCATAGTTGGGATCAAACTGATTGTCCTGTTACTGAGCATTCAAGGTTGACATATCGTTGCCCATTACTGGAAGGGCGTGAAACAACTAATGTCCCAACTATTTCAAAAAATTGGAATTGTACACCTTCTGAAATTGGTGTAGATGTTTGTGGTCGTGGAGCGAGTAAATGTTCACCCATTTTCTTATTATTGTTCACTTTCATTACCTTTAATGCTTTAAATAAAGTTTTATGCAAATAATACAGTTGCTTGTTTTTATTTATTAACTTTATTAATTTCATCGTCTAGTATGTAGCCAAGTTCTTTCCAGTTTTGTTCAATGAATACAAATATCTTAAATATATTATTTACGGCACACTTAAATCTAGTGTCCAAATGTATAGGACAGTTTGTAAAATAATTTTGGCAAGCTCGAAGTTTCATATTATTTTCTAAATTTATAATGGTAGAATGAATATATTTCTGTAAAAAGATTTTCTTTTCTTGTCCAACAACAAAAATATATTGATAATTGTTCAATGGTGTAAGAGCTTTCTCGACATCATTATAATTTTTTTCTCCATCTGTCCAATCTAAGCCATTCACATGTGTCTTGGTGTAGGCATTTGTTCTGCATGCTTCCCCAGTAAGTTCTTTTATATTAAAAGGTGGACGAAACAAAAAATAATCTGGAACAACAGAAGCACCACACATATATGATAGTTCCTTCACGAAAATACTCTTGTGGTTTCCATGGCAATATTGAAAATCAACCAGTGCAATATCCGATCTATTGATTTCAATCATCTTCTTAGGAAAGTTGAATTTGAATGGAGGGGATATCATCGATGTTGGAGTATTTATAAAATTTTGTTCATGTCCAATAAAAACTTTAAACAAAGATGTCCACAATTGTATGTATGAAATCGTTGATCTCTTTTATAATTGTATGTAATAGCTGGTCCCAAATAGCGTAAAACTTCTATCGGGGGTTGAAGATTACCGAAACTGTCGTAATAGTCGATATTATTATTGATTTTATTATATGCCACCCAATGCGTGCCAGGTCCACTGCTAACATCCAAATTTATGATACCACATTCAATTCGATGTGGTTTCTTAGGTAGATTATCACGCATATAAACACCTCTAAAGTGAGGTATATATTTTTTCCCAAAAAAACTAATATTTACATCGGTTAGAGGACCTTTGGGTAGCTGCTTAATTAGTTTTTTGGAGTTTTATTTTCATCAACATAAATTCCATAGCCCTTTTTATATGGTTTGAGATAGAGACCTTTACCCATAGCTATAGCTTCTATTGTTTTGTTATGTCTGGTTTGTTCATCCAACTCTTGTTTGGCTTTTTTTGCATTTAAAACGGCATTGGTAATTGCTGAACTACCCGATGCTAAGGCTCCCAATGCTCCTAATCCAGTTAGAATGGGAATGAGAGGAAGAAATCCACCTCTTTTGGGCACGCTTATTACTCGCGGTATAGCGACCTTTGATTTTTTTCCTCGAAACGTCTTTTGTATTTCATGTCTGGCTATTTTTATGGCTTCATCAATATCAGTTGGTTTTTTGCTTTTAAGGGAACTTGTAGCTTTTTTTAAAGCGTTTTTAAAAAGTTGTTGACCCAATATTTGTTTGGGGTTTTTATTACCCATGCCTAGCTTTGTCTTAGCCTTCATTATGTTAGTTACAAGATATGCGCTAATTTTTTCTCCAATGTTACTATTTTTCGATTTTACTCGCTCCCAAGCCCGTTCAGTTAGTTCACGATCAGCAATGTGACGTTGTTCAATATCTTTATTTTGTGAATAGGCAATATCGTGTGCTCTACACGCTGCATCTAATGGATTAATACCTTGATCTCCTCTTTGAATACGTTTTTCTAGCTTTGTTCCAGGTCCACAAAATTGATATCCTGGTAAATGAAGTTCAACGGGTAAAGAGTTAATCAACTTATTTACCAGTCCTCCTCCTTGAACGTGTTTCTTTCTAATAAATCGCTTCGTGTTGTAAACAATCATTTTATACTTTTTAGCGGGACGCTGAACGAAAGAAATATCGATATTTGATTATATTATAAATATGAATGTTTTCTTAAAACTACTCATTAGTTTAAATCATGAGATTACTGGAACAACAAGCTAAAATAATTGTTCAAAATGTGGATTTTATGCAAAGAAAGACCCCTCGACATAGTACTTTGCTGCCTGATTCTATACGAGCCTTAATAGTAGGACCATCAAATTGTGGAAAGACTAATGTGATGCTTAGTTTGATAGAAAGCCCCAATGGATTAAAATTTGAAAATGTTTACATTTACTCAAAATCGCTGTATCAGACAAAATATGAGTACCTAAAGAAACTGATATCCACTATAAAGGGGATGAGATTGTATACATTTAATAACAATGACGATGTTATACAAACGGACGAAATAAAGCCAAACTCAATCATGATTTTTGATGATGTTGCATGCGATAAACAAAACAACATTAAAAATTACTTCAGTATGGGGCGACATAAGAATGTTGATTCGTTTTATTTGTGTCAAACATACACACGTATACCAAAACATTTATTGCGTGATAATGCGAATTTTATAATCGTGTTTAAACAAGATGATCTGAATTTAAGACATATATTTAATGATCACGTTGGATGTGACATTAGTTTTGAAGATTTCAAAAAAATTTGTCATGAATGCTGGAAGGAAAAGTATGGATTTCTAACGATTTCCAAGGATGACGAAATTCACTCTGGAAGATACAGAAAAGGCTTTCATATATTTATTCAACCTTAATATTATTTAATGTATTTGCAAATGTTAATTTATATTAGTGCACCTACAGCCATGGAGGAGGAAATGCTGAAACGGCTTGTTAAGTCCAGAAATGTCTTGAAAAAGAAATTTCAAAGCATTAAAATGGGTGAAGAAGCTAAAACTACAGAATTGAAAAATACTTTCAAACCAATAACGGAGCCAATAAACAAACTACTAAAGCTTTCAACTGAAAATACTTCCAAAATGATTATGCCTAAGAAAGAGAAAATGGAAATGTACAGAGATTCTATTATTACAAGTACACCCCTTAAGAATTATAAACCAGATGTTAAGTTAGATTCCAATGCATTGGAGGGGTTAAAGCATAAAGTAGATTACACACAAAATTTCGATTCCTTTAATACATCACAAGACGACGACAAATTTTATTCCAACAATGAGGAACCTATGAATCTATCATTCTTGAAGAAAATTAAAAAACTAGATGTAGTCTATGGTCCACACAAAGATAACAATGGAGAATGGAGATTTGGGGACCAACCACTCAAAATAAGCAATGAAAAGATTATGATTGGAAATAAAAATTGGGCATTAACACCCGGTTTGTTTGAACTGTTGTTTTATCAAGACCCCAAGAACTATGATCATACAGAACTCGATATTTACAAAACAATATTATTAGACACAAATGCGCATAAAATAAACTATGAATCTAATGGACGAACAAAGTCCAACAGGGGACAAAAATATAAGAAAATAATAAAAAATTTAATAGAGGATACTCACAGCGGCAAAGGCTTACTGACAATAAATCCTGGTAAACCCAACTATATATACTGGGACGATCCCAACGAATTGATAGAACGATTAAAGCTGTTGTTGGCATCACAACAAGCCGGAAACAATAACCATACTAATGAAATTGTTTCTATTATCGAGGAACTGCGAGAAGGAAATATAATATATTAAATAATACTCTCAAGGAGCATACAACATATGACTGTTGACAAGTTTGGACATCATTACAATCAAAAAAATCAATCAATAGCAGTGAGAGAAAATGTTTCGAGATTATTGGGAGTCAATATTGATGAAGATAACAACCTTAACGTGCAAAATAAAAAGATTAGGAATGTTGCATCTCCAGCAGAAGGAGCGGATGCGGTCAACCAAGCATACGTACATACGCAAATCAAGCACATTCAAGAAATTTTAAAGAAAAATTTCATTCAAGAGTGCACCTTCCTAAGAGAAGAAATATCACAACTCAAACGTTCACAAAACGAAATATTTAAAGCCTTATCGCAAGCTCCATTCAACTCACCAGCTTTAATATATCATACCGAATAAAACAATGGAAAAGCGGGGTTTGGTAAATGAACTTCATCATCAAGCACGAAAAAACTTTCCAAGACGAAGGGTTATTACAAAGGGTATTGATGATCTCTGGCAAGCAGATTTAGTTGAAATGGGCAGTTACTCAAAAGCAAACAAGGGGTTCCGATTTTTGTTAACTGTCATCGATACATTTTCGAAATTCGCATGGTGTGAAGCCCTTAAAACAAAAACGGCAACGGATGTTTCTATGGCTTTTGAAAAAATCTTACAAAGAGGAAGAATTCCAAAAAATTTGCAAACCGATGATGGAAAAGAATTTTTCAACACAGATTTTAAAAAACTAATGCAGAAATATTCCATAAACCACTACTCCACATATAGTGTATTGAAGGCCTCAATTGTTGAGCGTTTTAATAGAACTTTGAAGTCGCTAATGTGGAAGGAGTTCAGTTATAATGGGAATTATCTATGGATTGATGTTTATAGAGAATTGGTTAAACAATACAATAAAACACCTCATCGAACAATAAAAATGGCCCCTATTCAAGTAAATTCATCGAATGAGAAGGCATTGTTGCAATCTGCTTATAACCACTTAAAAATTTTTAGGAGACAAAACTTTCGTGTGGGTGATCATGTACGCATTAGCAAATATAAACATCAATTTGAAAAGGGATACACGCCAAATTGGACTACGGAAATATTCAAGATAAGAACAATAAGAATAACAAACCCCGCTACTTATTTATTAGAAGACTATGAAGGAAATCCCATCCAAGGATGTTTCTACAAAGAAGAACTTTTACCCACAAAATATCCCAACACGTATTTAGTTGAGAAAATTTTAAAAACAAAAGGTAATAAAGTCTTGGTTAAGTGGCTGGGATTCTCAGACAAACATAATTCATGGATAGATAAGAATCATATCATATAATCTTAGTATGTAGATATACAATATACAAGCATATATTTAAATAAATAAAAACCCATATATACGTATGCATATTTTGTGTTTCAATTATTACGACAAAGAATTTTGCAATGTCAAGAACGTTTACTGTGTCCGGTAAATCTCCAATTCTACATTCAACATATTTACCCCCAATTGAATTGGGAAATAGTAGTTATGAGTGTTGCCTAATAGATTTCCAATCATACAATTCAATACCCAATGTGGATAATGATAACAATCTCTTTCACATTGGAGACAATATTATAAAAATACCTATAGGATCCTATGAATTGCAAGATATTGCGAATTACTTGGAAACGGAATATAAAACTATCCACGAGAATAGATCCATTGAAATTAAGGCGAATAATAATACGCTAAAAGTAGAAATCATGTCTTCTCATGATCCTATTTACTTTGATAAAGAAAAATCTATAGGCAAGCTTTTTGGTTTTACCGAAAAAATCTTAGAATCTGGGAAAAAACATACTTCAAACCTTCAAGTCGACATTTTAAAGGTTAATGCCATACAAATACACTGCAATATTGTAACTGGATCATTCATGAATGGGTCGCCAACGCATATTCTACATGAATTTGCTCTTAATGTTCCTCCGGGATATAAATTGGTAGAGAGACCAATGAATCTCATTTATTTACCAGTGAACGTCAAAGAAATCGGTCGTCTGGAGATAAAGATAGTAGATCAAGAAGGTCGCTTTATAAATTTTAGAGAGGAAGAAATCACGCTACGTATTCATATAAGACCAATGCAATCATGATTATCTACAATAAATACAATCATAAACAAATACCAAGACACATTCAACACAAAGTTGTCAAACCGACAAGACCTACAATTTCAAAGGAAAATAAAGAGTTTTTAAAACTTATTAAGCTTAAAGTCAAACCAAATGTCTGAAATACTTAACATTAATGAGCGTCCATTCTCGGATGAGAATATTGTAAAGAGAGACTACCACAGCTATGTTCCATATATTCAATCATTTAAAAATAATGATGAAATTCGGATAAGTATACAAAATCAGGATCTTTACATACTTCCATCGGAGAGTTATCTATTCATTGAAGGAAATTTGAAAAATAGCAAGGGAGAAGTATCGCAATATGCAAGACTGAGAAATAATTGTGTGGGATACATGTTTGATGAAATTCGCTATGAACTAAATGGTGTTGAAATTGATCGTACTCGTTATCTAGGAATAACTACAGAAATTAAAAATTGGATTTCTCTAAGCGAATCCGAAAGTAAGGTTATGAGCAAAGCGGGATGGAAAGCTGATAATGATTTATCAGTAGGATACTTTAATTTTTGTGTACCCTTAAACCGTCTACTAGGGTTCGCAGAGGACTTTGATAAAGTAATTTGCAACAGCAAGCATGACTTGATTCTTTTGCGTAGTGCCAACGATAAAAATGTGTGTTATTCAACCATGGATACGGAGGAAATTAAACTCACCATAACAAATGTTGTATGGAAAGTACAACACATTCAATTATCAGACTATAGAAAAATCAGCTTCTTGAAAACTATTAAGGATGGAAAAGCGTTGCCTTTAGCATTCCGCAGCTGGGACTGCTACTTTAATCCAACTTTTGCTGGTGGAAGACAACACAGTTGGAGTGTTAAATTGTCTGTCAATCATGAAAGACCACGATATGTTGCTTTGATATTTGAAAAAGACAACAAGCTGGAACATTGCGAACTTAAAAACATCAAAGTTCACTTGAACTCTGAAACCTATCCTTACGATGATTTGAATGTAAAGTTCGAAGAAAATGGCTATGCAGTACTATATGACATGTATACAAAGTTTCAACAATCATATTACATGAGGGAGCCACAACCACTTCTTACATATGCAAGTTTTAAAGACAAGCCCATCGCCGTTATTGACATTAGCAATCAAAACGAAGCTGTTAAGAATGGACCAATCGATTTAAAAATCCAATTTGAAACCAATAAACCAATTCCACAAAACACTTCTGCGTACTGTTTAATTATACATGATCGTCTGGTCGAGTACGTTCCATTAACAGGAATTGTACGAAAAGTAGTATAATCTATTTTATACTCACCTTTGCAAGAATATTTCAATAAAACGCAATTTACATAAATTTATAAACAAAAATATTTTGTTTTATTTTATAATAAGAATAGTTAAAGACTAGTTAAAATATAATACACTTATATTTACTTAAAAATTAAACATTTTGTGTTGCGAGAAAATATTAATATGATGACATTTATAGTGAGTAAAGACAATTAAATTAATATTATTACTATGCTCTTTTATCTATATATTGAAACTTAAATCATAATTAAATTTATATTTTAATCCAAGTCCATTGAGACAGATTCATTTGAGTTATTTGCATTTGTTTCATGAAGGTTATTTAATCTATAGTGGCCCCAAGCATAGGTGTGAATACCATCCTCTAGAATAAATCGTTTATCATCTTGATGGCTTAGCGATATTTTAGTAATTTTGTCTGTATATATTGTATGCTGCCTTGACCTAAACGAAAACATGGTACCGTAAAAAACCTTTTTGTTATAAAGACATTCTCGATATTTATCTATAGTATACTTTTTTAGGACCGACTTTTTAACTCCCTTAGATTTTTTTACTTCTTCGCTATCAACTACATTGATGGCATACATTTTAGGACGAAGGCCTACAAATTCAACCATTGTTTTTCCGTCATTCTCATCTTTCATCATGCCAAGTTTTTTCTTATTAATTAGAGGAAGTTTATATTTATTTTCTTTTGAAAACCCTGAGGTGTCAAATCTAGCCAATATTTCATCTAAAGATAATTCGGAATACAAATTCCGTCCGTAAAATGTTAATATGAACGAATCTGTATCCATATAATTTAGAATAAAATCCTCACCAAATTTCACTTTTAGAAAATCATACAGAAAATCATACATCACCCACTTTGATAAATCTAATATGCAGAACCCTAAGTACAATGGTCTATCATATTTTACTCTGACATTCCTAATTTGAATAGCAACCATATTTTCGGAGAATATCGAAAGGCTGTGAAAATTTGGCTTCGAGATTAATTTACTAGCAACATTCCTTCTTCTTTGGTTTGCCTCATCTACCCACATTGTCACAATTTTCACAGTTTTTCTTTTGTCGATATTCTCCATTGTCTTACCGAATGAAGAGTTATTCAATAATTTAAAAAAATCTTTTTCAAAGGCATTTTCAGCCTTTTCCCTATGTTCATTATTCTTCAGTATGTAAGGAGCTAACCAAGCGCTTTGTGTGAAAGCCAAAACTCTATGGACTTTCTTAAGAATTAGTCCATGTTTCAGAGATTGCTTAAGTAATTTGTAGTGTATGGTGTATGATGTTTTGTCAGTAAAATCTGCAATAAGTTTTTCAGTTTTTGAGCCCTCAACACACTTTTTCTCCGCCAAAAAAGGTAAATCGTTATGTTTGTCGTGAAGGTGCGGTGGATATTCAATATCAACCTCTAAAATAAAACCAGTAGGAGCGTTGTCAGGAATAGATAATATTACAGCTGGATCATTGAATTTCTCCATTTCATAACCCTCCACCCATCTAAAATCTTTTTCAGGGAGACACTCAGTCATAACTGTACCATATAAATTATTTACATCCAAATAATAGATATTTACCTCTGGTTTGGCACTATTATAATTGGGAGCATCTTCATTATTTGCTACCGAGTGTCTGTTTGAGCACTGAGTAAGCCCTCCCCGAATACCATTTTTGCAGAAATTGTACATGTCTATATCTCTGAGTAGCTCAAGTTCGACTTTAGTACATAGTAGCATTGCATCCCAAGATAGAGATGGTGCTGTGAGATATTGACAAGGGTCCAGTTCGTGAATTCGCATACATAAGCTCCTGAAATTTTCAAATACGTCTGCTAAAAGCAAGACATCAGCTTTTAAGTACAAATCCATGTAGTCTTGCATAGTTTGACATCGAAAATGTGACCAAACATTTGTTGCATGCCTATAATCGTCTGACGAGCATTCAGTATCTGTCAACTTATTATAAAATTGGTCTATAGGGGGAAGTTGTTTCTCCTTCAATTTTTCAAATGATGAAATATATTCGTAGGGAAATACTCCTTTCCTAGTCATAAGTTCGAATGCTTCATCATCAGGAAAATGAGATCTGACAGCAACAAAAGAATCTCGAGATAAATTCCTTGCTAATTTATCCAAACTAGTAGGCATAAATCGAAAACTATCTAAGAAACGATGCTCTAATCTATTCATTTTCTTTTTTTTTCACTTTTTTGCCCTCACTTTCCTCTTCTTGCTGGAATTCCTCATCATCTTCCTCACTCGAATCTTCTTCTTCTCCTACAACAACTGTACTTTTTAAAGAACTAGAGTCGGTTGACTCGTTATCCATATTAATGAAATAAGACATTGAAATATATTTTTCTTTGTTTTGAGGTATGACTCTTATTTCACCTCCAAATTCAACTAACTCTTTAAAGAAGAGGTGACAGTCGTACGAAGAAAAATTGTGGAAATATATTGGAATAAATTTAGGTAGATGATATTGCAGATTGCAATGGTTATGTACCGCACCTCGATATTGCCCCGTTAAGTGACAATGATCTTTCACCCTATCGTTACCTAAAATATCGCCACATATACGACAATTTATATCCCTAAGAAAGGCTGTCTCTTCTTCGGGTGTTAGAGTATTCATAGGTTTCGTTTTGGTTAGGTAACTATCATACAAAAATTTACAATCCTGAATTAGTTCTTTCAGAAAAACATTTGCTGCGTCGGGACCACTATATATAAATAACTTATTTAAATTTTCATTAAAACTACATTTAATAAAATAACTAAAAGCACATGGAATATGCTTCTTTACCTTTTCCGTTTTTTTACTCGCCCCATTGTTCTCATCTTCCGGCACGTCTTCCAGTATGCTCTCGGAGTCAGCATAAATTACGAAAGGCACCTTTTCCTTTTTCTTGTGATTGATGAACTTCAATACAGCCTCCTTTTTGTTTGGCAGAGTACAGACTACGTTTCCACACTGCTTTTTGTGAGTCATACATTTATTTTCATCGTGGAAACATTGTAGACATCCATAACAAAAATAAGCTTTCTCCTTATGACTTGTGAATTGAGACCGCATAAGACTGAAAAAAAAAAGAACAAATACATGATTATTAGAATATGGTTTTGATTGATAAGTTTTTTTTTTTTTTTAATTACCAAGACATATCCATAACCAAAATGTAATGGAAATGTTCTTCATTGTGCAGCAATATTAAATTAATGTGATTGCTTTTCGTCTCCTTTGTTAAGTAATATGGACCAACGACCGACTTGTTTTCATAACCGAAAACATTTACGCTAATCTCCGGGTTGTTCATTTCAAATTTTTTATATATTTAAGACCCAATGGGAAATTTAATTGTTCGAAATTTAGCGATATTCCAGACTGCAGAATAATGACATCTTGGTGTATGTCGATGTTATATGAAGAGGTTATACTCGGATCTCCATATGCAGTTTCTCCCAATGCAACAACCATACACCACTTGAAACAAAAGTCATCATAGTTTTTGATGTTAAGGCACGCACCCTTCTTGTTGCTTAATGATTTCGGAGTTGGAATATAATGTGAGCCACGGGTTAAGTTGGCTCTCAACACATTTATGTCAAGTTTTAAAAGTTTCTCCAGGGCCCAATTAGAGCCTCTTTCTTGGAACTCTTCTGATTTTGCTATAATTTCCACACAGTGGTTGAAAACAACCTCTTCCAAATCATCTCCCAGGGTTAATAGCGTTGTTTTTGAAATATGATTAAATATATTTTCAATAGTTAACTCTTTGGAAGTTGAAGGTCCATCTTTTTCATTGTTTGGTTTCACATATAGTCCTTGGAGTTCCATATTAAATTTTATGAGCGTTTTACCGTTTAACTCATTTTTTAAGGTTTTAATTATTAATTCTTTTGAAGCATTAAGAAAATCGATCGGGTACAAAATGTCTTTATTGTTTTGTATCTCATAGCTGAGTATATTTTTGTTAAATGCACTTTTAACAATTTTTATGTCAGAATCCAGATTTTTTCTCACGGTGGATCGATGTTCTTCGCTACGAACGTGTGATCGTATATTATTCACAATTTTATCACAATCACCACAAAACTTTTCCACCTTCACAGCTGATTTATTTTCATGCTGCTGCTTTAGTTTTTCTTGTTGTTGATCCCGATTTTGTTTTATTACATGCTCATCTCCATGATGGTTCTCTAAGTGCAATTCTAAATCGTTTACACTTTCACATAAAACATCACAAAACATACAATGCTTTTTCATATGTTTCACAAATTCACTTTTTTCCTTGAAATAAAGGCTGCATGACCAACAAATTTTTTGAGACATTATAAAAACTTTTTTAAAAATATTAAGAAACGATGCTTATTAATCTGTGACTTGTTGAGTACTGAAATTTCTTCCAATCCAATCAATACATTATTGACTACATTTTGTAAACAAATAGAAATTCTATGATTGAAGCAGAATTTGTCATGAAACTCTGCAACAACGCTTCCCCCCAAATTCTCATATCCATTTCACAGAAATCCAATTGTTAGTTAATGTAAACAATGGTGTTTCCTTCTTCAAATCCCTTCAATCTTCAATACCGAATTGATGCAGGGTTTGTCATGAAACTCTTTCAGTTTCAATTCTCTCAAATTGCTACATAATGTAAACAAATTCTTCATCGACAAAACTATCAAAAAGCGATCGATATAATGTACCAAAATGCCTGTCCACACAAGAAGAATTTGCTTTGATTGGCTACAGCAGCATTTTTTTAGTGTGTATATGCTACAACATTAATTGGTGGTTAGATGTCGCCTATATCGTTTCGAGGGAAATGACTGGAGAGCCATCTGGACAAAATAATAGAACACACATCTTCTTGTTGACTATGATACTAACCAAATTTGTCTCTGCTATATTCACTTCTCATATGGTGGATCTCTCTAATCCCATTTGATATGATCATATTTCAATAGTTTTGGAGTGTGTCTATGCTACAACATAATTTATGGATAGTATAGATAGAACTCACCGTTAGATGTCGCCTATATCGTTTCGATGGGAATAACTGAACATTTTTGAGTCGCTAAAATTATAGACAAATTAAAACAAGTACAACGAAAAGTTAGTTTTGTCTTTTTATCTCATCATGTTTTGCATAGCCAACATGCTGATTTTCGTGTTCAACCCACTCGACTTCGTTATCGTTTTTCAAGAATTTCACTTGATTATTCCGGAATTTTTCGATGTCATTTCTTTGTCTATATTTTCATTTATATTTTCATCTATGCTGAAATTAAAACCCCTGAAATATCAATAATTGCAGCATATTTGTCAATTGAAACTCTTCTATAATATATCACATTTATTGAAGTCGATTTCTTGAAATATATGTTTTCAAATAAATTAATAAGCACATTTGACTGCAGTAATCAGCATGTTGACTATGTAAAAGCATTCTGAGAGCCATCTAGATAAAATGATTTTCTTCGATACTTACCTCTTTCAGATGTGTTTCTGCTATATTCACTTCTCACATGTTGAATCTCTTTAGCCCCACTCGATATGATCATAATACATTTTTTTTTTCGGAGGGTGTCTCTGCTAGTGGTGAATATTAAAACTTGAAATTTCACCATCCCATACACAGTTTTGGATTGTGTCTGCGCTAAACTTAGCGCCATCTAGTAGTTCATATTAAAACTAGCAACGCCAACGCCAACAGCCCCAATAAAATTTGACGTGGTACAATTCAAAAGACAACATCCCCAATATAATTTGCCGTGGTACAATTCAAACGACAACATCCCCAATATAATTCACCGTGGTACATTTCAAAAGACAACATCCCCAATATATTTCACCGTGGTACATTTCAAAAGACAACATCCCCAATATATTTCACCGTGCTGAATTTCCCCCAATCAACATCCCCAATAGAATTTGCCGTGGTACAATTCCCAAGACAACATCCCCAATATATTTCACCGTGGAGAATTTACCCTAATCAACATCCCCAATAGAATTTGCCGTGGTACAATTCCCAAGACAACATCCCCAATAGAATTTGCCGTGATAAATCGTGGTGAATTCCCAACATCCCCATAAGCACACTACTTGCAACAATGTGACACTTTGAAGCAAAATACAACCATTTTGTATTCAAGTCTTACATTATTTATGACGCTAATATTTTAGTTTTCTGTTTCAGATTACATTTTTCCCTGATAGATGGCATAAAAGTCGAGAAAAAGAAACAAAAATGAAGTCGAATGATTGTTTGAGATTACTTGTGTAATTTGGTACCATGCCTGTGCTATTGCTTTGTTATTGATGCACTGAACATACCCAATAATTTAAAGAAAGAAAGAGGCAACTCTTCGAGTATACATTTCTATCTGTTATTATTCACTCTCACAGTTAATAAAACTATTGATGAGAGAGATCTATAAATAGTACTTTTTAAAGGTATTTTTTTCGTTGCTCTCGTTTACGTTTACGTTCTGCTTGAGGTAATTTACACAACCACCAACATGAATTTTAATCTATATTTGCGATCACTAGGCATTTGTAGAGAAATTAAACTTTTCGACCTCAACCTTTCTGACTGTCACAAGAACCGGGCGTTATTTAAATACTACCTTATGTACGATTATTGTCTCTAATTACCGATGATATATGTGAAAGGTAGCTGATCTTGTACAGCTCTTTCAACTTATGTTCATGCTGCCAAAAACAAATTAAGACTGAAAAAAAGTGTTACCAACTATGACAAAAGCAATGCGGTGTAGATGTTTTATTTTTGGCAACACTGAACATGCCCTTTATATTTGCCTAAAAGTACGTTTACATACAAATATTTAATCCGTGTAACCGTAGTAATTTATAAATTACAATAAATATTACAATTATATTCGTTAAGTTTATTGTGATTTATTAATTATTACAGTTAAAATGAATTATATGTAAAAGCTCGATGGAACATTTTACGGCCAGGCGCCCTATTTAAGTAAATTTACACCTCCAACCTGAATTTTAAACTAATTGTGCGACCACCAGGTCGTAGAGAAACGAAACTTTTTGATCTCAACCTTTCCCAACTTCTACAAACACCCGATGGTATTTAAATTGTATCTTATACGGGCGACGATTGTGTCTAATTACCGATGATATCCACTGGACACAGGAGAACCTTATTAACAAAAAACTGGTCGTCAAGTTAAGTTCCTTGTTGCCAAAAAAAAAAAAACAAATTAAGACTGAAAAAGTGATACCAACTATGATAAAAGCAATGCCGTGTAGATGTTGTGTTTTTGGCAACACTGAACATACCCATTATACTTGCCTAATTGTATGTTTGCGTACAAACGTTTAGCCGTGGTAATTACCAATAACACTAACTTTGACAATGAAAAACTTCCGTCAAGCTTATTGTGAGTTATTAATTTTTATATAAAAACTATTGCTTTGTTCCAGAGCCTGCAATAATCTACTATTTTTGTATTTTTTTAGATATCATAAGGGGAAAATCGGTTATCGTAGTAAAACTTTTACATTCTTGCAGTTCGGGAACAAACCATGTATCACTAAATGGAAGCAGAGCTTTCAAAATAGCTAATGATGATTAGGCAAACTAGTTTTCTACCAATATTTCTTTTATTTTTATTTTCTTTCAATTTTTATGCATATATACATTGGCTTTAAGATTATTTTTAAACAAATCGCTTCAAATGCAGTTGTACTTACCATGGGTAATGTTTTCGGCACCTTATTAACTTGATATTGATATTGGACATCCAAAACTTTAACAACAACAAACTCAGCCAGGGCTGCAAATACGGATACCATACAACCGGCCATCCATAAATCTAAAGCCTGCAAACAACACCAAAAAAAAACATTAAAATTCCAAACATAAACTCCCAATTCCCCAACAACTTACCTTGACATAAGCCACTGGTGGTATATCTGCTCGCAGGCCAGTAAACATTGTCACCAAGGTGAGCATGCAAGTAACCAAGAGCGTTACTCTCCCCGGTATGGCATCTAAACCCAACCAAAAACTAAACCATGACAACATTACGACCAGTGACGATGGTGCAAATGTCTGGATCAAATGATGGCCTATTTGTCGTTCGAAACGAAAGTAGACGGTGAGGCGTGAAAAGTTGCCAACCTTCTCGGGCATATAACCATCACTTTCTTCCAATTCCAGCGGTTGACCTAAATTGTATTGCAGTAACTTAAGTTCAGGATTTAGGGTGACACCAGAATCGGACCAGCGTAATTTTACTTTTTGATTATTTGAAGAGACTTTTGGGGAAAAAAGACAAGCGGTTATCACTGGTTTCCTTTGCTGCAGTTTTTTTTTTCTTTTGTTGCCAATCAATACTTACAACTTTCTATGTAAATGGGACAGACTTGTATGTCCATGGGATATAATTGAAATTCCATTTGACAGGCTATGATGGCATGCATTCGTGCTGCATAACGTACCGTCTTATTTTTGTACAAAGTCACCGAAGTAAATTTGTGGGTTAATGTGGCAATTTCTAAAAGGAAAACATGGAAAGAACAAGAAAACAACAACAAAAATGTATAGTGGAAATGTTGGTGGAGGGAAGGAAAAAGAAAACAGAACCAACAACAATATTAACATTTAATAAAAGCTTAAAAAAAACTACAATGACAAATATATAAATAGTTAAGTTTTTTACTTAATTTATAAATAAAATACAAAGAAGGATTATGTGCTACACCATATGTATTAGGCTTCTTATATGCTCACTTAATTGTGTCCTACTTTATACAGATTCCGTATTTCAGAGTGCGGTATTTAAATAACAATATATATTTTGACAGCTAATCTAGTGATCAGCTGTGATAAATGGAGTACCATTTATTGTGATTAAGGCTATGTTTACATTTGAGCATTTAATCACTGTGAAGTGATACCTGACATGGTAGAGTTAAGAAGATAACGTCATGCAGTCATCAATATTATATATTTGACAACATCTCGCCGTCAAAATGTTTATTTAAAAATTGGTATATACATCAGAGATGGGAAACTGTTCTAGATGAAGTTAAATTTGACAAGGAGTATGTGTCAAATCAAAACCAATGAATTTAAGACTTGGTGTATACGCAATGGAATTGATATTTTAAATCCATTTGATTTATTATTTGTAGCAGGTTTACTTAAGGCTCCATATGCATTAGAGGTATACTTTGAAGATGAGAATACATAAAACGGTGTAGCATATAATCCAATCTAGGTATACCGTTCCATTTATACAAAAATATTACTTATTTTACTTACACATAAAGTAAAGTGTTACAAAAAGCCTGAATGATTATAACCAAAAAGTAATAAAAACTAAAATTACAATTAAAATATATATGTTTACATTCATGGATCCGGTGCAAAAAAGATAGTATTTTGTGACGTTTACCCCATTCACCAAAATAAAGGAATTAATGTTTAAACAGTTTTAGAGAAAGGCGCAATTTCAAACAGCTGAAGCCGCAATCAGCTGTTCTTATTGAATATTTCAAAATGTAAACAGTTTTGACATTTATTCCAATTTGAAACAGCTGGGGCTGCAAACAGCTGTTCTTATCGAATAGTTCAAAGTGTAAACACATTTTGACATTTATTGTGATTTTTAACAGAAGTGGAACACAGTAGTCATGGTAGAAGAATACAGGTGATCGCATCGGCACAGCTGCTGGCACAATGAACTGTCAAATCAATATTCAAATTGAAAATGTTGAAGGAAAAATGTTTAAAAAATTAAAATTTTTAACAACCTTTGGTTCGTGTAGTATAAGAAAGCTTGGGAAAATTGATATGTGAAATTTGTTTTAAATGTTTTATTTAAAAAATAGATTTTATATCTTTCCTTATACGACGCAATTCGATATGCATCTTTCAAAATTTTGTACAAATCTCAATAATTTTTCATTCAACATCTTCAATTCCAAAATCGGTTTGACAGTTCATTATCCCTGCAGCTGTGTCGATGCGACACCTGTTTTCTTCTACCATGAGCATTAAATTTCCACAGGCCTCGAAAACATATTTCACTTTTCGATTTCTACACAGACCTCGAAAACATATTTCACTTTACATGTCATATTTAAAAATTTAGCACGCCATTTTATTAGGTTGTACTAGATTGCATTAATTCCCTTGTATTTGAAGTTGAAAGATTTTATTTACATTTAGTGAAACAAAAATAAATAATTTAAAGCATAATAAAGCCAATGATTTGTAAACAAATAAAAAATGTACTTTACATTACAACAACACAACACTTCACCACAATATTTTACTCATTTCTTTCCCTTTTTTTAATATAAAGAAGGATTTCTTTAAGTATACGACAAATTGTTGGCGTTTTGACGTTTTCATAATTAGTGAGGTCAAATAAAACAAATACTTGTACAATTACATTTGAACATGGTCCCAAATTTACCATAAATATAATAACTCTTCAAATTTTGTCCCAAAAAACCATATTCCATTGTAATTTTTTCGATAAAAATTCAAAGCACACATACATTGTTTTGTAGGACATTTTGAGAGGAAAAGTATTGTGTTCGATTTTGAAATTTGCAGCAGGTGCCGGTGTGCAGTGAAAAATTATTTTTTTAAAGAAATTAAAACATTGGGAGAAATATTTTTTAGCGTGGAAACCAATTCTTGTATGAAAGCAACAGAGTAGAATTAAATAAAAAATAAAATTATATTTGAAAGTAAAAAGAATATAAACAATAAAGTTTGATTTAAGCCATAAAAAATTTAACTTAAGGTGGTCTTTTGGGGAGTTTTTAAAACTAGTGAAAGCCTATAATAGTTCTGAGAAGAATACTACATCCTAATAATATGGGAAAGGACAACAAGAAACTGTGTCACAATAGTGAGTTACCAATTTGGAACACAGTATTTAAAGTATTACATTATTTACCACAATGTTTTCTGATTCGAAAAACTAATATTATGATTGTTAAAATGTTTGTTTACGTCACAATTGCAGGGATTTTGACAATACGGGTGAAATCAGCTGGTCTTATCGGATGCCCTAATAGATAGACCATGGATACAAGTATGGTAGAAGAATACGGCACAGCTGTTGGGACTATTAACTGTCAAACTAATTTTGAATGAAAAACTATTCACATTTGAAAAAAATGTTGGAAAACGTATTTTTTAATAATTTCGTAAACTTTGACATATCCCCCAATGCATCTACCTGTATTCTTCTACCATGGAAACAAGCATGGTACAATAAGCAGGTAGAATAGCTTCGTAAAACTACAGAAATACAGCTCTGAGGCTATGCCCACTTCCTGCCAAATTTGTTGTTTTCATTTACTCAGTATTTTTCCTCATTTTTAAAATCTGTTAAACAGCCGAAAAAATGAATGAAATCCCTGGATATTCTTTCAAAAATATGATCTAAACTGTTCTATATTTCAATTCCATGGCAAAACTGGCGAATAGCTTTAATGCTCCTCTCTATTTACGCGTCATCCAATCATTGATTTTGAAAATATTCTGTTTTTATTTTTCAAAACAATAAAATTGGCAGAAGTCGGACACACTTAGAAAAAATTGTAGTCAGCTGTTAGCTCTATCTTACCTTTTTATTGTACCATGGATACAAGTATCTACAATCACTGAACACATTCATTAATTACGACTTTTAGTGAGGTTCGCATGTCCCAATTTTTGTTGAAACTCTGAAAATGCCTCTTATGCCTTTTGTTTAATAGATTTTGACTGTTTTTGACTTTACATCAGTCGGTATAAACTATGGATTTATATTTTCTTATTTAAATTATATTAATGTCTGATATCAGCTGACAAACCCTTTTTATGGGTATGTTCAGTGAATGAATTAATTTTCACTGAACATAAGAAATTGTAGTTTTTAGTAGGGTTCACAGGCATTAAAATTAAATCGAATTTATTGATCTTCACTCAAAATAGCAAATCCATGGTAAAATTAAAAAGGAAAAGTCATTAACATATCCTTCTCTGCATTTTTTGTAATTTACCTTGTAAAATTTCACTGTATAGAAAACATGTTCCCATCTCTGATGTGTGTGTGTATACAATGGATATGCAAATATAGATTTTAACAATGAGAGGTTTTCAAATAAATAATCTTGAAAAAAAAATTGTAAACATATGATTGCATGACTTATTCTTATTAATTCTATCGTTTTACAAATTCCCAAACTAATTCCCCGTTTTCCCAAAAGACCCTTGTGCTGTGTGTTCTTTGAAGCGCGCATAAAGTGGACTTCTCCCAAAAACATAATAAAAATGCGAAAAAAATAATTTCAAACAAAAAATATTGTTTTTAATGTAGACTCATTGAGGCTATAACGGGACATTTACAAACAATGACATGAATACTATTATTGCTGTTGTTTTAATATTTATTTTTTTGTTGGTAAATTATTTGTTTTGTTTGTATACTTAAAGTCTTCTTTAGATGAAAATTTTTCTTCTCTTTCTCGGTTTTATGGCGTATCAGAGAAGTTTGCTCAATGTAGGGACTTCCCAATCCTAGTTGTTTTGTTTTGGAAGATTTGAAGGTTGTTGGGAAGACGTTGTTGTAGTGGTAGTTGTTAATATTTTTATACAATTTCAAGGTTAGTTGTTTTTTGTTTTGTTTTTTAAAAAATAAGTTTTTGTTTTTGTTAAATAAAGACAATGGAAAGAATGAAAATAAATATTAAAAAACCAGAATAGAATATTAGCAGTTTTTTATGTATATTTTTTTTTACAAAAAAGAGAGATAAGCACATTGGCATACATAAACAAGAAACATTTACGCAACAGAACACGGTTATAAGGATCTTTATCACGATAAACTATTCTGTCACGAATAATTTGCTATAAAATGTATGAAAATATACGTTAAATATCTCATGATAGACGAAATTAAAAAAAATGCCTAGGCAATTGCAACCAACTTCGCTGTGTTCTAACATAGTGTTTACACATAATTTGACATATAATGTATGAATCATGCATGATAGAAGAAGAAGAAGACGCATCGACACAGCTGCTAGGACAATGAACCAATTTTGGAATGGACATTTTTGAATGAAAAAATATTTAAATTTGTAAAAATTGTTAAGAAACACGTATTATAATAACCTCCGAATGATGTCGTATAAGAAAACATATACAAATCTTCTTATATTTGAAAAACATTTAAAATTTCTTGTTATATCAATGTTCCCAAGCGTTGATGCATCTACCCGTATTATTCTGCCATGGAATCATGGTAAAAGAATACAGGTAGATGCTTCAACGCTTGGGAATTGTCATTTTTTAAATGTTTCTTCAAAACTAAGAAGATTTGTATTGTTTTCCTATGCGACGCCATGGAGGTTGCCATGATATGCATTTTTTAATAATTTTTACAAATTTGAATAATTTTTCATTCAAAATTTTCATTTTGAAATTGGTTTGACAGTTCATGGTCTCAGCAGCTGTGTCGATGCGACTACCTGTATTCTTCTACTATGGTATGAATATATTCCTAAAATATATCATGATAGATATCACAAAAAGTAAGACTCGGCAATTGCAACCAACTTCGTTAGGTTATAACATAGTGTTTACACATAACAATTGTGCTAGGAAACAGTGGGAAACTTTCCTGTCATAATTTAATTTAATGTTCAAGTGGCTTGTTCTCTTTCCTTATAACCGTGTTTCGATTGCATTTGAACATAAATTTAATTATAGTTTTTTACAAGGTTTGTTTCGAATATATTGTATTATTTTAAGTTATCTAATTGAATATTAAAGCTTACAAGATTGCACATATTCATATTACAGCATATTAGTTAAATAAAAAGCCCAAATATCAAAATACATAACATTTAACCAATTAAACGGTTTTCAAATATGCCATAACAGTTTCGACTACAAAATAAAACAAACACTAAAGTACATAAAAAACGAAAAACGCGCATGAATATACAAAAATTTCTCCATTTTGAAATCCCCACAAACTTACCTGCTATTTTTGAATTGAGAAAATATGGATCCGGTTGCCAGAGATTATCGAAAAATTCCGGTAATAGGGTGACATAATCATCTCCTTCCTCAAAAATATCATCGGATATTTCTAGTCTTGATTCTAGCCATCGTTGGTGTATAAACATATCTACTCTAAATAATAATAACCACAAAAAAACAACAGACAGAAATATTTAGAAATAATTTATAAAAGATTGAGGTTAAACAAATGTAAATAGTGTGTTGAGAAAACGTTTTGACAAGGAGTTTTGGGGGATTTTGTTTACAATTTTTTTTATTGAAATCTAATCATCACAAGGTAAAAGATCAAGATGAGTTCTTAGCTTGGAAGTTGCTCTTCTTTTTTATTTAAAATTAGTTGTCATAACACTTTCTTGACAAACTGTATGAATCTAATTTATGTTAAAGAACGAATATGTACTAAGTTATTAATGGCCTCATTAAGCCATGTACATAAATAAATAAAGTTACACCTTAAACATTCCATGGAGTCATTAGTTTGTATTAATTAAACCAAAATGTTGTTCTCATTGTATTTTGAGAATAATAAATATAATTTCTTAGACAATTAAAGGGACATGCCATGGTAGAAGAATATTGGTAGTCGCATCGACACAGCTGCTGGGACAATGAACTGTCAAACCAATTTTGAATGAAAATTCATTCAAATTCGTTAAAACTGTTGTAAAATGCATATCATAACAAACTCTGATTGACGTCGCATAACGAAAACTTATAAAAATCTACTTATTTTTAAACAAATATTTTGAAAAATGTTCCCGAGCGATGATGATGCATCTACTTGTATTCCTCTACCATGGGTCATGGCAAAATTAAGAAGGTAAAGTCTTTTCAAATAAGCATATCCATCTTTGCATTTTCTGTAATTTACCTTGTCAAATTTTTTGTATAGAAAAAAGATTCCATGTGGATATATAATGGATTGACAAGTAAAATGTTGACAATAAAATTTTGAAAAAAAAAAAAAAAAATGTGAACATGTGATTGTGAACATATGACTTTACCTTCTTCATTCTACCATTATACCGGTAAACCGGAAAAATAATGTAAGAATTAAGAAACTCCTTAGTCAGATAGATTTTTACGGCTGATGGAACAAGAAGATACATTACCAGCTTGGCATCAAGTCATGGCATAACAATGTAAAATTATAATGGAAAGCGGCGGCAGAATTCGAGTGCGGCTCTGACATTAATCGTCATTCATCAACGATTGGGAACATTGTTATATATCATTTTTTAAATGTTTCTTTAAAAATAAGTATTTGTGTATATGCTTTCCTATACGACGCGAATCGGAGGTTATTAAATTATGCGTTTTACAACAATTTTTACAAATCTGAATCATTTTTCATTCAAAATGTTCAATTCAAAAAATGGTTTGACAGTTCATTGTTGCAGCAGCTGTGTCCGTGACTACCTGTATTCTTCTACCCTGTAACATATGGTATACATCATGGACACATGGACAATGAATTCTCAAACCAATTTTCAAATTGAAAATTCTGAATGAAAAAATATTCAAATTGGTAAAAATGGTTAAAAAATGCATATCATAACAACCTCCGATTGACGTCGTATAGGAAAACATACACAAAATCTACTTTTTTTTTTGAAGAAACATTTAAATTTTTTGACATATCAATGTTCCCTAGTTTTGATGAATCTACTTGAATTATTCTACCATGGAATACATAGAACGCCTATTTGACTGGCCAAATCCCCATCTCAAATTATGGGCTGAAATTAAACTATGTCAACCTAGAACTCCAATTTTCAAATTGAACATTTTGAATGAAAAAATATTGAAATCTGTAAAAATGGTTAAAAAATGCATATCATAACAACCTCCGATTGACGTCGTATAGGAAAACATACACAAATCTATTTTTTTTTTTGAAGAAACATTTAAATTTTTTGACATATCAATGTTCCCTAGCTTTGATGAATATACCAGAATTCTTCTACCATGTAATACATAGAACGCCTATTTGGCTGGCTTACAGTGTTGCCCATATTCGACGGACCCATCTGTCAACGCCATAACTTTTGACAGAGATGTCACATCGCTTAATGACATACCGCGTTTGAAGTGTCAGTCCAAGCAGATTTTTACCATTAACCAATACACGCCACGCGAGCGCTCTGAAATTTACATTTAACAGAAGAAGTCAATTGTGAAAACTCAACGTGCTTATAAAACATTAAAAAATGTGAGAAGTGCGCCTTCTAAGAACACCATTAAGCGTTTATACGAAAAAATTTCGACTGGTAAGGCTCTTTCTAATCCGAAGAGGCCATATAAAAGTCGACCAAGGCGATCGGCCGACAATATCGCTGCCGTACGAGCCAGTGTTGAGAGGTCCCCAAGAACATCCCAAAAACGCCGTTCTCAGCAGTTGGGCATGGCTCGGTCCACTTTACAACGGATTTTTCGCATTGATTTGCATTTGTTCCCGTACAAAATTCAATTGGCGCAAAGAATGTTGCCTGCGGACAAGCCTCGTCGATTGGAATGGGCCCAAAGGTCCGTCGAATGTGGGCAACCCTGTATTTGTAAAATAAACTTAGTGTTACCCACCTCAAATTATGGGCTGAAATTGAACTAAGTCAACCTTGAACTCCTTTCTTATTTTACGACGAAGCCTTTGTTCTTTTACGACGAAGCCAATCTTAATGAATCTTCAAATTTATTTTCATGCGTAAATAAAAATTTATTTTTTTATTATTTTTCGAGTGCAAAGTGTAAACACCTTTGCGGAAAGTATAAACACCATGGCAGAAGAATACGGATAGATGCACTAACGCTTGGGAACATTGATATATCAAAAATCTTAAAATGCTTTTTTTTTGTTTTAAATATAAGTAGATTTTGATATGTTTTTTACTATGACAGTCGGGGGTTACATTTTTTTTACAAATTTGAGTAGTTTTTAACTCAAAAATGACAATTCTAAAATTGGTTTGACAGTTCATTGTCCCAGCAGCTGTGTCGATGCGTCTACCCATATTCTTATACCATGCGCAGTACTAATGCTGTACCCAGGTATTATCAGACGAAATGGGTTTTACATATGTGCTGTCGCTTTTACTATTCATCTGTTTTTTCGTGTGTATGTCAAAATTGACATTTTGCATATGGCATAAATTTTTTGCTATCACACATTTGAATGTGTTTTTTTCATTTTCTTTGTTCTTTTTGTTTGGTATTTTATAACAAATATAGTACTTTATTCATGAATTTTTACTATAAAATGTAATTTTCACACAGCAAACCACACTTGTTGAAATTACATTTTCCAATGAAAATATCTCTCGCTGTTACTTTACTCAAGTATTTCACACAATATGTGCAAGTTATACGTTGGAAAATTTGACATACATATGTGTAAAAAAAACATTTCGTCTCATAGTACCTTTATGATCTTGCACAAGTATTATTTGGATCACTTTTCATTAAGTACAGGTGGATCTCCATGGAACGCTTTTAATGCAGCTTCTTAAATACTAGTTTCATGTACATTTCAAATTTAATTATTTTCAACCTACCGAAAGTCCATATCCTCTACATTAATTGAGTTTATATCTACAACAAAAATACTAAAATCTACTATAACTGGAGATCCTTTTTTCGAAGGCGGCCGTATTTCTGAAAAAATAGAAATAAAAATATTTACAACAATTATATTTGAAAAATAAATAATATGCAATAACAAAAACAACATTATTTTAGATAAAATAACAAAGACAAATACTCTATGGCATTTTTTTTTGTTTTGGAATGACACTGATGTCGCTGTTTTCATGCATGACGGAAATGAGTGTGTTGAATAAACATGACCCTGGCTAAATATTTGCCAATGCTTGTTGGTGTTTTTAGTTTTTTTTTTTTTTTTTATTTTTCGGTGTTTTCGGCTATTCGGCTTCTCAACTTTGCCACATGAAAATCAATAAAAGTTCTTCACATTGAAAAACAGTGAAGAATGAATGTTTCATCCAAACGTGGCATTGACTATTGCGGCAAGGACATTGCTGGGTGCTGGTGTTATTGTAGTTTGTCGTGTTTTTTAGTCCTTTAATGAAGTAGGTGTAAATTGTTGAATAACCTAACCGGTTAGTTCACATACACTCACACACATGTTAACCCGCGCGAAAAAAACCGTTATGGTTGGGGGAGGGGAGAAATATATTATTCTCTAAACGCTTCTTGCCCTGACGTCCTTTCGTGTTAATAGTCATTATCAGGAATCACAGTGGTCTCTTGATTTTTTATTTTTTTTATAGTTTTTGCGCTATTTCCGGTCTCAACGCCCTGGCGGTGTTTGGCAGAAAGAAAATGAAAAGCGATAATAACAAGATGTGTCAGACTCCTCTTTAATTTTGGCCCTTAAAGCCCAACGTTCTTCAATTTTAAAGGTGAGGGTACATAAAAAGCTTTATTGACTGCCTTAAGTCATCGGCTGGCTTCTTCGTAGAGAAACAAATTAGTTTCAGGTTGACTTAGTTCGATTTTAACTCTACGCTCCTTTATTCGTTTCTGAAGAAGCCAGCCAATCAAAAAACGGTTTGTGTATTCTAACCTTTAGGGCCCCGCATTTTTTCTCTTCTTTGCAGGTATCAAACTGTAAATTAGTTTAAAGAATGAGGTTAGAAGGCATGTCCTTTATGTTTTTTATGGACTTCTGACTCGTGCATTTATATAAAATTCTCCCTCAACAAACACTGACCTCCTCTTTGGTCAGACAACCGTGAAGTATGATCTTTTTGTCGTATCACAAATATTAACAAGTATTTCCAACGTTCAAACACAAACGAATATAAAACGACATTCAAGTTTATCAATTGTTCTTTTAATATTTTTTTTCAAAACAGAGGTTTTTAATTTAAAATTTAGAATCCAAACTTTGGGGCACCTCTTTATAATTAACCCCGGTCTAAAGCGATTTTTTCCTTTTATACCGGAGAAAATACTATAATTTTCACTATTTTCCACTGTTTTGGCCATTTTTCTCTTCATTATTGGACTTTGTTTTAATCGTACCTAAGAATCCCTATCACTAGCCCATATTTGAAATTTGTTATTAAAGTACGTTTACATACACATATTTATCCGGGTTAACTCTGATTATTAATCATCTGATAATTAACAATCTGATTATTAATTAATCAATCTCGACTCATGATAGAAGAATACAGGTAGATGCATCAACGTTTAGGAACATTGATATGTCAAATATTTTAAAATGTTTTTCCAAAAATGAATAGATTCTTATGTTTTCTTATACGACGACAATCAGAGGGTGTTATGATATACATTTGTCAGCAATTTTAACGAAATTGAATAAGTTTTCATTCAAAATTTTCAATTTCAAAATTGACTTGACAGTTCATTGCCCCAGTAGCCGATGCGGCTACCTGTGTTCTTCTACCATGATTTCGACTATAGAAAACATATATTCAATTTTTTGTGATTGGTCAATGATCTCCACTATAGAAAACATACAATTTATGGTAGAAGAATAGAGGTAGATGCATCAACGCTTGGGGAAAAAAGGAGATTTGTATAAGTTTTCCTATATGACGCTAACCAGAGAGTGCTATGATATGGATTTTTCAACTATTTTCACAAATTTGAATAATTTTTCATTCAGAATTTTCAATTCCAAAATCAGTTTGACAGTTCATTGTCTCAGCAGCTGGGCGATGCAACTACCTGTATTCTCCTACCATGGTAGTGAGTATTGGCAACACTTTTTTCCTTCACTTAAATTGACATGTATTTGTATCCTCTTAATTTTTCCATGGTCGGTCGTAGCAATAAATTTATACTAAAACACGATCGGCCAAAACATTCAACATAAAAAGAATCTTCTACGTTCTTTAACAATTCGTTTAAATTTTCAATCCAATTTTCGGAGATATTTCCAGGAATGGAAAAAATGCAGATGCCTTTCATTCTTGGAAAGGTGGTGGCATCGTAAACAAAAAAAAAAAAAAAAGAATTAATCATGGTACAATAAGGAGGTAGAACAGCTTCGTAAAACTATAGAAATACAGTCCTGAGGCTATGCCCGCTTCCTGTCAGAATTATTCAAAGTTATAGGCAACAAGTTGTTTTCATTTATTTGGTATTTTTTGTTCATTTCTAAAATGAGTCAAATAGCGCGAAAGACGAATGAAATGCCTAAGTGTTCAATCTTTCAATTCCATGGCAAATCTCATTGGCATCATTAATGCGTTCCCCGCAATTTAAGTTTCTTCCACATAATTGTTTTGAAAATGTTTTGTTTTTATTTTTCAAAACAACAAATACATATACAAAATTGGCAGATGTCGGGCACACTTAGAAAAAAATTTTAATCAGCTGGGAGCTCTACCTTACCTTTTTATTGTACCATGACTAAAACTCGAACGGCCAAAACATTCAACATAAAAAGAATCATAAATGTTCTTTTCTTAACAATTTTTTTTTTAATTTTCAATCCAATTTGCGGGAATATTTCCAGAAAAGGAAAAAATTCAGATGTCTTTCATTCTTGGATAGGTGGTGGCAAAGTGAGCAAAAAAAGTATTAACTGTTGTACCATGGTAGAAGAATTTATGTAGATGCATCGACATAGCTGCTGGGACAATGAACTGTCAAACCAATTTTGGGATTGAAAATGTGGAATGAAAAATTATTTAAATTTGTAAAAATTGTTTAAAAACGCTAATCATAATAACCTCCGAATGACGTCATATAAGAAAACATATAAAAATCTTTTTATATTTGAAAACATATTTAATTTTTTTTGACATATCAATGCTCCTGAGCGTTAATGTATCTACCTGTATTCTTCTGCCATGTGTTGTATGCCGACCCATTTAATGCATTTTTAAATTAATTGTTTCATATTTTTCTCAAAACTTTCTAAAAACAAAATAACTTTTTGAACGAGTTCGCTGACACATCTTGTTATTATAGTTTCCCCTTTTTTCATTATGGTTAAGTATTAGTTGATTGTTGGCTTGTATAATGGAGTAATTGGTGGTGGTGGTGGGCGTGCAGGTGTGTGAGGGTCCCTCTGTTGACGATTTCTTTTCCCTGCCGTATATAATCACTGCAAATGTGTAAGTCCTTGAACAAAGTGTCAAGTTCAAAACTCAAGCGATGAATAAAGGAAATTCCAACAGAGGACACATACAATGTATGTGCATATATTCTACGCATCTACACAATGTGATATTTTTTAATTAATTTGTCGAAGACTAGGATCTTTTTAACAGTCACTTCGGTTTTAGAACTAATTTATGTATTATTTTAATATTTTATTATAATAAATACGGTGGGTTTTAAATGATATTTCCATACGCAAGACAATTTAAAGTTAAAATCTATCGGATTTATTATATGTAAACAGGCTTTTATTGACTTTGTTCAATTATTCATCTCAGTGAAACGTTCCAATGGAACCAGTTCCTTAGTGAATTGCACAAGCCGTTCAAGAAATTTACTTATCACTGGGATCATATTACTAACTGTTTTGATCAAGAATTTTTAGAATTTAGAAGATGGACAATAAATGTTCACTTGTACTTACCCTTGACATAATTGGGAGGCAAAACAACTCTCGGCTTGGCGGTATAATTTACATGTGCTTCTGATGATTCGGTTAACCTGTAATAAAAAAGATTTTTTGAAAATTTTAACAAAACATTAATAGACACAGATTTTTTTAAAATACCCTTCGATAACTCAATGAAAAAACATGCTAAAAACCCCGAAATGTCAATATTTAAGGAGTTATGAGCGTTTTAAAATACCATATTTTTCCTCTTTTAATATCTCAATGAAAAAATAGGCTAAAACCCCCGAAATGTCAATATTTAAGGAGTTATGAGCGTTTTAAAATACCCTATTTTTCTTCCTTCGATATCTCATTGAAAAAACATGCTAAAAACCCCGAAATGTCAATATTTAATGAGTTATGAGCGTTCTAAAATACCCTATTTTTCCTCTTTTAATATCTCAATGAAAAAATAGGCTAAAAACCCCGAAATGTCAATATTTAAGGAGTTATGAGCGTTTTAAAATACCCTATTTTTCCTCCTTCGATATCTCAATAAAAAAATAGGCTAAAAACCCCGAAATGTCAATATTCAAGGAGTTATGAGCGTTTTAAAATACCATATTTTTCCTCCTTCGATATCTCAATGAAAAAATAGGCTATAAACCCCAAATGTCAATATTTAAGGAGTTATGAGCGTTTTAAAATACCCTATTTTTCCTCCTTCGATATCTCGATGAAAAAACATGCTAAAAACCCGGAAATGTCAATATTTAAGGAGTTATGAGCGTCTTAAAATACCCTATTTTTCCTCTTTTAATATCTCAATGAAAAAATAGGCTAAAAACCCCGAAATGTCAATATTTAAGGAGTTATGAGCGTTTTAAAATACCCTATTTTTCCTCCTTCGATATCTCAATGAAAAAATAGGCTAAAAACCCCGAAATGTCAATATTCAAGGAGTTATGAGCGTTTTAAAATACCCTATTTTTCCTCCTTCGATATCTCAATGAAAAAATAGGCTAAAAACCCCAAAATGTCAATATTTAAGGAGTTATGAGCGTTTTAAAATACCCTATTTTTCCTCCTTCGATATCTCGATGAAAAAACATGCTAAAAACCCCGAAATGTCAATATTTAAGGAGTTATGAGCGTTTTAAAATACCCTGTTTTTCCTCTTTCAATATTTAAGGAGTTATGAGCGTTTTAAAATAGGCTATTTTTCCTCTTTAAATATCTGCAATCAAAACGATGCTAAAAACCCCGAAATGTCAATATTTAAGGAGTTATGAGCGTTTTAAAATAGGCTATTTTTCCTCTTTAAATATCTGCAATCAAAACGATGCTAAAAACCCCGAAATGTCAATATTTAAGGAGTTATGAGCGTTTTAAAACAGGCTATAAAGAAACTGCAATCAAAACGATGCTAAAAACCCCGAAATGTCAATATTTAAGGAGTTATGAGCGTTTTAAAATAGGCTATTTTTCCTCTTTAAATATCTGCAATCAAAACGATGCTAAAAACCCCGAAATGTCAATATTTAAGGAGTTATGAGCGTTTTAAAACAGGCTATAAAGAAACTGCAATCAAAACGATGCTAAAAACCCCGAAATGTCAATATTTAAGGAGTTATGAGCGTTTTAAAATAGGCTATTTTTCCTCTTTAAATATCTGCAATCAAAACGATGCTAAAAACCCCGAAATGTCAATATTTAAGGAGTTATGAGCGTTTTAAAATAGGCTATTTTTCCTCTTTAAATATCTGCAATCAAAACGATGCTAAAAACCCCGAAATGTCAATATTTAAGGAGTTATGAGCGTTTTAAAACAGGCTATAAAGAAACTGCAATCAAAACGATGCTAAAAACCCCGAAATGTCAATATTTAAGGAGTTATGAGCGTTTTAAAATAGGCTATTTTTCCTCTTTAAATATCTGCAATCAAAACGATGCTAAAAACCCCGAAATGTCAATATTTAAGGAGTTATGAGCGTTTTAAAACAGGCTATAAAGAAACTGCAATCAAAACGATGCTAAAAACCCCGAAATGTCAATATTTAAGGAGTTATGAGCGTTTTAAAATAGGCTATTTTTCCTCTTTAAATATCTGCAATCAAAACGATGCTAAAAACCCCGAAATGTCAATATTTAAGGAGTTATGAGCGTTTTAAAACAGGCTATAAAGAAACTGCAATCAAAACGATGCTAAAAACCCCGAAATGTCAATATTTAAGGAGTTATGAGCGTTTTAAAATAGGCTATTTTTCCTCTTTAAATATCTGCAATCAAAACGATGCTAAAAACCCCGAAATGTCAATATTTAAGGAGTTATGAGCGTTTTAAAATAGGCTATTTTTCCTCTTTAAATATCTGCAATCAAAACGATGCTAAAAACCCCGAAATGTCAATATTTAAGGAGTTATGAGCGTTTTAAAACAGGCTATAAAGAAACTGCAATCAAAACGATGCTAAAAACCCCGAAATGTCAATATTTAAGGAGTTATGAGCGTTTTAAAATAGGCTATTTTTCCTCTTTAAATATCTGCAATCAAAACGATGCTAAAAACCCCGAAATGTCAATATTTAAGGAGTTATGAGCGTTTTAAAACAGGCTATAAAGAAACTACAATCAAAACGATGCTAAAAACCCCGAAATGTCAATATTTAAGGAGTTATGAGCGTTTTAAAACAGGCTATAAAGAAACTGCAATCAAAACGATGCTAAAAACCCCGAAATGTCAATATTTAAGGAGTTATGAGCGTTTTAAAATAGGCTATTTTTCCTCTTTAAATATCTGCAATCAAAACGATGCTAAAAACCCCGAAATGTCAATATTTAAGGAGTTATGAGCGTTTTAAAATAGGCTATTTTTCCTCTTTAAATATCTGCAATCAAAACGATGCTAAAAACCCCGAAATGTCAATATTTAAGGAGTTATGAGCGTTTTAAAACAGGCTATAAAGAAACTGCAATCAAAACGATGCTAAAAACCCCGAAATGTCAATATTTAAGGAGTTATGAGCGTTTTAAAATAGGCTATTTTTCCTCTTTAAATATCTGCAATCAAAACGATGCTAAAAACCCCGAAATGTCAATATTTAAGGAGTTATGAGCGTTTTAAAACAGGCTATAAAGAAACTGCAATCAAAACGATGCTAAAAACCCCGAAATGTCAATATTTAAGGAGTTATGAGCGTTTTAAAATAGGCTATTTTTCCTCTTTAAATATCTGCAATCAAAACGATGCTAAAAACCCCGAAATGTCAATATTTAAGGAGTTATGAGCGTTTTAAAACAGGCTATAAAGAAACTGCAATCAAAACGATGCTAAAAACCCCGAAATGTCAATATTTAAGGAGTTATGAGCGTTTTAAAATAGGCTATTTTTCCTCTTTAAATATCTGCAATCAAAACGATGCTAAAAACCCCGAAATGTCAATATTTAAGGAGTTATGAGCGTTTTAAAACAGGCTATAAAGAAACTGCAATCAAAACGATGCTAAAAACCCCGAAATGTCAATATTTAAGGAGTTATGAGCGTTTTAAAATAGGCTATTTTTCCTCTTTAAATATCTGCAATCAAAACGATGCTAAAAACCCCGAAATGTCAATATTTAAGGAGTTATGAGCGTTTTAAAACAGGCTATAAAGAAACTGCAATCAAAACGATGCTAAAAACCCCGAAATGTCAATATTTAAGGAGTTATGAGCGTTTTAAAATAGGCTATTTTTCCTCTTTAAATATCTGCAATCAAAACGATGCTAAAAACCCCGAAATGTCAATATTTAAGGAGTTATGAGCGTTTTAAAATAGGCTATTTTTCCTCTTTAAATATCTGCAATCAAAACGATGCTAAAAACCCCGAAATGTCAATATTTAAGGAGTTATGAGCGTTTTAAAACAGGCTATAAAGAAACTTCAATCAAAACGATGCTAAAAACCCCGAAATGTCAATATTTAAGGAGTTATGAGCGTTTTAAAACAGGCTATAAAGAAACTTCAATCAAAACGATGCTAAAAACCCCGAAATGTCAATATTTAAGGAGTTATGAGCGTTTTAAAACAGGCTATAAAGAAACTGCAATCAAAACGATGCTAAAAACCCCGAAATGTCAATATTTAAGGAGTTATGAGCGTTTTAAAATAGGCTATTTTTCCTCTTTAAATATCTGCAATCAAAACGATGCTAAAAACCCCGAAATGTCAATATTTAAGGAGTTATGAGCGTTTTAAAATAGGCTATTTTTCCTCTTTAAATATCTGCAATCAAAACGATGCTAAAAACCCCGAAATGTCAATATTTAAGGAGTTATGAGCGTTTTAAAACAGGCTATAAAGAAACTGCAATCAAAACGATGCTAAAAACCCCGAAATGTCAATATTTAAGGAGTTATGAGCGTTTTAAAATAGGCTATTTTTCCTCTTTAAATATCTGCAATCAAAACGATGCTAAAAACCCCGAAATGTCAATATTTAAGGAGTTATGAGCGTTTTAAAATAGGCTATTTTTCCTCTTTAAATATCTGCAATCAAAACGATGCTAAAAACCCCGAAATGTCAATATTTAAGGAGTTATGAGCGTTTTAAAATAGGCTATTTTTCCTCTTTAAATATCTGCAATCAAAACGATGCTAAAAACCCCGAAATGTCAATATTTAAGGAGTTATGAGCGTTTTAAAACAGGCTATAAAGAAACTGCAATCAAAACGATGCTAAAAACCCCGAAATGTCAATATTTAAGGAGTTATGAGCGTTTTAAAATAGGCTATTTTTCCTCTTTAAATATCTGCAATCAAAACGATGCTAAAAACCCCGAAATGTCAATATTTAAGGAGTTATGAGCGTTTTAAAATAGGCTATTTTTCCTCTTTAAATATCTGCAATCAAAACGATGCTAAAAACCCCGAAATGTCAATATTTAAGGAGTTATGAGCGTTTTAAAACAGGCTATAAAGAAACTGCAATCAAAACGATGCTAAAAACCCCGAAATGTCAATATTTAAGGAGTTATGAGCGTTTTAAAATAGGCTATTTTTCCTCTTTAAATATCTGCAATCAAAACGATGCTAAAAACCCCGAAATGTCAATATTTAAGGAGTTATGAGCGTTTTAAAATAGGCTATTTTTCCTCTTTAAATATCTGCAATCAAAACGATGCTAAAAACCCCGAAATGTCAATATTTAAGGAGTTATGAGCGTTTTAAAATAGACTATTTTTCCTCTTTAAATATCTGCAATCAAATCGATGCTAAAAACCCCGAAATGTCAATATTTAAGGAGTTATGAGCGTTTTAAAGCAGGCTATAAAGAAACTGCAATCAAAACGATGCTAAAAACCCCGAAATGTCAATATTTAAGGAGTTATGAGCGTTTTAAAATAGACTATTTTTCCTCTTTAAATATCTGCAATCAAATCGATGCTAAAAACCCCGAAATGTCAATATTTAAGGAGTTATGAGCGTTTTAAAACAGGCTATAAAGAAACTGCAATCAAAACGATGCTAAAAACCCCGAAATGTCAATATTTAAGGAGTTATGAGCGTTTTAAAATAGGCTATTTTTCCTCTTTAAATATCTGCAATCAAAACGATGCTAAAAACCCCGAAATGTCAATATTTAAGGAGTTATGAGCGTTTTAAAACAGGCTATAAAGAAACTGCAATCAAAACGATGCTAAAAACCCCGAAATGTCAATATTTAAGGAGTTATGAGCGTTTTAAAATAGGCTATTTTTCCTCTTTAAATATCTGCAATCAAAACGATGCTAAAAACCCCGAAATGTCAATATTTAAGGAGTTATGAGCGTTTTAAAATAGGCTATTTTTCCTCTTTAAATATCTGCAATCAAAACGATGCTAAAAACCCCGAAATGTCAATATTTAAGGAGTTATGAGCGTTTTAAAATAGACTATTTTTCCTCTTTAAATATCTGCAATCAAATCGATGCTAAAAACCCCGAAATGTCAATATTTAAGGAGTTATGAGCGTTTTAAAGCAGGCTATAAAGAAACTGCAATCAAAACGATGCTAAAAACCCCGAAATGTCAATATTTAAGGAGTTATGAGCGTTTTAAAATAGGCTATTTTTCCTCTTTAAATATCTGCAATCAAATCGATGCTAAAAACCCCGAAATGTCAATATTTAAGGAGTTATGAGCGTTTTAAAACAGGCTATAAAGAAACTGCAATCAAAACGATGCTAAAAACCCCGAAATGTCAATATTTAAGGAGTTATGAGCGTTTTAAAACAGGCTATAAAGAAACTGCAATCAAAACGATGCTAAAAACCCCGAAATGTCAATATTTAAGGAGTTATGAGCGTTTTAAAATAGGCTATTTTTCCTCTTTAAATATCTGCAATCAAAACGATGCTAAAAACCCCGAAATGTCAATATTTAAGGAGTTATGAGCGTTTTAAAACAGGCTATAAAGAAACTGCAATCAAAACGATGCTAAAAACCCCGAAATGCCAATATTTAAGGAGTTATGAGCGTTTTAAAATAGGCTATTTTTCCTCTTTAAATATCTGCAATCAAAACGATGCTAAAAACCCCGAAATGTCAATATTTAAGGAGTTATGAGCGTTTTAAAACAGGCTATAAAGAAACTGCAATCAAAACGATGCTAAAAACCCCGAAATGTCAATATTTAAGGAGTTATGAGCGTTTTAAAACAGGCTATAAAGAAACTGCAATCAAAACGATGCTAAAAACCCCGAAATGTCAATATTTAAGGAGTTATGAGCGTTTTAAAATAGGCTATTTTTCCTCTTTAAATATCTGCAATCAAAACGATGCTAAAAACCCCGAAATGTCAATATTTAAGGAGTTATGAGCGTTTTAAAACAGGCTATAAAGAAACTGCAATCAAAACGATGCTAAAAACCCCGAAATGTCAATATTTAAGGAGTTATGAGCGTTTTAAAATAGGCTATTTTTCCTCTTTAAATATCTGCAATCAAAACGATGCTAAAAACCCCGAAATGTCAATATTTAAGGAGTTATGAGCGTTTTAAAACAGGCTATAAAGAAACTGCAATCAAAACGATGCTAAAAACCCCGAAATGTCAATATTTAAGGAGTTATGAGCGTTTTAAAATAGGCTATTTTTCCTCTTTAAATATCTGCAATCAAAACGATGCTAAAAACCCCGAAATGTCAATATTTAAGGAGTTATGAGCGTTTTAAAATAGGCTATTTTTCCTCTTTAAATATCTGCAATCAAAACGATGCTAAAAACCCCGAAATGTCAATATTTAAGGAGTTATGAGCGTTTTAAAACAGGCTATAAAGAAACTGCAATCAAAACGATGCTAAAAACCCCGAAATGTCAAAATTTAAGGAGTTATGAGCGTTTTAAAATAGGCTATTTTTCCTCTTTAAATATCTGCAATCAAAACGATGCTAAAAACCCCGAAATGTCAATATTTAAGGAGTTATGAGCGTTTTAAAACAGGCTATAAAGAAACTGCAATCAAAACGATGCTAAAAACCCCGAAATGTCAATATTTAAGGAGTTATGAGCGTTTTAAAATAGGCTATTTTTCCTCTTTAAATATCTGCAATCAAAACGATGCTAAAAACCCCGAAATGTCAATATTTAAGGAGTTATGAGCGTTTTAAAACAGGCTATAAAGAAACTGCAATCAAAACGATGCTAAAAACCCCGAAATGTCAAAATTTAAGGAGTTATGAGCGTTTTAAAATAGGCTATTTTTCCTCTTTAAATATCTGCAATCAAAACGATGCTAAAAACCCCGAAATGTCAATATTTAAGGAGTTATGAGCGTTTTAAAACAGGCTATAAAGAAACTGCAATCAAAACGATGCTAAAAACCCCGAAATGTCAATATTTAAGGAGTTATGAGCGTTTTAAAATAGGCTATTTTTCCTCTTTAAATATCTGCAATCAAAACGATGCTAAAAACCCCGAAATGTCAATATTTAAGGAGTTATGAGCGTTTTAAAAACAGGCTATAAAGAAACTGCAATCAAAACGATGCTAAAAACCCCGAAATGTCAATATTTAAGGAGTTATGAGCGTTTTAAAATAGGCTATTTTTCCTCTTTAAATATCTGCAATCAAAACGATGCTAAAAACCCCGAAATGTCAATATTTAAGGAGTTATGAGCGTTTTAAAACAGGCTATAAAGAAACTGCAATCAAAACGATGCTAAAAACCCCGAAATGTCAATATTTAAGGAGTTATGAGCGTTTTAAAATAGGCTATTTTTCCTCTTTAAATATCTGCAATCAAAACGATGCTAAAAACCCCGAAATGTCAATATTTAAGGAGTTATGAGCGTTTTAAAATAGGCTATTTTTCCTCTTTAAATATCTGCAATCAAAACGATGCTAAAAACCCCGAAATGTCAATATTTAAGGAGTTATGAGCGTTTTAAAACAGGCTATAAAGAAACTGCAATCAAAACGATGCTAAAAACCCCGAAATGTCAATATTTAAGGAGTTATGAGCGTTTTAAAATAGGCTATTTTTCCTCTTTAAATATCTGCAATCAAAACGATGCTAAAAACCCCGAAATGTCAATATTTAAGGAGTTATGAGCGTTTTAAAACAGGCTATAAAGAAACTGCAATCAAAACGATGCTAAAAACCCCGAAATGTCAATATTTAAGGAGTTATGAGCGTTTTAAAATAGGCTATTTTTCCTCTTTAAATATCTGCAATCAAAACGATGCTAAAAACCCCGAAATGTCAATATTTAAGGAGTTATGAGCGTTTTAAAACAGGCTATAAAGAAACTGCAATCAAAACGATGCTAAAAACCCCGAAATGTCAATATTTAAGGAGTTATGAGCGTTTTAAAATAGGCTATTTTTCCTCTTTAAATATCTGCAATCAAAACGATGCTAAAAACCCCGAAATGTCAATATTTAAGGAGTTATGAGCGTTTTAAAACAGGCTATAAAGAAACTGCAATCAAAACGATGCTAAAAACCCCGAAATGTCAATATTTAAGGAGTTATGAGCGTTTTAAAACAGGCTATAAAGAAACTGCAATCAAAACGATGCTAAAAACCCCGAAATGTCAATATTTAAGGAGTTATGAGCGTTTTAAAATAGGCTATTTTTCCTCTTTAAATATCTGCAATCAAAACGATGCTAAAAACCCCGAAATGTCAATATTTAAGGAGTTATGAGCGTTTTAAAACAGGCTATAAAGAAACTGCAATCAAAACGATGCTAAAAACCCCGAAATGTCAATATTTAAGGAGTTATGAGCGTTTTAAAATAGGCTATTTTTCCTCTTTAAATATCTGCAATCAAAACGATGCTAAAAACCCCGAAATGTCAATATTTAAGGAGTTATGAGCGTTTTAAAACAGGCTATAAAGAAACTGCAATCAAAACGATGCTAAAAACCCCGAAATGTCAATATTTAAGGAGTTATGAGCGTTTTAAAATAGGCTATTTTTCCTCTTTAAATATCTGCAATCAAAACGATGCTAAAAACCCCGAAATGTCAATATTTAAGGAGTTATGAGCGTTTTAAAACAGGCTATAAAGAAACTGCAATCAAAACGATGCTAAAAACCCCGAAATGTCAATATTTAAGGAGTTATGAGCGTTTTAAAATAGGCTATTTTTCCTCTTTAAATATCTGCAATCAAAACGATGCTAAAAACCCCGAAATGTCAATATTTAAGGAGTTATGAGCGTTTTAAAATAGGCTATTTTTCCTCTTTAAATATCTGCAATCAAAACGATGCTAAAAACCCCGAAATGTCAATATTTAAGGAGTTATGAGCGTTTTAAAACAGGCTATAAAGAAACTGCAATCAAAACGATGCTAAAAACCCCGAAATGTCAATATTTAAGGAGTTATGAGCGTTTTAAAATAGGCTATTTTTCCTCTTTAAATATCTGCAATCAAAACGATGCTAAAAACCCCGAAATGTCAATATTTAAGGAGTTATGAGCGTTTTTAGGCTATTTTTCCTCTTTAAATATCTGCAATCAAAACGATGCTAAAAACCCCGAAATGTCAATATTTAAGGAGTTATGAGCGTTTTAAAACAGGCTATAAAGAAACTGCAATCAAAACGATGCTAAAAACCCCGAAATGTCAATATTTAAGGAGTTATGAGCGTTTTAAAATAGGCTATTTTTCCTCTTTAAATATCTGCAATCAAAACGATGCTAAAAACCCCGAAATGTCAATATTTAAGGAGTTATGAGCGTTTTAAAACAGGCTATAAAGAAACTGCAATCAAAACGATGCTAAAAACCCCGAAATGTCAATATTTAAGGAGTTATGAGCGTTTTAAAATAGGCTATTTTCCTCTTTAAATATCTGCAATCAAAACGATGCTAAAAACCCCGAAATGTCAATATTTAAGGAGTTATGAGCGTTTTAAAACAGGCTATAAAGAAACTGCAATCAAAACGATGCTAAAAACCCCGAAATGTCAATATTTAAGGAGTTATGAGCGTTTTAAAATAGGCTATTTTTCCTCTTTAAATATCTGCAATCAAAACGATGCTAAAAACCCCGAAATGTCAATATTTAAGGAGTTATGAGCGTTTTAAAACAGGCTATAAAGAAACTGCAATCAAAACGATGCTAAAAACCCCGAAATGTCAATATTTAAGGAGTTATGAGCGTTTTAAAATAGGCTATTTTTCCTCTTTAAATATCTGCAATCAAAACGATGCTAAAAACCCCGAAATGTCAATATTTAAGGAGTTATGAGCGTTTTAAAATAGGCTATTTTTCCTCTTTAAATATCTGCAATCAAAACGATGCTAAAAACCCCGAAATGTCAATATTTAAGGAGTTATGAGCGTTTTAAAACAGGCTATAAAGAAACTGCAATCAAAACGATGCTAAAAACCCCGAAATGTCAATATTTAAGGAGTTATGAGCGTTTTAAAATAGGCTATTTTTCCTCTTTAAATATCTGCAATCAAAACGATGCTAAAAACCCCGAAATGTCAATATTTAAGGAGTTATGAGCGTTTTAAAACAGGCTATAAAGAAACTGCAATCAAAACGATGCTAAAAACCCCGAAATGTCAATATTTAAGGAGTTATGAGCGTTTTAAAATAGGCTATTTTTCCTCTTTAAATATCTGCAATCAAAACGATGCTAAAAACCCCGAAATGTCAATATTTAAGGAGTTATGAGCGTTTTAAAATAGGCTATTTTTCCTCTTTAAATATCTGCAATCAAAACGATGCTAAAAACCCCGAAATGTCAATATTTAAGGAGTTATGAGCGTTTTAAAAACAGGCTATAAAGAAACTGCAATCAAAACGATGCTAAAAACCCCGAAATGTCAATATTTAAGGAGTTATGAGCGTTTTAAAATAGGCTATTTTTCCTCTTTAAATATCTGCAATCAAAACGATGCTAAAAACCCCGAAATGTCAATATTTAAGGAGTTATGAGCGTTTTAAAATAGGCTATTTTTCCTCTTTAAATATCTGCAATCAAAACGATGCTAAAAACCCCGAAATGTCAATATTTAAGGAGTTATGAGCGTTTTAAAACAGGCTATAAAGAAACTGCAATCAAAACGATGCTAAAAACCCCGAAATGTCAATATTTAAGGAGTTATAAGCGTTTTAAAATAGGCTATTTTTCCTCTTTAAATATCTGCAATCAAAACGATGCTAAAAACCCCGAAATGTCAATATTTAAGGAGTTATGAGCGTTTTAAAACAGGCTATAAAGAAACTGCAATCAAAACGATGCTAAAAACCCCGAAATGTCAATATTTAAGGAGTTATGAGCGTTTTAAAATAGGCTATTTTTCCTCTTTAAATATCTGCAATCAAAACGATGCTAAAAACCCCGAAATGTCAATATTTAAGGAGTTATGAGCGTTTTAAAACAGGCTATAAAGAAACTGCAATCAAAACGATGCTAAAAACCCCGAAATGTCAATATTTAAGGAGTTATGAGCGTTTTAAAATAGGCTATTTTTCCTCTTTAAATATCTGCAATCAAAACGATGCTAAAAACCCCGAAATGTCAATATTTAAGGAGTTATGAGCGTTTTAAAATAGGCTATTTTTCCTCTTTAAATATCTGCAATCAAATCGATGCTAAAAACCCCGAAATGTCAATATTTAAGGAGTTATGAGCGTTTTAAAAACAGGCTATAAAGAAACTGCAATCAAAACGATGCTAAAAACCCCGAAATGTCAATATTTAAGGAGTTATGAGCGTTTTAAAATAGGCTATTTTTCCTCTTTAAATATCTGCAATCAAATCGATGCTAAAAACCCCGAAATGTCAATATTTAAGGAGTTATGAGCGTTTTAAAACAGGCTATAAAGAAACTGCAATCAAAACGATGCTAAAAACCCCGAAATGTCAATATTTAAGGAGTTATGAGCGTTTTAAAATAGGCTATTTTTCCTCTTTAAATATCTGCAATCAAAACGATGCTAAAAAACCCCGAAATGTCAATATTTAAGGAGTTATGAGCGTTTTAAAACAGGCTATAAAGAAACTGCAATCAAAACGATGCTAAAAACCCCGAAATGTCAATATTTAAGGAGTTATGAGCGTTTTAAAATAGGCTATTTTTCCTCTTTAAATATCTGCAATCAAAACGATGCTAAAAACCCCGAAATGTCAATATTTAAGGAGTTATGAGCGTTTTAAAATAGGCTATTTTTCCTCTTTAAATATCTGCAATCAAATCGATGCTAAAAACCCCGAAATGTCAATATTTAAGGAGTTATGAGCGTTTTAAAACAGGCTATAAAGAAACTGCAATCAAAACGATGCTAAAAACCCCGAAATGTCAATATTTAAGGAGTTATGAGCGTTTTAAAATAGGCTATTTTTCCTCTTTAAATATCTGCAATCAAATCGATGCTAAAAACCCCGAAATGTCAATATTTAAGGAGTTATGAGCGTTTTAAAACAGGCTATAAAGAAACTGCAATCAAAACGATGCTAAAAACCCCGAAATGTCAATATTTAAGGAGTTATGAGCGTTTTAAAATAGGCTATTTTTCCTCTTTAAATATCTGCAATCAAAACGATGCTAAAAACCCCGAAATGTCAATATTTAAGGAGTTATGAGCGTTTTAAAATAGGCTATTTTTCCTCTTTAAATATCTGCAATCAAAACGATGCTAAAAACCCCGAAATGTCAATATTTAAGGAGTTATGAGCGTTTTAAAACAGGCTATAAAGAAACTGCAATCAAAACGATGCTAAAAACCCCGAAATGTCAATATTTAAGGAGTTATGAGCGTTTTAAAATAGGCTATTTTTCCTCTTTAAATATCTGCAATCAAATCGATGCTAAAAACCCCGAAATGTCAATATTTAAGGAGTTATGAGCGTTTTAAAACAGGCTATAAAGAAACTGCAATCAAAACGATGCTAAAAACCCCGAAATGTCAATATTTAAGGAGTTATGAGCGTTTTAAAATAGGCTATTTTTCCTCTTTAAATATCTGCAATCAAAACGATGCTAAAAACCCCGAAATGTCAATATTTAAGGAGTTATGAGCGTTTTAAAACAGGCTATAAAGAAACTGCAATCAAAACGATGCTAAAAACCCCGAAATGTCAATATTTAAGGAGTTATGAGCGTTTTAAAATAGGCTATTTTTCCTCTTTAAATATCTGCAATCAAAACGATGCTAAAAACCCCGAAATGTCAATATTTAAGGAGTTATGAGCGTTTTAAAATAGGCTATTTTTCCTCTTTAAATATCTGCAATCAAATCGATGCTAAAAACCCCGAAATGTCAATATTTAAGGAGTTATGAGCGTTTTAAAAACAGGCTATAAAGAAACTGCAATCAAAACGATGCTAAAAACCCCGAAATGTCAATATTTAAGGAGTTATGAGCGTTTTAAAATAGGCTATTTTTCCTCTTTAAATATCTGCAATCAAATCGATGCTAAAAACCCCGAAATGTCAATATTTAAGGAGTTATGAGCGTTTTAAAACAGGCTATAAAGAAACTGCAATCAAAACGATGCTAAAAACCCCGAAATGTCAATATTTAAGGAGTTATGAGCGTTTTAAAATAGGCTATTTTTCCTCTTTAAATATCTGCAATCAAAACGATGCTAAAAACCCCGAAATGTCAATATTTAAGGAGTTATGAGCGTTTTAAAATAGGCTATTTTCCTCTTTAAATATCTGCAATCAAAACGATGCTAAAAACCCCGAAATGTCAATATTTAAGGAGTTATGAGCGTTTTAAAACAGGCTATAAAGAAACTGCAATCAAAACGATGCTAAAAACCCCGAAATGTCAATATTTAAGGAGTTATGAGCGTTTTAAAATAGGCTATTTTTCCTCTTTAAATATCTGCAATCAAATCGATGCTAAAAACCCCGAAATGTCAATATTTAAGGAGTTATGAGCGTTTTAAAACAGGCTATAAAGAAACTGCAATCAAAACGATGCTAAAAACCCCGAATGTCAATATTTAAGGAGTTATGAGCGTTTTAAAATAGGCTATTTTTCCTCTTTAAATATCTGCAATCAAAACGATGCTAAAAACCCCGAAATGTCAATATTTAAGGAGTTATGAGCGTTTTAAAACAGGCTATAAAGAAACTGCAATCAAAACGATGCTAAAAACCCCGAATGTCAATATTTAAGGAGTTATGAGCGTTTTAAAATAGGCTATTTTTCCTCTTTAAATATCTGCAATCAAAACGATGCTAAAAACCCCGAAATGTCAATATTTAAGGAGTTATGAGCGTTTTAAAATAGGCTATTTTTCCTCTTTAAATATCTGCAATCAAATCGATGCTAAAAACCCCGAAATGTCAATATTTAAGGAGTTATGAGCGTTTTAAAAACAGGCTATAAAGAAACTGCAATCAAAACGATGCTAAAAACCCCGAAATGTCAATATTTAAGGAGTTATGAGCGTTTTAAAATAGGCTATTTTTCCTCTTTAAATATCTGCAATCAAATCGATGCTAAAAACCCCGAAATGTCAATATTTAAGGAGTTATGAGCGTTTTAAAACAGGCTATAAGAAACTGCAATCAAAACGATGCTAAAAACCCCGAAATGTCAATATTTAAGGAGTTATGAGCGTTTTAAAATAGGCTATTTTTCCTCTTTAAATATCTGCAATCAAAACGATGCTAAAAACCCCGAAATGTCAATATTTAAGGAGTTATGAGCGTTTAAAATAGGCTATTTTTCCTCTTTAAATATCTGCAATCAAAACGATGCTAAAAACCCCGAAATGTCATATTTAAGGAGTTATGAGCGTTTTAAAAACAGGCTATAAAGAAACTGCAATCAAAACGATGCTAAAAACCCCGGAAATGTCAATATTTAAGGAGTTATGAGCGTTTTAAAATAGGCTATTTTCCTCTTTAAATATCTGCAATCAAATCGATGCTAAAAACCCCGAAATGTCAATATTTAAGGAGTTATGAGCGTTTTAAAACAGGCTATAAAGAAACTGCAATCAAAACGATGCTAAAAACCCCGAAATGTCAATATTTAAGGAGTTATGAGCGTTTTAAAATAGGCTATTTTTCCTCTTTAAATATCTGCAATCAAAACGATGCTAAAAAACCCCGAAATGTCAATATTTAAGGAGTTATGAGCGTTTTAAAAACAGGCTATAAAGAAACTGCAATCAAAACGATGCTAAAAAACCCCGAATGTCAATATTTAAGGAGTTATGAGCGTTTTAAAAATAGGCTATTTTTCCTCTTTAAATATCTGCAATCAAAACGATGCTAAAAACCCCGAATGTCATATTTAAGGAGTTATGAGCGTTTTAAAATAGGCTATTTTTCCTCTTTAAATATCTGCAATCAAATCGATGCTAAAAACCCCGAAATGTCATATTTAAGGAGTTATGAGCGTTTTAAAACAGGCTATAAAGAACTGCAATCAAAACGATGCTAAAAACCCGAAATGTCAATATTTAAGGAGTTATGAGCGTTTAAAATAGGCTATTTTCCTCTTTAAATATCTGCAATCAAATCGATGCTAAAAACCCCGAAATGTCAATATTTAAGGAGTTATGAGCGTTTTAAAACAGGCTATAAAAGAAACTGCAATCAAAACGATGCTAAAAACCCCGAAATGTCAATATTTAAGGAGTTATGAGCGTTTAAAATAGGCTATTTTTCCTCTTTAATATCTGCAATCAAAACGATGCTAAAACCCCGAAATGTCAATATTTAAGGAGTTATGAGCGTTTTAAAATAGGCTATTTTTCCTCTTTAAATATCTGCAATCAAAACGATGCTAAAAACCCCGAAATGTCAATATTTAAGGAGTTATGAGCGTTTTAAAACAGGCTATAAAGAAACTGCAATCAAAACGATGCTAAAAACCCCGAAATGTCAATATTTAAGGAGTTATAGCGTTTTAAAATAGGCTATTTTTCCTCTTAAATATCTGCAATCAAAACGATGCTAAAAACCCCGAATGTCAATATTTAAGGAGTTATGAGCGTTTAAAATAGACTATTTTTCCTCTTTAAATATCTGCAATCAAATCGATGCTAAAAACCCCGAAATGTCAATATTAAGGAGTTATGAGCGTTTTAAAAACAGGCTATAAAGAAACTGCAATCAAACGATGCTAAAACCCCGAAATGTCAATATTTAAGGAGTTATGAGCGTTTTAAAACAGGCTATAAAGAAACTGCAATCAAAACGATGCTAAAAACCCCGAAATGTCATATTTAAGGAGTTATGAGTCGTTTTAAAAATAGGCTATTTTTTCCTCTTTAAATATCTGCAATCAAAACGATGCAAAACCCCGAAATGTCAATATTTAAGGAGTTATGAGCGTTTAAATAGTAGACTATTTTTCCTCTTTAATATCTGCATCAATCGAGCTAAAAACCCCGAATGTCAATATTTAGGAGTTATGAGCGTTTTAAAAAACAGCTATAAAGAAACTGCAATCAAAAACGATGCTAAAAACCCCGAAATGTCAATATTTAAGGAGTTATGAGCGTTTTAAAACAGGCTATAAAGAAACTGCATCAAAACGATGCTAAAAAACCCCGAAATGTCAATATTTAAGGAGTTATGAGCGTTTTAAAATAGGCTATTTTTCCTCTTTAAATATCTGCATCAAAACGATGCTAAAAACCCCGAAATGTCAATATTTAAGGAGTTATGAGCGTTTTAAAACAGGCTATAAAGAAACTGCAATCAAAACGATGCTAAAAACCCCGAAATGTCAATATTTAAGGAGTTATGAGCGTTTTAAAACAGGCTATAAAGAAACTGCAATCAAAACGATGCTAAAAACCCCGAAATGTCAATATTTAAGGAGTTATGAGCGTTTTAAAATAGGCTATTTTTCCTCTTTAAATATCTGCAATCAAAACGATGCTAAAAACCCCGAAATGTCAATATTTAAGGAGTTATGAGCGTTTTAAAACAGGCTATAAAGAAACTGCAATCAAAACGATGCTAAAAACCCGAAATGTCAATATTTAAGGAGTTATGAGCGTTTTAAAATAGGCTATTTTTCCTCTTTAAATATCTGCAATCAAAACGATGCTAAAAACCCCGAAATGTCAATATTTAGGAGTTATGAGCGTTTTAAAACAGGCTATAAGAAACTGCAATCAAAACGATGCTAAAAACCCCGAAATGTCAATATTTAAGGAGTTATGAGCGTTTTAAAATAGGCTATTTTTCCTCTTTAAATATCTGCAATCAAAACGATGCTAAAAACCCGAAATGTCAATATTTAAGGAGTTATGAGCGTTTTAAAACAGGCTATAAAGAAACTGCAATCAAAACGATGCTAAAAACCCCGAAATGTCAATATTTAAGGAGTTATGAGCGTTTTAAAATAGGCTATTTTTCCTCTTTAAATATCTGCAATCAAAACGATGCTAAAAACCCCGAAATGTCAATATTTAAGGAGTTATGAGCGTTTTAAAACAGGCTATAAAGAAACTGCAATCAAAACGATGCTAAAAACCCCGAAATGTCAATATTTAAGGAGTTATGAGCGTTTTAAAATAGACTATTTTTCCTCTTTAAATATCTGCAATCAAATCGATGCTAAAAACCCCGAAATGTCAATATTTAAGGAGTTATGAGCGTTTTAAAACAGGCTATAAAGAAACTGCAATCAAAACGATGCTAAAAACCCCGAAATGTCAATATTTAAGGAGTTATGAGCGTTTTAAAATAGGCTATTTTTCCTCTTTAATATCTGCAATCAAAACGATGCTAAAACCCCGAAATGTCAATATTTAAGGAGTTATGAGCGTTTTAAAACAGGCTATAAAGAAACTGCAATCAAAACGATGCTAAAAACCCCGAAATGTCAATATTTAAGGAGTTATGAGCGTTTTAAAACAGGCTATAAAGAACTGCAATCAAAACGATGCTAAAAACCCCGAAATGTCAATATTTAAGGAGTTATGAGCGTTTTAAAACAGGCTATAAAGAAACTGCAATCAAAACGATGCTAAAAACCCCGAAATGTCAATATTTAAGGAGTTATGAGCGTTTTAAAATAGGCTATTTTTCCTCTTTAAATATCTGCAATCAAAACGATGCTAAAAACCCCGAAATGTCAATATTTAAGGAGTTATGAGCGTTTTAAAACAGGCTATAAAGAAACTGCAATCAAAACGATGCTAAAAACCCGAAATGTCAATATTTAAGGAGTTATGAGCGTTTTAAAATAGGCTATAAAGAAACTGCAATCAAAACGATGCTAAAAACCCCGAAATGTCAATATTTAAGGAGTTATGAGCGTTTTAAAACAGGCTATAAAGAAACTGCAATCAAAACGATGCTAAAAACCCCGAAATGTCAATATTTAAGGAGTTATGAGCGTTTTAAAATAGGCTATTTTTCCTCTTTAAATATCTGCAATCAAAACGATGCTAAAAACCCCGAAATGTCAATATTTAAGGAGTTATGAGCGTTTTAAAACAGGCTATAAAGAAACTGCAATCAAAACGATGCTAAAAACCCCGAAATGTCAATATTTAAGGAGTTATGAGCGTTTTAAAATAGGCTATTTTTCCTCTTTAAATATCTGCAATCAAAACGATGCTAAAACCCCGAAATGTCAATATTTAAGGAGTTATGAGCGTTTTAAAACAGGCTATAAAGAAACTGCAATCAAAACGATGCTAAAAACCCCGAAATGTCAATATTTAAGGAGTTATGAGCGTTTTAAAATAGGCTATTTTTCCTCTTTAAATATCTGCAATCAAAACGATGCTAAAAACCCCGAAATGTCAATATTTAAGGAGTTATGAGCGTTTTAAAACAGGCTATAAAGAAACTGCAATCAAAACGATGCTAAAAACCCCGAAATGTCAATATTTAAGGAGTTATGAGCGTTTTAAAATAGGCTATTTTTCCTCTTTAAATATCTGCAATCAAAACGATGCTAAAAACCCCGAAATGTCAATATTTAAGGAGTTATGAGCGTTTTAAAATAGGCTATTTTTCCTCTTTAAATATCTGCAATCAAAACGATGCTAAAAACCCGAAATGTCAATATTTAAGGAGTTATGAGCGTTTTAAAACAGGCTATAAAGAAACTGCAATCAAAACGATGCTAAAAACCCCGAAATGTCAATATTTAAGGAGTTATGAGCGTTTTAAAATAGGCTATTTTTCCTCTTTAAATATCTGCAATCAAAACGATGCTAAAAACCCCGAAATGTCAATATTTAAGGAGTTATGAGCGTTTTAAAACAGGCTATAAAGAAACTGCAATCAAAACGATGCTAAAAACCCCGAAATGTCAATATTTAAGGAGTTATGAGCGTTTTAAAATAGGCTATTTTTCCTCTTTAAATATCTGCAATCAAAACGATGCTAAAAACCCGAAATGTCAATATTTAAGGAGTTATGAGCGTTTTAAAACAGGCTATAAAGAAACTGCAATCAAAACGATGCTAAAACCCCGAAATGTCAATATTTAAGGAGTTATGAGCGTTTTAAACAGGCTATAAAGAACTGCAATCAAAACGATGCTAAAAACCCCGAAATGTCAATATTTAAGGAGTTATGAGCGTTTTAAAATAGGCTATTTTTCCTCTTTAAATATCTGCAATCAAAACGATGCTAAAAACCCCGAAATGTCAATATTTAAGGAGTTATGAGCGTTTTAAAACAGGCTATAAAGAAACTGCAATCAAAACGATGCTAAAAACCCCGAAATGTCAATATTTAAGGAGTTATGAGCGTTTTAAAATAGGCTATTTTTCCTCTTTAAATATCTGCAATCAAAACGATGCTAAAAACCCCGAAATGTCAATATTTAAGGAGTTATGAGCGTTTTAAATAGGCTATTTTTCCTCTTTAAATATCTGCAATCAAAACGATGCTAAAAACCCCGAAATGTCAATATTTAAGGAGTTATGAGCGTTTTAAAACAGGCTATAAAGAAACTGCAATCAAAACGATGCTAAAAACCCCGAAATGTCAATATTTAAGGAGTTATGAGCGTTTTAAAATAGGCTATTTTTCCTCTTTAAATATCTGCAATCAAAACGATGCTAAAAACCCGAAATGTCAATATTTAAGGAGTTATGAGCGTTTTAAAATAGGCTATTTTTCCTCTTAAATATCTGCAATCAAAACGATGCTAAAAACCCCGAAATGTCAATATTTAAGGAGTTATGAGCGTTTTAAAACAGGCTATAAAGAAACTGCAATCAAAACGATGCTAAAAACCCCGAAATGTCAATATTTAAGGAGTTATGAGCGTTTTAAAATAGGCTATTTTTCCTCTTTAAATATCTGCAATCAAAACGATGCTAAAACCCCGAAATGTCAATATTTAAGGAGTTATGAGCGTTTAAAACAGGCTATAAAGAAACTGCAATCAAAACGATGCTAAAAACCCCGAAATGTCAATATTTAAGGAGTTATGAGCGTTTTAAAACAGGCTATAAAGAAACTGCAATCAAAACGATGCTAAAAACCCCGAAATGTCAATATTTAAGGAGTTATGAGCGTTTTAAAACAGGCTATAAAGAAACTGCAATCAAAACGATGCTAAAAACCCCGAAATGTCAATATTTAAGAGTTATGAGCGTTTTAAAATAGGCTATTTTTCCTCTTTAAATATCTGCAATCAAAACGATGCTAAAAACCCCGAAATGTCAATATTTAAGGAGTTATGAGCGTTTTAAAACAGGCTATAAAGAAACTGCAATCAAAACGATGCTAAAAACCCCGAAATGTCAATATTTAAGGAGTTATGAGCGTTTTAAAATAGGCTATTTTTCCTCTTTAAATATCTGCAATCAAAACGATGCTAAAAACCCGAAATGTCAATATTTAAGGAGTTATGAGCGTTTTAAAATAGGCTATTTTTCCTCTTAAATATCTGCAATCAAAACGATGCTAAAAACCCCGAAATGTCAATATTTAAGGAGTTATGAGCGTTTTAAAACAGGCTATAAAGAAACTTCAATCAAAACGATGCTAAAAACCCCGAAATGTCAATATTTAAGGAGTTATGAGCGTTTAAAAATAGGCTATTTTTCCTCTTTAAATATCTGCAATCAAAACGATGCTAAAAACCCCGAAATGTCAATATTTAAGGAGTTATGAGCGTTTTAAAACAGGCTATAAGAAACTGCAATCAAAACGATGCTAAAAACCCCGAAATGTCAATATTTAAGGAGTTATGAGCGTTTTAAAAACAGGCTATAAAGAAACTGCAATCAAAACGATGCTAAAAACCCCGAAATGTCAATATTTAAGGAGTTATGAGCGTTTTAAAACAGGCTATAAAGAAACTGCAATCAAAACGATGCTAAAAACCCCGAAATGTCAATATTTAAGGAGTTATGAGCGTTTTAAAAAGGCTATAAAGAAACTGCAATCAAAACGATGCTAAAAACCCCGAAATGTCAATATTTAAGGAGTTATGAGCGTTTTAAAATAGGCTATTTTTCTCTTTAAATATCTGCAATCAAAACGATGCTAAAAACCCCGAAATGTCAATATTTAAGGAGTTATGAGCGTTTTAAAAACAGGCTATAAAGAAACTGCAATCAAAACGATGCTAAAAACCCGAAATGTCAATATTTAAGGAGTTATGAGCGTTTTAAAATAGGCTATTTTTCCTCTTTAAATACTGCAATCAAAACGATGCTAAAAACCCCGAAATGTCAATATTTAAGGAGTTATGAGCGTTTTAAAACAGGCTATAAAGAAACTGCAATCAAAACGATGCTAAAAACCCCGAAATGTCAATATTTAAGGAGTTATGAGCGTTTTAAAACAGGCTATAAAGAAACTGCAATCAAAACGATGCTAAAAACCCCGAAATGTCAATATTTAAGGAGTTATGAGCGTTTTAAAACAGGCTATAAAGAAACTGCAATCAAAAACGATGCTAAAAACCCCGAAATGTCAATATTTAAGGAGTTATGAGCGTTTTAAAACAGGCTATAAAGAAACTGCAATCAAAACGATGCTTAAAACCCCGAATGTCAATATTTAAGGAGTTATGAGCGTTTTAAAATAGGCTATTTTTCCTCTTTAAATATCTGCAATCAAAACGATGCTAAAAACCCCGAAATGTCAATATTTAAGGAGTTATGAGCGTTTTAAAACAGGCTATAAAGAAACTGCAATCAAAACGATGCTAAAAACCCGAAATGTCAATATTTAAGGAGTATGAGCGTTTTAAAATAGGCTTTTTTCTTTAAATATCTGCAATCAAAACGATGCTAAAAACCCCGAAATGTCAATATTTAAGGAGTTATGAGCGTTTTAAAACAGGCTATAAAGAAACTGCAATCAAAACGATGCTAAAAACCCGAAATGTCAATATTTAAGGAGTTATGAGCGTTTTAAAAAGGCTATAAAAATCTGCAATCAAAACGATGCTAAAAACCCCGAAATGTCAATATTTAAGGAGTTATGAGCGTTTTAAAATAGGCATTTTTCCTCTTAAATATCTGCAATCAAAACGATGCTAAAAAACCCCGAAATGTCAATATTTAAGGAGTTATGAGCGTTTTAAAACAGGCTAAAGAAACTGCAATCAAAAACGATGCTAAAAACCCCGAAATGTCAATATTTAAGGAGTTATGAGCGTTTTAAAATAGGCTATTTTCTCTTTAAATATCTGCAATCAAAACGATGCTAAAACCCCGAAATGTCAATATTTAAGGAGTTATGAGCGTTTTAAAATAGGCTATTTTTCCTCTTTAATATCTGCAATCAAAACGATGCTAAAAACCCCGAAATGTCAATATTTAAGGAGTTATGAGCGTTTTAAAATAGGCTATTTTTCCTCTTAAATATCTGCAATCAAAACGATGCTAAAAACCCGAAATGTCAATATTTAAGGAGTTATGAGCGTTTTAAAAAGGCTATAAAGAAACTGCAATCAAAACGATGCTAAAAACCCGAAATGTCAATATTTAAGGAGTTATGAGCGTTTTAAAACAGGCTATAAGAAACTGCAATCAAAACGATGCTAAAAACCCCGAAATGTCAATATTTAGGAGTTATGAGCGTTTTAAAATAGGCTATTTTTCCTCTTTAAATATCTGCAATCAAAACGATGCTAAAAACCCCGAAATGTCAATATTTAAGGAGTTATGAGCGTTTTAAAACAGGCTATAAAGAAACTGCAATCAAAACGATGCTAAAAAACCCGAAATGTCAATATTTAAGGAGTTATGAGCGTTTTAAAATAGCTATTTTCCTCTTAAATATCTGCAATCAAAACGATGCTAAAAACCCCGAAATGTCAATATTTAAGGAGTTATGAGCGTTTTAAAATAGGCTATAAAGAAATGCAATCAAAACGATGCTAAAAAACCCGAAATGTCAATATTTAAGGAGTTATGAGCGTTTTAAAATAGGCTATTTTCCTCTTTAAATATCTGCAATCAAAACGATGCTAAAAACCCCGAAATGTCAATATTTAAGGAGTTATGAGCGTTTTAAAATAGGCTCTTAAATATCTGCAATCAAAACGATGCTAAAAAACCCGAAATGTCAATATTTAAGGAGTTATGAGCGTTTTAAAATAGGCTATTTTTCCTCTTTAAATATCTGCAATCAAAACGATGCTAAAACCCCGAAATGTCAATATTTAAGGAGTTATGAGCGTTTTAAAACAGGCTATAAAGAAACTGCAATCAAAACGATGCTAAAAACCCCGAAATGTCAATATTTAAGGAGTTATGAGCGTTTTAAAATAGGCTATTTTTCCTCTTTAATATCTGCAATCAAAACGATGCTAAAAACCCCGAAATGTCAATATTTAAGGAGTATGAGCGTTTTAAAACAGGCTATAAAGAAACTGCAATCAAAACGATGCTAAAAACCCGAAATGTCAATATTTAAGGAGTTATGAGCGTTTTAAAATAGGCTATTTTCCTCTTTAATATCTGCAATCAAAACGATGCTAAAAACCCCGAAATGTCAATATTTAAGGAGTTATGAGCGTTTTTAAAACAGGCTATAAGAAACTGCAATCAAAACGATGCTAAAAACCCGAAATGTCAATATTTAAGGAGTTATGAGCGTTTTAAAATAGGCTATTTTTCCTCTTTAAATATCTGCAATCAAAACGATGCTAAAAACCCGAAATGTCAATATTTAAGGAGTTATGAGCGTTTTAAAACAGGCTATAAGAAACTGCAATCAAAACGATGCTAAAAACCCCGAAATGTCAATATTTAAGGAGTTATGAGCGTTTTAAAATAGGCTATTTTTCCTCTTTAAATATCTGCAATCAAAACGATGCTAAAAACCCCGAAATGTCAATATTTAAGGAGTTATGAGCGTTTTAAAACAGGCTATAAAGAAACTGCAATCAAAACGATGCTAAAAACCCCGAAATGTCAATATTTAAGGAGTTATGAGCGTTTTAAAATAGGCTATTTTTCCTCTTTAAATATCTGCAATCAAAACGATGCTAAAAACCCCGAAATGTCAATATTTAAGGAGTTATGAGCGTTTTAAAATAGCTATTTTTCCTCTTTAAATATCTGCAATCAAAACGATGCTAAAAACCCCGAAATGTCAATATTTAAGGAGTTATGAGCGTTTTAAAAAACAGGCTATAAAGAAACTGCAATCAAAACGATGCTAAAAAACCCGAAATGTCAATATTTAAGGAGTTATGAGCGTTTTAAAAAGCTATTTTTCCTCTTTAAATATCTGCAATCAAAACGATGCTAAAAACCCGAAATGTCAATATTTAAGGAGTTATGAGCGTTTTAAAGGCTATTTTCTCTTTAAATATCTGCAATCAAAACGATGCTAAAAACCCCGAAATGTCAATATTAAGGAGTTATGAGCGTTTTAAATAGGCTATTTTTCCTCTTAAATATCTGCAATCAAAACGATGCTAAAAACCCCGAAATGTCAATATTTAAGGAGTTATGAGCGTTTTAAAACAGGCTTAAAGAATCTGCAATCAAAACGATGCTAAAAACCCCGAAATGTCAATATTAAGGAGTTATGAGCGTTTTAAAATAGGCTATTTTCCTCTTTAAATATCTGCAATCAAAACGATGCTAAAAACCCGAAATGTCAATATTTAAGGAGTTATGAGCGTTTTAAAATAGGCTATAAAGAAACTGCAATCAAAACGATGCTAAAAACCCCGAAATGTCAATATTTAAGGAGTTATGAGCGTTTTAAAATAGGCTATTTTTTCTTTAAATATGCAATCAAAACGATGCTAAAAACCCCGAAATGTCAATATTAAGGAGTATGAGGTTTTTTAAAAGGCTATTTTTTTTTTTAAAAAGGCTATAAAGAAAACTGCAATCAAAACGATGCTAAAAACCCCGAAATGTCAATATTTAAGGAGTTATGAGCGTTTTAAAATAGGCTATTTTTCTCTTTAAATATCTGCAATCAAAACGATGCTAAAAACCCCGAAATGTCAATATTTAAGGAGTTATGAGCGTTTAAAATAGGCTATAAAAAAAACTGCAATCAAAACGATGCTAAAAACCCCGAAATGTCAATATTTAAGGAGTTATGAGCGTTTTAAAATAGGCTATTTTTCCTCTTTAAAATCTGCAATCAAAACGATGCTAAAAACCCGAAATGTCAATATTTAAGGAGTTATGAGCGTTTTAAAAAGGCTATTTTTCCTCTTAAATATCTGCAATCAAAACGATGCTAAAAACCCCGAAATGTCAATATTTAAGGAGTTATGAGCGTTTTAAAACAGGCTATAAAGAAACTGCAATCAAAACGATGCTAAAAACCCCGAAATGTCAATATTTAAGGAGTTATGAGCGTTTTAAAATAGGCTATTTTTCTCTTTAAATATCTGCAATCAAAACGATGCTAAAAACCCCGAAATGTCAATATTTAAGGAGTTATGAGCGTTTTAAAATAGGCATAAAGAAACTGCAATCAAAACGATGCTAAAAACCCCGAAATGTCAATATTTAAGGAGTTATGAGCGTTTTAAATAGGCTATTTTCCTCTTTAAATATCTGCAATCAAAACGATGCTAAAAACCCCGAAATGTCAATATTTAAGGAGTATGAGCGTTTTAAAAAACAGGCTATAAGAAACTGCAATCAAAACGATGATAAAAAACCCGAAATGTCATATTTAAGGAGTTATGAGCGTTTTAAAGGCTATTTTTCCTCTTAAATATCTGCAATCAAAACGATGCTAAAAACCCGAAATGTCAATATTTAAGGAGTTATGAGCGTTTTAAAAACAGGCTATAAAGAAATGCAATCAAAACGATGCTAAAAACCCCGAAATGTCAATATTTAAGGAGTTATGAGCGTTTTAAAATAGGCTATTTCCTCTTTAAATATCTGCAATCAAAACGATGCTAAAAACCCCGAAATGTCAATATTTAAGGAGTTATGAGCGTTTAAAAGGCTATAAGAAACTGCAATCAAAACGATGCTAAAAACCCGAAATGTCAATATTTAAGGAGTTATGAGCGTTTTAAATAGGCTATTTTTCCTCTTTAAATATCTGCAATCAAAACGATGCTAAAACCCCGAAATGTCAATATTTAAGGAGTTATGAGCGTTTTAAAATAGTATTTTTCCTCTTTAAATATCTGCAATCAAAACGATGCTAAAAACCCCGAAATGTCAATATTTAAGGAGTTATGAGCGTTTTAAAACAGGCTATAAAGAAAACTGCAATCAAAACGATGCTAAAAACCCCGAAATGTCAATATTAAGGAGTTATGAGCGTTTTAAAATAGGCTATTTTTCCTCTTTAAATATCTGCAATCAACGATGCTAAAAACCCCGAATGTCAATATTTAAGGAGTTATGAGCGTTTTAAAATAGGCTATAAAGAAACTGCAATCAAAACGATGCTAAAAACCCGAAATGTCAATATTTAAGGAGTTATGAGCGTTTTAAAATAGGCTATTTTTCCTCTTTAAATATCTGCAATCAAAACGATGCTAAAAACCCCGAAATGTCAATATTAAGGAGTTATGAGCGTTTTAAACAGGCTATAAAGAAACTGCAATCAAAACGATGCTAAAAACCCCGAAATGTCAATATTTAAGGAGTTATGAGCGTTTTAAAATAGGCTATTTTTCTCTTTAAATATCTGCAATCAAAACGATGAAAAACCCGAAATGTCAATATTTAAGGAGTTATGAGCGTTTTAAATAGGCTATAAAGAAACTGCAATCAAAACGATGCTAAAAACCCCGAAATGTCAATATTTAAGGAGTTATGAGCGTTTTAAAATAGGCTATTTTTCCTCTTAAATATCTGCAATCAAAACGATGCTAAAAACCCCGAAATGTCAATATTTAAGGAGTTATGAGCGTTTAAAACAGGCTATAAGAAACTGCAATCAAAACGATGCTAAAAACCCCGAAATGTCAATATTTAAGGAGTTATGAGCGTTTTAAAATAGGCTATTTTCCTCTTTAAATATCTGCAATCAAAACGATGCTAAAAACCCCGAAATGTCAATATTTAAGGAGTTATGAGCGTTTTAAAATAGGCTATTTTTCCTCTTTAAATATCTGCAATCAAAACGATGCTAAAAACCCCGAAATGTCAATATTAAGGAGTTATGAGCGTTTTAACAGGCTATAAAGAAACTGCAATCAAAACGATGCTAAAAAACCCGAAATGTCAATATTTAAGGAGTTATGAGCGTTTTAAAATAGGCTATTTTCCTCTTAAATATCTGCAATCAAAACGATGCTAAAAAACCCGAAATGTCAATATTTAAGGAGTTATGAGCGTTTTAAAGCAGGCTATAAAGAAACTGCAATCAAAACGATGCTAAAAACCCCGAAATGTCAATATTTAAGGAGTTATGAGCGTTTTAAATAGGCTATTTTTCCTCTTTAAATATCTGCAATCAAAACGATGCTAAAAACCCGAAATGTCAATATTTAAGGAGTTATGAGCGTTTTAAAACAGGCTATAAAGAAACTGCAATCAAAACGATGCTAAAAACCCCGAAATGTCAATATTTAAGGAGTTATGAGCGTTTTAAAATAGGCTATTTTTCCTCTTTAAATATCTGCAATCAAAACGATGCTAAAAACCCCGAAATGTCAATATTTAAGGAGTTATGAGCGTTTTAAAGCAGGCTATAAAGAAACTGCAATCAAAACGATGCTAAAAACCCCGAAATGTCAATATTTAAGGAGTTATGAGCGTTTTAAATAGGCTATTTTTCCTCTTTAAATATCTGCAATCAAAACGATGCTAAAAACCCCGAAATGTCAATATTTAAGGAGTTATGAGCGTTTTAAAACAGGCTATAAAGAAACTGCAATCAAAACGATGCTAAAAACCCCGAAATGTCAATATTTAAGGAGTTATGAGCGTTTTAAAATAGGCTATTTTTCCTCTTTAAATATCTGCAATCAAAACGATGCTAAAAACCCCGAAATGTCAATATTTAAGGAGTTATGAGCGTTTTAAAACAGGCTATAAAGAAACTGCAATCAAAACGATGCTAAAAACCCCGAAATGTCAATATTTAAGGAGTTATGAGCGTTTTAAAATAGGCTATTTTTCCTCTTTAAATATCTGCAATCAAAACGATGCTAAAAACCCGAAATGTCAATATTTAAGGAGTTATGAGCGTTTTAAAACAGGCTATAAAGAACTGCAATCAAAACGATGCTAAAAACCCCGAAATGTCAATATTTAAGGAGTTATGAGCGTTTTAAAATAGGCTATTTTTCCTCTTTAAATATCTGCAATCAAAACGATGCTAAAAACCCCGAAATGTCAATATTTAAGGAGTTATGAGCGTTTTAAAACAGGCTATAAAGAAACTGCAATCAAAACGATGCTAAAAACCCCGAAATGTCAATATTTAAGGAGTTATGAGCGTTTTAAAATAGGCTATTTTCCTCTTTAAATATCTGCAATCAAATCGATGCTAAAAACCCCGAAATGTCAATATTTAAGGAGTTATGAGCGTTTTAAAACAGGCTATAAAGAAACTGCAATCAAAACGATGCTAAAAACCCCGAAATGTCAATATTTAAGGAGTTATGAGCGTTTTAAAATAGGCTATTTCCTCTTTAAATATCTGCAATCAAAACGATGCTAAAAACCCCGAAATGTCAATATTTAAGGAGTTATGAGCGTTTTAAAACAGGCTATAAAGAAACTGCAATCAAAACGATGCTAAAAACCCCGAAATGTCAATATTTAAGGAGTTATGAGCGTTTTAAAATAGGCTATTTTTCCTCTTTAAATATCTGCAATCAAAACGATGCTAAAAACCCCGAAATGTCAATATTTAAGGAGTTATGAGCGTTTTAAAAGCAGGCTATAAAGAAACTGCAATCAAAACGATGCTAAAAACCCCGAAATGTCAATATTTAAGGAGTTATGAGCGTTTTAAAATAGGCTATTTTTCCTCTTTAAATATCTGCAATCAAACGATGCTAAAAACCCCGAAATGTCAATATTTAAGGAGTTATGAGCGTTTTAAAACAGGCTATAAGAAACTGCAATCAAAACGATGCTAAAAACCCCGAAATGTCAATATTTAAGGAGTTATGAGCGTTTTAAAATAGGCTATTTTTCCTCTTTAAATATCTGCAATCAAACGATGCTAAAAACCCCGAAATGTCAATATTTAAGGAGTTATGAGCGTTTTAAAACAGGCTATAAAGAAACTGCAATCAAAACGATGCTAAAAACCCCGAAATGTCAATTTAAGGAGTTATGAGCGTTTTAAAATAGGCTATTTTTCCTCTTTAAATATCTGCAATCAAACGATGCTAAAAACCCCGAAATGTCAATATTTAAGGAGTTATGAGCGTTTTAAAGCAGGCTATAAAGAAACTGCAATCAAAACGATGCTAAAAACCCCGAAATGTCAATATTTAAGGAGTTATGAGCGTTTTAAAATAGGCTATTTTTCCTCTTAAAATATCTGCAATCAAAACGATGCTAAAAACCCCGAAATGTCAATATTTAAGGAGTTATGAGCGTTTTAAAGGGCTATAAAGAAACTGCAATCAAAACGATGCTAAAAACCCCGAAATGTCAATATTTAAGGAGTTATGAGCGTTTTAAAACAGGCTATAAAGAAACTGCAATCAAAACGATGCTAAAACCCCGAAATGTCAATATTTAAGGAGTTATGAGCGTTTTTAAATAGGCTATTTTTCCTCTTTAAATATCTGCAATCAAATCGATGCTAAAAACCCGAAATGTCAATATTTAAGGAGTTATGAGCGTTTTTAAACAGGCTATAAAGAAACTGCAATCAAACGATGCTAAAAACCCCGAAATGTCAATATTTAAGGAGTTATGAGCGTTTTAAAATAGGCTATTTTTCCTCTTTAAATATCTGCAATCAAACGATGCTAAAACCCCGAAATGTCAATATTTAAGGAGTTATGAGCGTTTTAAAACAGGCTATAAAGAAACTGCAATCAAACGATGCTAAAAACCCCGAAATGTCAATATTTAAGGAGTTATGAGCGTTTTAAAATAGGCTATTTTTCCTCTTTAAATATCTGCAATCAAACGATGCTAAAAACCCCGAAATGTCAATATTTAAGGAGTTATGAGCGTTTTAAAGCAGGCTATAAAGAAACTGCAATCAAAACGATGCTAAAAACCCCGAAATGTCAATATTTAAGGAGTTATGAGCGTTTTAAAATAGGCTATTTTTCCTCTTTAAATATCTGCAATCAAAACGATGCTAAAAACCCCGAAATGTCAATATTTAAGGAGTTATGAGCGTTTTAAAAATAGGCTATTTTTCCTCTTTAAGTATCTGCAATCAAAAACGCTGCTAAAAACCCCGAAATATGTCATAATTTACCCGGAGTATGAGCGTTTTTCAAACAGGCTATACAAAGAACCTGCAATGTCAAAACGATGCCTAAAAACCCCGAAATGGGTCAATATTTAAGGAGTTAATGAGCGTTTTAAAAATAGGGCTGATTTTTCCTCTTTAAATATCTGCAATCAAATCGATGCTAAAAACCCCCGAAATGTCAATATTTAAGGAGGTATGAGCGTTTTAAAATAGGGCTATTTTTCCTTCTTTAAATATCTGCAATCAAAACGATGCTAAAAACCCCGAAATGTCAATATTTAAGGAGTTATGAAGCGTTTTAAAATAGGCTATTTTTCCTCTTTAACATATCTGCAATCAAAAACGATGCTAAAAACCCCCGAAATGTCAATATTTAAGAGTTATGAGCGTTTTAAAATAGGCTATTTTCCTCTTTACGTATCTGCAATCAAAACGATGCTAAAAACCCCGAAATGTCAATATTTAAGGAGTTATGAGCGTTTTAAAACAGGCTATAAAGAAACTGCAATCAAAACGATGCTAAAAACCCCGAAATGTCAATATTTAAGGAGTTATGAGCGTTTTAAAATAGGCTATTTTTCCTCTTTAAATATCTGCAATCAAATCGATGCTAAAAACCCCGAAATGTCAATATTTAAGGAGTTATGAGCGTGTTAAAATAGGCTATTTTTCCTCTTTAAATATCTGCAATCAAAACGATGCTAAAAACCCCGAAATGTCAATATTTAAGGAGTTATGAGCGTTTTAAAATAGGCTATTTTCCTCTTTAAATATCTGCAATCAAAACGATGCTAAAAACCCCGAAATGTCAATATTTAAGGAGTTATGAGCGTTTTTAAACAGGCTATAAAGAAACTGCAATCAAAACGATGCTAAAAACCCCGAAATGTCAATATTTAAGGAGTTACGAGCGTTTTAAAATAGGCTATTTTTCCTCTTTAAATATCTGCAATCAAAACGATGCTAAAAACCCCGAAATGTCAATATTTAAGGAGTTATGAGCGTTTTAAAACAGGCTATAAAGAAACTGCAATCAAAACGATGCTAAAAACCCCGAAATGTCAATATTTAAGGAGTTATGAGCGTTTTAAAACAGGCTATAAAGAAACTGCAATCAAAACGATGCTAAAAACCCCGAAATGTCAATATTTAAGGAGTTATGAGCGTTTTAAACAGGCTATAAAGAAACTGCAATCAAAACGATGCTAAAAACCCCGAAATGTCAATATTTAAGGAGTTACGAGCGTTTTAAAATAGGCTATTTTTCCTCTTTAAATATCTGCAATCAAAACGATGCTAAAAACCCCGAAATGTCAATATTTAAGGAGTTATGAGCGTTTTAAAACAGGCTATAAAGAAACTGCAATCAAAACGATGCTAAAAACCCCGAAATGTCAATATTTAAGGAGTTACGAGCGTTTTAAAATAGGCTATTTTTCCTCTTTAAATATCTGCAATCAAACGATGCTAAAAACCCCGAAATGTCAATATTTAAGGAGTTATGAGCGTTTTAAAACAGGCTATAAAGAAACTGCAATCAAAACGATGCTAAAAACCCCGAAATGTCAATATTTAAGGAGTTATGAGCGTTTTAAAACAGGCTATAAAGAAACTGCAATCAAAACGATGCTAAAAACCCCGAAATGTCAATATTTAAGGAGTTACGAGCGTTTTAAATAGGCTATTTTTCCTCTTTAAATATCTGCAATCAAAACGATGCTAAAAACCCCGAAATGTCAATATTTAAGGAGTTATGAGCGTTTTAAAACAGGCTATAAAGAAACTGCAATCAAAACGATGCTAAAAACCCCGAAATGTCAATATTTAAGGAGTTATGAGCGTTTTAAAACAGGCTATAAAGAAACTGCAATCAAAACGATGCTAAAAACCCCGAAATGTCAATATTTAAGGAGTTACGAGCGTTTTAAAATAGGCTATTTTTCCTCTTAAATATCTGCAATCAAAACGATGCTAAAACCCCGAAATGTCAATATTTAAGGAGTTATGAGCGTTTAAAACAGGCTATAAAGAAACTGCAATCAAAACGATGCTAAAAACCCCGAAAATGTCAATATTTAAGGAGTTATGAGCGTTTTAAAACAGGCTATAAAGAAACTGCAATCAAAACGATGCTAAAAACCCCGAAATGTCAATATTTAAGGAGTTACGAGCGTTTTAAATAGGCTATTTTTCCTCTTTAAATATCTGCAATCAAAACGATGCTAAAAACCCCGAAATGTCAATATTTAAGGAGTTATGAGCGTTTTAAAACAGGCTATAAAGAAACTGCAATCAAAACGATGCTAAAAACCCCGAAATGTCAATATTTAAGGAGTTACGAGCGTTTTAAAATAGGCTATTTTTCCTCTTTAAATATCTGCAATCAAAACGATGCTAAAAACCCCGAAATGTCAATATTTAAGGAGTTATGAGCGTTTTAAAACAGGCTATAAAGAAACTGCAATCAAAACGATGCTAAAAACCCCGAAATGTCAATATTTAAGGAGTTATGAGCGTTTTAAAACAGGCTATAAAGAAACTGCAATCAAAACGATGCTAAAAACCCCGAAATGTCAATATTTAAGGAGTTACGAGCGTTTTAAAATAGGCTATTTTTCCTCTTTAAATATCTGCAATCAAAACGATGCTAAAAACCCCGAAATGTCAATATTTAAGGAGTTATGAGCGTTTTAAAACAGGCTATAAAGAAACTGCAATCAAAACGATGCTAAAAACCCCGAAATGTCAATATTTAAGGAGTTATGAGCGTTTTTAAAACAGGCTATAAAGAAACTGCAATCAAAACGATGCTAAAAACCCCGAAATGTCAATATTTAAGGAGTTACGAGCGTTTTAAAATAGGCTATTTTTCCTCTTTAAATATCTGCAATCAAAACGATGCTAAAAACCCCGAAATGTCAATATTTAAGGAGTTATGAGCGTTTTAAAACAGGCTATAAGAAACTGCAATCAAAACGATGCTAAAAACCCCGAAATGTCAATATTTAAGGAGTTATGAGCGTTTTAAAACAGGCTATAAAGAAACTGCAATCAAAACGATGCTAAAAACCCCGAAATGTCAATATTTAAGGAGTTATGAGCGTTTTAAAACAGGCTATAAAGAAACTGCAATCAAAACGATGCTAAAAACCCCGAAATGTCAATATTTAAGGAGTTACGAGCGTTTTAAAATAGGCTATTTTTCCTCTTTAAATATCTGCAATCAAATCGATGCTAAAAACCCCGAAATGTCAATATTTAAGGAGTTATGAGCGTTTTAAAGCAGGCTATAAAGAAACTGCAATCAAAACGATGCTAAAAACCCCGAAATGTCAATATTTAAGGAGTTATGAGCGTTTTAAAATAGACTATTTTTCCTCTTTAAATATCTGCAATCAAATCGATGCTAAAAACCCCGAAATGTCAATATTTAAGGAGTTATGAGCGTTTTAAAGCAGGCTATAAAGAAACTGCAATCAAAACGATGCTAAAACCCCCGAAATGTCAATATTTAAGGAGTTATGAGCGTTTTAAAACAGGCTATAAAGAAACTGCAATCAAAACGATGCTAAAAACCCCGAAATGTCAATATTTAAGGAGTTATGAGCGTTTTAAAACAGGCTATAAAGAAACTGCAATCAAAACGATGCTAAAAACCCTGAAATGTCAATATTTAAGGAGTTATGAGCGTTTTAAAACAGGCTATAAAGAAACTGCAATCAAAACGATGCTAAAACCCCGAAATGTCAATATTTAAGGAGTTATGAGCGTTTTAAAACAGGCTATAAAGAAACTGCAATCAAAACGATGCTAAAAACCCCGAAATGTCAATATTTAAGGAGTTATGAGCGTTTTAAAATAGACTATTTTTCCTCTTTAAATATCTGCAATCAAATCGATGCTAAAAAACCCCGAAATGTCAATATTTAAGGAGTTATGAGCGTTTTAAAGCAGGCTATAAAGAAACTGCAATCAAAACGATGCTAAAAACCCCGAAATGTCAATATTTAAGGAGTTATGAGCGTTTTAAAATAGACTATTTTTCCTCTTTAAATATCTGCAATCAAATCGATGCTAAAACCCCGAAATGTCAATATTTAAGGAGTTATGAGCGTTTTAAAGCAGGCTATAAAGAAACTGCAATCAAAACGATGCTAAAAACCCCGAAATGTCAATATTTAAGGAGTTATGAGCGTTTTTAAAATAGACTATTTTTCCTCTTTAAATATCTGCAATCAAATCGATGCTAAAAACCCCGAAATGTCAATATTTAAGGAGTTATGAGCGTTTTTAAAGCAGGCTATAAAGAAACTGCAATCAAAACGATGCTAAAAACCCCGAAATGTCAATATTTAAGGAGTTATGAGCGTTTTAAAATAGACTATTTTTCCTCTTTAAATATCTGCAATCAAATCGATGCTAAAAACCCCGAAATGTCAATATTTAAGGAGTTATGAGCGTTTTAAAATAGACTATTTTTCCTCTTTAAATATCTGCAATCAAATCGATGCTAAAAACCCCGAAATGTCAATATTTAAGGAGTTATGAGCGTTTTAAAATAGACTATTTTTCCTCTTTAAATATCTGCAATCAAATCGATGCTAAAAACCCCGAAATGTCAATATTTAAGGAGTTATGAGCGTTTTAAAGCAGGCTATAAAGAAACTGCAATCAAAACGATGCTAAAAACCCCGAAATGTCAATATTTAAGGAGTTATGAGCGTTTTTAAAATAGACTATTTTTCCTCTTTAAATATCTGCAATCAAATCGATGCTAAAAACCCCGAAATGTCAATATTTAAGGAGTTATGAGCGTTTTAAAGCAGGCTATAAAGAAACTGCAATCAAAACGATGCTAAAAACCCCGAAATGTCAATATTTAAGGAGTTATGAGCGTTTTAAAATAGACTATTTTTCCTCTTTAAATATCTGCAATCAAATCGATGCTAAAAACCCCGAAATGTCAATATTTAAGGAGTTATGAGCGTTTTAAAATAGACTATTTTTCCTCTTTAAATATCTGCAATCAAATCGATGCTAAAAACCCCGAAATGTCAATATTTAAGGAGTTATGAGCGTTTTAAAGCAGGCTATAAAGAAACTGCAATCAAAACGATGCTAAAAACCCCGAAATGTCAATATTTAAGGAGTTATGAGCGTTTTAAAATAGACTATTTTTCCTCTTTAAATATCTGCAATCAAATCGATGCTAAAAACCCCGAAATGTCAATATTTAAGGAGTTATGAGCGTTTTAAAGCAGGCTATAAAGAAACTGCAATCAAAACGATGCTAAAAACCCCGAAATGTCAATATTTAAGGAGTTATGAGCGTTTTAAAATAGACTATTTTTCCTCTTTAAATATCTGCAATCAAATCGATGCTAAAAACCCCGAAATGTCAATATTTAAGGAGTTATGAGCGTTTTAAAGCAGGCTATAAAGAAACTGCAATCAAAACGATGCTAAAAACCCCGAAATGTCAATATTTAAGGAGTTATGAGCGTTTTAAAATAGACTATTTTTCCTCTTTAAATATCTGCAATCAAATCGATGCTAAAAACCCCGAAATGTCAATATTTAAGGAGTTATGAGCGTTTTAAAGCAGGCTATAAAGAAACTGCAATCAAAACGATGCTAAAAACCCCGAAATGTCAATATTTAAGGAGTTATGAGCGTTTTAAAATAGACTATTTTTCCTCTTTAAATATCTGCAATCAAATCGATGCTAAAAACCCCGAAATGTCAATATTTAAGGAGTTATGAGCGTTTTAAAATAGACTATTTTTCCTCTTTAAATATCTGCAATCAAATCGATGCTAAAAACCCCGAAATGTCAATATTTAAGGAGTTATGAGCGTTTTAAAGCAGGCTATAAAGAAACTGCAATCAAAACGATGCTAAAAACCCCGAAATGTCAATATTTAAGGAGTTATGAGCGTTTTAAAATAGACTATTTTTCCTCTTTAAATATCTGCAATCAAATCGATGCTAAAAACCCCGAAATGTCAATATTTAAGGAGTTATGAGCGTTTTAAAGCAGGCTATAAAGAAACTGCAATCAAAACGATGCTAAAAACCCCGAAATGTCAATATTTAAGGAGTTATGAGCGTTTTAAAATAGACTATTTTTCCTCTTTAAATATCTGCAATCAAATCGATGCTAAAAACCCCGAAATGTCAATATTTAAGGAGTTATGAGCGTTTTAAAATAGACTATTTTTCCTCTTTAAATATCTGCAATCAAATCGATGCTAAAAACCCCGAAATGTCAATATTTAAGGAGTTATGAGCGTTTTAAAATAGACTATTTTTCCTCTTTAAATATCTGCAATCAAATCGATGCTAAAAACCCCGAAATGTCAATATTTAAGGAGTTATGAGCGTTTTAAAGCAGGCTATAAAGAAACTGCAATCAAAACGATGCTAAAAACCCCGAAATGTCAATATTTAAGGAGTTATGAGCGTTTTAAAATAGACTATTTTTCCTCTTTAAATATCTGCAATCAAAACGATGCTAAAAACCCCGAAATGTCAATATTTAAGGAGTTATGAGCGTTTTAAAACAGGCTATAAAGAAACTGCAATCAAAACGATGCTAAAAACCCCCGAAATGTCAATATTTAAGGAGTTATGAGCGTTTTAAAACAGGCTATAAAGAAACTGCAATCAAAACGATGCTAAAACCCCGAAATGTCAATATTTAAGGAGTTACGAGCGTTTTAAAATAGGCTATTTTTCCTCTTTAAATATCTGCAATCAAAACGATGCTAAAAACCCCGAAATGTCAATATTTAAGGAGTTATGAGCGTTTTAAAACAGGCTATAAAGAAACTGCAATCAAAACGATGCTAAAAACCCCGAAATGTCAATATTTAAGGAGTTATGAGCGTTTTAAAACAGGCTATAAAGAAACTGCAATCAAAACGATGCTAAAAACCCCGAAATGTCAATATTTAAGGAGTTATGAGCGTTTTAAAACAGGCTATAAAGAAACTGCAATCAAAACGATGCTAAAAACCCCGAAATGTCAATATTTAAGGAGTTACGAGCGTTTTTAAAATAGGCTATTTTTCCTCTTTAAATATCTGCAATCAAATCGATGCTAAAAACCCCGAAATGTCAATATTTAAGGAGTTATGAGCGTTTTAAAGCAGGCTATAAAGAAACTGCAATCAAAACGATGCTAAAAACCCCGAATGTCAATATTTAAGGAGTTATGAGCGTTTTAAAATAGACTATTTTTCCTCTTTAAATATCTGCAATCAAATCGATGCTAAAAACCCCGAAATGTCAATATTTAAGGAGTTATGAGCGTTTTAAAGCAGGCTATAAAGAAACTGCAATCAAAACGATGCTAAAAACCCCGAATGTCAATATTTAAGGAGTTATGAGCGTTTTAAAACAGGCTATAAAGAAACTGCAATCAAACGATGCTAAAAACCCCGAAATGTCAATATTTAAGGAGTTATGAGCGTTTTAAAACAGGCTATAAAGAAACTGCAATCAAAACGATGCTAAAAACCCTGAAATGTCAATATTTAAGGAGTTATGAGCGTTTTAAAACAGGCTATAAAGAAACTGCAATCAAAACGATGCTAAAAACCCCGAAATGTCAATATTTAAGGAGTTATGAGCGTTTTAAAACAGGCTATAAAGAAACTGCAATCAAAACGATGCTAAAAACCCCGAAATGTCAATATTTAAGGAGTTATGAGCGTTTTAAAATAGACTATTTTTCCTCTTTAAATATCTGCAATCAAATCGATGCTAAAACCCCGAAATGTCAATATTTAAGGAGTTATGAGCGTTTTAAAGCAGGCTATAAAGAAACTGCAATCAAAACGATGCTAAAAACCCCGAAATGTCAATATTTAAGGAGTTATGAGCGTTTTAAACAGGCTATAAAGAAACTGCAATCAAAACGATGCTAAAAACCCCGAAATGTCAATATTTAAGGAGTTATGAGCGTTTTAAAACAGGCTATAAAGAAACTGCAATCAAAACGATGCTAAAAACCCTGAAATGTCAATATTTAAGGAGTTATGAGCGTTTTTAAAACAGGCTATAAAGAAACTGCAATCAAAACGATGCTAAAAACCCCGAAATGTCAATATTTAAGGAGTTATGAGCGTTTTAAAACAGGCTATAAAGAAACTGCAATCAAAACGATGCTAAAAACCCCGAAATGTCAATATTTAAGGAGTTATGAGCGTTTTAAAATAGACTATTTTTCCTCTTTAAATATCTGCAATCAAATCGATGCTAAAAACCCCGAAATGTCAATATTTAAGGAGTTATGAGCGTTTTAAAGCAGGCTATAAAGAAACTGCAATCAAAACGATGCTAAAAACCCCGAAATGTCAATATTTAAGGAGTTATGAGCGTTTTAAAATAGACTATTTTTCCTCTTTAAATATCTGCAATCAAATCGATGCTAAAAACCCCGAAATGTCAATATTTAAGGAGTTATGAGCGTTTTAAAACAGGCTATAAGAAACTGCAATCAAAACGATGCTAAAAACCCCGAAATGTCAATATTTAAGGAGTTATGAGCGTTTTAAAACAGGCTATAAAGAAACTGCAATCAAAACGATGCTAAAAACCCCGAAATGTCAATATTTAAGGAGTTACGAGCGTTTTAAAATAGGCTATTTTTCCTCTTTAAATATCTGCAATCAAAACGATGCTAAAAACCCCGAAATGTCAATATTTAAGGAGTTATGAGCGTTTTAAAACAGGCTATAAAGAAACTGCAATCAAAACGATGCTAAAAACCCCGAAATGTCAATATTTAAGGAGTTATGAGCGTTTTAAAATAGACTATTTTTCCTCTTTAAATATCTGCAATCAAATCGATGCTAAAAACCCCGAAATGTCAATATTTAAGGAGTTATGAGCGTTTTAAAGCAGGCTATAAAGAAACTGCAATCAAAACGATGCTAAAAACCCCGAAATGTCAATATTTAAGGAGTTATGAGCGTTTTAAAATAGACTATTTTTCCTCTTTAAATATCTGCAATCAAATCGATGCTAAAAACCCCGAAATGTCAATATTTAAGGAGTTATGAGCGTTTTAAAACAGGCTATAAAGAAACTGCAATCAAAACGATGCTAAAAACCCCGAAATGTCAATATTTAAGGAGTTATGAGCGTTTTAAAACAGGCTATAAAGAAACTGCAATCAAAACGATGCTAAAAACCCCGAAATGTCAATATTTAAGGAGTTACGAGCGTTTTAAAATAGGCTATTTTTCCTCTTTAAATATCTGCAATCAAAACGATGCTAAAAACCCCGAAATGTCAATATTTAAGGAGTTATGAGCGTTTTAAAACAGGCTATAAAGAAACTGCAATCAAAACGATGCTAAAAACCCCGAAATGTCAATATTTAAGGAGTTATGAGCGTTTTAAAATAGACTATTTTTCCTCTTTAAATATCTGCAATCAAATCGATGCTAAAAACCCCGAAATGTCAATATTTAAGGAGTTATGAGCGTTTTAAAGCAGGCTATAAAGAAACTGCAATCAAAACGATGCTAAAAACCCCGAAATGTCAATATTTAAGGAGTTATGAGCGTTTTAAAACAGGCTATAAAGAAACTGCAATCAAAACGATGCTAAAAACCCCGAAATGTCAATATTTAAGGAGTTATGAGCGTTTTAAAACAGGCTATAAAGAAACTGCAATCAAAACGATGCTAAAAACCCTGAAATGTCAATATTTAAGGAGTTATGAGCGTTTTAAAACAGGCTATAAAGAAACTGCAATCAAAACGATGCTAAAAACCCCGAAATGTCAATATTTAAGGAGTTATGAGCGTTTTAAAACAGGCTATAAAGAAACTGCAATCAAAACGATGCTAAAAACCCCGAAATGTCAATATTTAAGGAGTTATGAGCGTTTTAAAATAGACTATTTTTCCTCTTTAAATATCTGCAATCAAATCGATGCTAAAAACCCCGAAATGTCAATATTTAAGGAGTTATGAGCGTTTTAAAGCAGGCTATAAAGAAACTGCAATCAAAACGATGCTAAAAACCCCGAAATGTCAATATTTAAGGAGTTATGAGCGTTTTAAAACAGGCTATAAAGAAACTGCAATCAAAACGATGCTAAAAACCCCGAAATGTCAATATTTAAGGAGTTATGAGCGTTTTAAAACAGGCTATAAAGAAACTGCAATCAAAACGATGCTAAAAACCCTGAAATGTCAATATTTAAGGAGTTATGAGCGTTTTAAAACAGGCTATAAAGAAACTGCAATCAAAACGATGCTAAAAACCCCGAAATGTCAATATTTAAGGAGTTATGAGCGTTTTAAAATAGACTATTTTTCCTCTTTAAATATCTGCAATCAAATCGATGCTAAAAACCCCGAAATGTCAATATTTAAGGAGTTATGAGCGTTTTAAAGCAGGCTATAAAGAAACTGCAATCAAAACGATGCTAAAAACCCCGAAATGTCAATATTTAAGGAGTTATGAGCGTTTTAAAATAGACTATTTTTCCTCTTTAAATATCTGCAATCAAATCGATGCTAAAAACCCCGAAATGTCAATATTTAAGGAGTTATGAGCGTTTTAAAACAGGCTATAAAGAAACTGCAATCAAAACGATGCTAAAAACCCCGAAATGTCAATATTTAAGGAGTTATGAGCGTTTTAAAACAGGCTATAAAGAAACTGCAATCAAAACGATGCTAAAAACCCCGAAATGTCAATATTTAAGGAGTTACGAGCGTTTTAAAATAGGCTATTTTTCCTCTTTAAATATCTGCAATCAAAACGATGCTAAAAACCCCGAAATGTCAATATTTAAGGAGTTATGAGCGTTTTAAAACAGGCTATAAAGAAACTGCAATCAAAACGATGCTAAAAACCCCGAAATGTCAATATTTAAGGAGTTATGAGCGTTTTAAAATAGACTATTTTTCCTCTTTAAATATCTGCAATCAAATCGATGCTAAAAACCCCGAAATGTCAATATTTAAGGAGTTATGAGCGTTTTAAAGCAGGCTATAAAGAAACTGCAATCAAAACGATGCTAAAAACCCCGAAATGTCAATATTTAAGGAGTTATGAGCGTTTTAAAATAGACTATTTTTCCTCTTTAAATATCTGCAATCAAATCGATGCTAAAAACCCCGAAATGTCAATATTTAAGGAGTTATGAGCGTTTTAAAACAGGCTATAAAGAAACTGCAATCAAAACGATGCTAAAAACCCCGAAATGTCAATATTTAAGGAGTTATGAGCGTTTTAAAACAGGCTATAAAGAAACTGCAATCAAAACGATGCTAAAAACCCCGAAATGTCAATATTTAAGGAGTTACGAGCGTTTTAAAATAGGCTATTTTTCCTCTTTAAATATCTGCAATCAAAACGATGCTAAAAACCCCGAAATGTCAATATTTAAGGAGTTATGAGCGTTTTAAAACAGGCTATAAAGAAACTGCAATCAAAACGATGCTAAAAACCCCGAAATGTCAATATTTAAGGAGTTATGAGCGTTTTAAAATAGACTATTTTTCCTCTTTAAATATCTGCAATCAAATCGATGCTAAAAACCCCGAAATGTCAATATTTAAGGAGTTATGAGCGTTTTAAAGCAGGCTATAAAGAAACTGCAATCAAAACGATGCTAAAAACCCCGAAATGTCAATATTTAAGGAGTTATGAGCGTTTTAAAACAGGCTATAAAGAAACTGCAATCAAAACGATGCTAAAAACCCCGAAATGTCAATATTTAAGGAGTTATGAGCGTTTTAAAACAGGCTATAAAGAAACTGCAATCAAAACGATGCTAAAAACCCTGAAATGTCAATATTTAAGGAGTTATGAGCGTTTTAAAACAGGCTATAAAGAAACTGCAATCAAAACGATGCTAAAAACCCCGAAATGTCAATATTTAAGGAGTTATGAGCGTTTTAAAACAGGCTATAAAGAAACTGCAATCAAAACGATGCTAAAAACCCCGAAATGTCAATATTTAAGGAGTTATGAGCGTTTTAAAATAGACTATTTTTCCTCTTTAAATATCTGCAATCAAATCGATGCTAAAAACCCCGAAATGTCAATATTTAAGGAGTTATGAGCGTTTTAAAGCAGGCTATAAAGAAACTGCAATCAAAACGATGCTAAAAACCCCGAAATGTCAATATTTAAGGAGTTATGAGCGTTTTAAAACAGGCTATAAAGAAACTGCAATCAAAACGATGCTAAAAACCCCGAAATGTCAATATTTAAGGAGTTATGAGCGTTTTAAAACAGGCTATAAAGAAACTGCAATCAAAACGATGCTAAAAACCCTGAAATGTCAATATTTAAGGAGTTATGAGCGTTTTAAAACAGGCTATAAAGAAACTGCAATCAAAACGATGCTAAAAACCCCGAAATGTCAATATTTAAGGAGTTATGAGCGTTTTAAAACAGGCTATAAAGAAACTGCAATCAAAACGATGCTAAAAACCCCGAAATGTCAATATTTAAGGAGTTATGAGCGTTTTAAAATAGACTATTTTTCCTCTTTAAATATCTGCAATCAAATCGATGCTAAAAACCCCGAAATGTCAATATTTAAGGAGTTATGAGCGTTTTAAAGCAGGCTATAAAGAAACTGCAATCAAAACGATGCTAAAAACCCCGAAATGTCAATATTTAAGGAGTTATGAGCGTTTTAAAATAGACTATTTTTCCTCTTTAAATATCTGCAATCAAATCGATGCTAAAAACCCCGAAATGTCAATATTTAAGGAGTTATGAGCGTTTTAAAACAGGCTATAAAGAAACTGCAATCAAAACGATGCTAAAAACCCCGAAATGTCAATATTTAAGGAGTTATGAGCGTTTTAAAACAGGCTATAAAGAAACTGCAATCAAAACGATGCTAAAAACCCCGAAATGTCAATATTTAAGGAGTTACGAGCGTTTTAAAATAGGCTATTTTTCCTCTTTAAATATCTGCAATCAAAACGATGCTAAAAACCCCGAAATGTCAATATTTAAGGAGTTATGAGCGTTTTAAAACAGGCTATAAAGAAACTGCAATCAAAACGATGCTAAAAACCCCGAAATGTCAATATTTAAGGAGTTATGAGCGTTTTAAAATAGACTATTTTTCCTCTTTAAATATCTGCAATCAAATCGATGCTAAAAACCCCGAAATGTCAATATTTAAGGAGTTATGAGCGTTTTAAAGCAGGCTATAAAGAAACTGCAATCAAAACGATGCTAAAAACCCCGAAATGTCAATATTTAAGGAGTTATGAGCGTTTTAAAATAGACTATTTTTCCTCTTTAAATATCTGCAATCAAAACGATGCTAAAAACCCCGAAATGTCAATATTTAAGGAGTTATGAGCGTTTTAAAACAGGCTATAAAGAAACTGCAATCAAAACGATGCTAAAAACCCCGAAATGTCAATATTTAAGGAGTTATGAGCGTTTTAAAACAGGCTATAAAGAAACTGCAATCAAAACGATGCTAAAAACCCCGAAATGTCAATATTTAAGGAGTTACGAGCGTTTTAAAATAGGCTATTTTTCCTCTTTAAATATCTGCAATCAAAACGATGCTAAAAACCCCGAAATGTCAATATTTAAGGAGTTATGAGCGTTTTAAAACAGGCTATAAAGAAACTGCAATCAAAACGATGCTAAAAACCCCGAAATGTCAATATTTAAGGAGTTATGAGCGTTTTAAAACAGGCTATAAAGAAACTGCAATCAAAACGATGCTAAAAACCCCGAAATGTCAATATTTAAGGAGTTATGAGCGTTTTAAAACAGGCTATAAAGAAACTGCAATCAAAACGATGCTAAAAACCCCGAAATGTCAATATTTAAGGAGTTACGAGCGTTTTAAAATAGGCTATTTTTCCTCTTTAAATATCTGCAATCAAATCGATGCTAAAAACCCCGAAATGTCAATATTTAAGGAGTTATGAGCGTTTTAAAGCAGGCTATAAAGAAACTGCAATCAAAACGATGCTAAAAACCCCGAAATGTCAATATTTAAGGAGTTATGAGCGTTTTAAAATAGACTATTTTTCCTCTTTAAATATCTGCAATCAAATCGATGCTAAAAACCCCGAAATGTCAATATTTAAGGAGTTATGAGCGTTTTAAAGCAGGCTATAAAGAAACTGCAATCAAAACGATGCTAAAAACCCCGAAATGTCAATATTTAAGGAGTTATGAGCGTTTTAAAACAGGCTATAAAGAAACTGCAATCAAAACGATGCTAAAAACCCCGAAATGTCAATATTTAAGGAGTTATGAGCGTTTTAAAACAGGCTATAAAGAAACTGCAATCAAAACGATGCTAAAAACCCTGAAATGTCAATATTTAAGGAGTTATGAGCGTTTTAAAACAGGCTATAAAGAAACTGCAATCAAAACGATGCTAAAAACCCCGAAATGTCAATATTTAAGGAGTTATGAGCGTTTTAAAACAGGCTATAAAGAAACTGCAATCAAAACGATGCTAAAAACCCCGAAATGTCAATATTTAAGGAGTTATGAGCGTTTTAAAATAGACTATTTTTCCTCTTTAAATATCTGCAATCAAATCGATGCTAAAAACCCCGAAATGTCAATATTTAAGGAGTTATGAGCGTTTTAAAGCAGGCTATAAAGAAACTGCAATCAAAACGATGCTAAAAACCCCGAAATGTCAATATTTAAGGAGTTATGAGCGTTTTAAAATAGACTATTTTTCCTCTTTAAATATCTGCAATCAAATCGATGCTAAAAACCCCGAAATGTCAATATTTAAGGAGTTATGAGCGTTTTAAAGCAGGCTATAAAGAAACTGCAATCAAAACGATGCTAAAAACCCCGAAATGTCAATATTTAAGGAGTTATGAGCGTTTTAAAATAGACTATTTTTCCTCTTTAAATATCTGCAATCAAATCGATGCTAAAAACCCCGAAATGTCAATATTTAAGGAGTTATGAGCGTTTTAAAGCAGGCTATAAAGAAACTGCAATCAAAACGATGCTAAAAACCCCGAAATGTCAATATTTAAGGAGTTATGAGCGTTTTAAAATAGACTATTTTTCCTCTTTAAATATCTGCAATCAAATCGATGCTAAAAACCCCGAAATGTCAATATTTAAGGAGTTATGAGCGTTTTAAAGCAGGCTATAAAGAAACTGCAATCAAAACGATGCTAAAAACCCCGAAATGTCAATATTTAAGGAGTTATGAGCGTTTTAAAATAGACTATTTTTCCTCTTTAAATATCTGCAATCAAATCGATGCTAAAAACCCCGAAATGTCAATATTTAAGGAGTTATGAGCGTTTTAAAATAGACTATTTTTCCTCTTTAAATATCTGCAATCAAATCGATGCTAAAAACCCCGAAATGTCAATATTTAAGGAGTTATGAGCGTTTTTAAAATAGACTATTTTTCCTCTTTAAATATCTGCAATCAAATCGATGCTAAAAACCCCGAAATGTCAATATTTAAGGAGTTATGAGCGTTTTAAAGCAGGCTATAAAGAAACTGCAATCAAAACGATGCTAAAAACCCCGAAATGTCAATATTTAAGGAGTTATGAGCGTTTTAAAATAGACTATTTTTCCTCTTTAAATATCTGCAATCAAATCGATGCTAAAAACCCCGAAATGTCAATATTTAAGGAGTTATGAGCGTTTTAAAGCAGGCTATAAAGAAACTGCAATCAAAACGATGCTAAAAACCCCGAAATGTCAATATTTAAGGAGTTATGAGCGTTTTAAAATAGACTATTTTTCCTCTTTAAATATCTGCAATCAAATCGATGCTAAAAACCCCGAAATGTCAATATTTAAGGAGTTATGAGCGTTTTAAAATAGACTATTTTTCCTCTTTAAATATCTGCAATCAAATCGATGCTAAAAACCCCGAAATGTCAATATTTAAGGAGTTATGAGCGTTTTAAAGCAGGCTATAAAGAAACTGCAATCAAAACGATGCTAAAAACCCCGAAATGTCAATATTTAAGGAGTTATGAGCGTTTTAAAATAGACTATTTTTCCTCTTTAAATATCTGCAATCAAATCGATGCTAAAAACCCCGAAATGTCAATATTTAAGGAGTTATGAGCGTTTTAAAGCAGGCTATAAAGAAACTGCAATCAAAACGATGCTAAAAACCCCGAAATGTCAATATTTAAGGAGTTATGAGCGTTTTAAAATAGACTATTTTTCCTCTTTAAATATCTGCAATCAAATCGATGCTAAAAACCCCGAAATGTCAATATTTAAGGAGTTATGAGCGTTTTAAAATAGACTATTTTTCCTCTTTAAATATCTGCAATCAAATCGATGCTAAAAACCCCGAAATGTCAATATTTAAGGAGTTATGAGCGTTTTAAAGCAGGCTATAAAGAAACTGCAATCAAAACGATGCTAAAAACCCCGAAATGTCAATATTTAAGGAGTTATGAGCGTTTTAAAATAGACTATTTTTCCTCTTTAAATATCTGCAATCAAATCGATGCTAAAAACCCCGAAATGTCAATATTTAAGGAGTTATGAGCGTTTTAAAGCAGGCTATAAAGAAACTGCAATCAAAACGATGCTAAAAACCCCGAAATGTCAATATTTAAGGAGTTATGAGCGTTTTAAAATAGACTATTTTTCCTCTTTAAATATCTGCAATCAAATCGATGCTAAAAACCCCGAAATGTCAATATTTAAGGAGTTATGAGCGTTTTAAAATAGACTATTTTTCCTCTTTAAATATCTGCAATCAAATCGATGCTAAAAACCCCGAAATGTCAATATTTAAGGAGTTATGAGCGTTTTAAAATAGACTATTTTTCCTCTTTAAATATCTGCAATCAAATCGATGCTAAAAACCCCGAAATGTCAATATTTAAGGAGTTATGAGCGTTTTAAAGCAGGCTATAAAGAAACTGCAATCAAAACGATGCTAAAAACCCCGAAATGTCAATATTTAAGGAGTTATGAGCGTTTTAAAATAGACTATTTTTCCTCTTTAAATATCTGCAATCAAAACGATGCTAAAAACCCCGAAATGTCAATATTTAAGGAGTTATGAGCGTTTTAAAACAGGCTATAAAGAAACTGCAATCAAAACGATGCTAAAAACCCCGAAATGTCAATATTTAAGGAGTTATGAGCGTTTTAAAACAGGCTATAAAGAAACTGCAATCAAAACGATGCTAAAAACCCCGAAATGTCAATATTTAAGGAGTTACGAGCGTTTTAAAATAGGCTATTTTTCCTCTTTAAATATCTGCAATCAAAACGATGCTAAAAACCCCGAAATGTCAATATTTAAGGAGTTATGAGCGTTTTAAAACAGGCTATAAAGAAACTGCAATCAAAACGATGCTAAAAACCCCGAAATGTCAATATTTAAGGAGTTATGAGCGTTTTAAAACAGGCTATAAAGAAACTGCAATCAAAACGATGCTAAAAACCCCGAAATGTCAATATTTAAGGAGTTATGAGCGTTTTAAAACAGGCTATAAAGAAACTGCAATCAAAACGATGCTAAAAACCCCGAAATGTCAATATTTAAGGAGTTACGAGCGTTTTAAAATAGGCTATTTTTCCTCTTTAAATATCTGCAATCAAATCGATGCTAAAAACCCCGAAATGTCAATATTTAAGGAGTTATGAGCGTTTTAAAGCAGGCTATAAAGAAACTGCAATCAAAACGATGCTAAAAACCCCGAAATGTCAATATTTAAGGAGTTATGAGCGTTTTAAAATAGACTATTTTTCCTCTTTAAATATCTGCAATCAAATCGATGCTAAAAACCCCGAAATGTCAATATTTAAGGAGTTATGAGCGTTTTAAAGCAGGCTATAAAGAAACTGCAATCAAAACGATGCTAAAAACCCCGAAATGTCAATATTTAAGGAGTTATGAGCGTTTTAAAACAGGCTATAAAGAAACTGCAATCAAAACGATGCTAAAAACCCCGAAATGTCAATATTTAAGGAGTTATGAGCGTTTTAAAACAGGCTATAAAGAAACTGCAATCAAAACGATGCTAAAAACCCTGAAATGTCAATATTTAAGGAGTTATGAGCGTTTTAAAACAGGCTATAAAGAAACTGCAATCAAAACGATGCTAAAAACCCCGAAATGTCAATATTTAAGGAGTTATGAGCGTTTTAAAACAGGCTATAAAGAAACTGCAATCAAAACGATGCTAAAAACCCCGAAATGTCAATATTTAAGGAGTTATGAGCGTTTTAAAATAGACTATTTTTCCTCTTTAAATATCTGCAATCAAATCGATGCTAAAAACCCCGAAATGTCAATATTTAAGGAGTTATGAGCGTTTTAAAGCAGGCTATAAAGAAACTGCAATCAAAACGATGCTAAAAACCCCGAAATGTCAATATTTAAGGAGTTATGAGCGTTTTAAAATAGACTATTTTTCCTCTTTAAATATCTGCAATCAAATCGATGCTAAAAACCCCGAAATGTCAATATTTAAGGAGTTATGAGCGTTTTAAAGCAGGCTATAAAGAAACTGCAATCAAAACGATGCTAAAAACCCCGAAATGTCAATATTTAAGGAGTTATGAGCGTTTTAAAATAGACTATTTTTCCTCTTTAAATATCTGCAATCAAATCGATGCTAAAAACCCCGAAATGTCAATATTTAAGGAGTTATGAGCGTTTTAAAGCAGGCTATAAAGAAACTGCAATCAAAACGATGCTAAAACCCCGAAATGTCAATATTTAAGGAGTTATGAGCGTTTTAAAATAGACTATTTTTCCTCTTTAAATATCTGCAATCAAATCGATGCTAAAAACCCCGAAATGTCAATATTTAAGGAGTTATGAGCGTTTTAAAGCAGGCTATAAAGAAACTGCAATCAAAACGATGCTAAAAACCCCGAAATGTCAATATTTAAGGAGTTATGAGCGTTTTAAAATAGACTATTTTTCCTCTTTAAATATCTGCAATCAAATCGATGCTAAAAACCCCGAAATGTCAATATTTAAGGAGTTATGAGCGTTTTAAAATAGACTATTTTTCCTCTTTAAATATCTGCAATCAAATCGATGCTAAAAACCCCGAAATGTCAATATTTAAGGAGTTATGAGCGTTTTAAAATAGACTATTTTTCCTCTTTAAATATCTGCAATCAAATCGATGCTAAAAACCCCGAAATGTCAATATTTAAGGAGTTATGAGCGTTTTAAAGCAGGCTATAAAGAAACTGCAATCAAAACGATGCTAAAAACCCCGAAATGTCAATATTTAAGGAGTTATGAGCGTTTTAAAATAGACTATTTTTCCTCTTTAAATATCTGCAATCAAATCGATGCTAAAAACCCCGAAATGTCAATATTTAAGGAGTTATGAGCGTTTTAAAGCAGGCTATAAAGAAACTGCAATCAAAACGATGCTAAAAACCCCGAAATGTCAATATTTAAGGAGTTATGAGCGTTTTAAAATAGACTATTTTTCCTCTTTAAATATCTGCAATCAAATCGATGCTAAAAACCCCGAAATGTCAATATTTAAGGAGTTATGAGCGTTTTAAAATAGACTATTTTTCCTCTTTAAATATCTGCAATCAAATCGATGCTAAAAACCCCGAAATGTCAATATTTAAGGAGTTATGAGCGTTTTAAAGCAGGCTATAAAGAAACTGCAATCAAAACGATGCTAAAAACCCCGAAATGTCAATATTTAAGGAGTTATGAGCGTTTTAAAATAGACTATTTTTCCTCTTTAAATATCTGCAATCAAATCGATGCTAAAAACCCCGAAATGTCAATATTTAAGGAGTTATGAGCGTTTTAAAGCAGGCTATAAAGAAACTGCAATCAAAACGATGCTAAAAACCCCGAAATGTCAATATTTAAGGAGTTATGAGCGTTTTTAAAATAGACTATTTTTCCTCTTTAAATATCTGCAATCAAATCGATGCTAAAAACCCCGAAATGTCAATATTTAAGGAGTTATGAGCGTTTTAAAGCAGGCTATAAAGAAACTGCAATCAAAACGATGCTAAAAACCCCGAAATGTCAATATTTAAGGAGTTATGAGCGTTTTAAAATAGACTATTTTTCCTCTTTAAATATCTGCAATCAAATCGATGCTAAAAACCCCGAAATGTCAATATTTAAGGAGTTATGAGCGTTTTAAAGCAGGCTATAAAGAAACTGCAATCAAAACGATGCTAAAAACCCCGAAATGTCAATATTTAAGGAGTTATGAGCGTTTTAAAATAGACTATTTTTCCTCTTTAAATATCTGCAATCAAATCGATGCTAAAAACCCCGAAATGTCAATATTTAAGGAGTTATGAGCGTTTTAAAATAGACTATTTTTCCTCTTTAAATATCTGCAATCAAATCGATGCTAAAAACCCCGAAATGTCAATATTTAAGGAGTTATGAGCGTTTTAAAGCAGGCTATAAAGAAACTGCAATCAAAACGATGCTAAAAACCCCGAAATGTCAATATTTAAGGAGTTATGAGCGTTTTAAAATAGACTATTTTTCCTCTTTAAATATCTGCAATCAAATCGATGCTAAAAACCCCGAAATGTCAATATTTAAGGAGTTATGAGCGTTTTAAAGCAGGCTATAAAGAAACTGCAATCAAAACGATGCTAAAAACCCCGAAATGTCAATATTTAAGGAGTTATGAGCGTTTTAAAATAGACTATTTTTCCTCTTTAAATATCTGCAATCAAATCGATGCTAAAAACCCCGAAATGTCAATATTTAAGGAGTTATGAGCGTTTTAAAGCAGGCTATAAAGAAACTGCAATCAAAACGATGCTAAAAACCCCGAAATGTCAATATTTAAGGAGTTATGAGCGTTTTAAAATAGACTATTTTTCCTCTTTAAATATCTGCAATCAAATCGATGCTAAAAACCCCGAAATGTCAATATTTAAGGAGTTATGAGCGTTTTAAAGCAGGCTATAAAGAAACTGCAATCAAAACGATGCTAAAAACCCCGAAATGTCAATATTTAAGGAGTTATGAGCGTTTTAAAATAGACTATTTTTCCTCTTTAAATATCTGCAATCAAATCGATGCTAAAAACCCCGAAATGTCAATATTTAAGGAGTTATGAGCGTTTTAAAACAGGCTATAAAGAAACTGCAATCAAAACGATGCTAAAAACCCCGAAATGTCAATATTTAAGGAGTTATGAGCGTTTTAAAATAGGCTATTTTTCCTCTTTAAATATCTGCAATCAAAACGATGCTAAAAACCCCGAAATGTCAATATTTAAGGAGTTATGAGCGTTTTAAAACAGGCTATAAAGAAACTGCAATCAAAACGATGCTAAAAACCCCGAAATGTCAATATTTAAGGAGTTATGAGCGTTTTAAAATAGGCTATTTTTCCTCTTTAAATATCTGCAATCAAAACGATGCTAAAAACCCCGAAATGTCAATATTTAAGGAGTTATGAGCGATTTAAAATAGGCTATTTTTCCTCTTTAAATATCTGCAATCAAAACGATGCTAAAAACCCCGAAATGTCAATATTTAAGGAGTTATGAGCGTTTTAAAACAGGCTATAAAGAAACTGCAATCAAAACGATGCTAAAAACCCCGAAATGTCAATATTTAAGGAGTTATGAGCGTTTTAAAATAGGCTATTTTTCCTCTTTAAATATCTGCAATCAAAACGATGCTAAAAACCCCGAAATGTCAATATTTAAGGAGTTATGAGCGTTTTAAAACAGGCTATAAAGAAACTGCAATCAAAACGATGCTAAAAACCCCGAAATGTCAATATTTAAGGAGTTATGAGCGTTTTAAAATAGGCTATAAAGAAACTGCAATCAAAACGATGCTAAAAACCCCGAAATGTCAATATTTAAGGAGTTATGAGCGTTTTAAAACAGGCTATAAAGAAACTGCAATCAAAACGATGCTAAAAACCCCGAAATGTCAATATTTAAGGAGTTACGAGCGTTTTAAAATAGGCTATTTTTCCTCTTTAAATATCTGCAATCAAAACGATGCTAAAAACCCCGAAATGTCAATATTTAAGGAGTTATGAGCGTTTTAAAACAGGCTATAAAGAAACTGCAATCAAAACGACGCTAAAAACCCCGAAATGTCAATATTTAAGGAGTTATGAGCGTTTTAAAACAGGCTATAAAGAAACTGCAATCAAAACGATGCTAAAAACCCTGAAATGTCAATATTTAAGGAGTTATGAGCGTTTTAAAACAGGCTATAAAGAAACTGCAATCAAAACGATGCTAAAAACCCCGAAATGTCAATATTTAAGGAGTTATGAGCGTTTTAAAATAGGCTATTTTTCCTCTTTAAATATCTGCAATCAAAACGATGCTAAAAACCCCGAAATGTCAATATTTAAGGAGTTATGAGCGTTTTAAAACAGGCTATAAAGAAACTGCAATCAAAACGATGCTAAAAACCCCGAAATGTCAATATTTAAGGAGTTATGAGCGTTTTAAAATAGGCTATTTTTCCTCTTTAAATATCTGCAATCAAAACGATGCTAAAAACCCCGAAATGTCAATATTTAAGGAGTTATGAGCGTTTTAAAATAGACTATTTTTCCTCTTTAAATATCTGCAATCAAATCGATGCTAAAAACCCCGAAATGTCAATATTTAAGGAGTTATGAGCGTTTTAAAATAGACTATTTTTCCTCTTTAAATATCTGCAATCAAATCGATGCTAAAAACCCCGAAATGTCAATATTTAAGGAGTTATGAGCGTTTTAAAACAGGCTATAAAGAAACTGCAATCAAAACGATGCTAAAAACCCCGAAATGTCAATATTTAAGGAGTTATGAGCGTTTTAAAATAGGCTATTTTTCCTCTTTAAATATCTGCAATCAAAACGATGCTAAAAACCCCGAAATGTCAATATTTAAGGAGTTATGAGCGTTTTAAAACAGGCTATAAAGAAACTGCAATCAAAACGATGCTAAAAACCCCGAAATGTCAATATTTAAGGAGTTATGAGCGTTTTAAAATACCCTATTTTTCCTCTTTCGATATCTCATTGAAAAAACATGCTAAAAACCCCGAAATGTTAATATTTAAGGAGTTATGAGCGTTTTAAAATACCCTATTTTTTCTCTTTCAATATCTCAATGAAAAAATAGGCTAAAAACCCCGAAATGTCAGTATTTAAGGAGTTATGAGCGTTTTAAAATACCCTATTTTTCCTCCTTCGATATCTCATTGAAAAAACATGCTAAAAACCCCGAAATGTTAAAATTTAAGGAGTTATGAGCGTTTTAAAATACCCTATTTTTCCTCTTTTAATATCTCAATGAAAAAATAGGCTAAAAACCCCGAAATGTCAATATTTAAGGAGTTATGAGCGTTTTAAAATACCCTATTTTTCCTCTTTTAATATCTCAATGAAAAAATAGGCTAAAAACCCCGAAATGTCAATATTTAAGGAGTTATGAGCGTTTTAAAATATCTCTTTTAACATCTCAATGAAAAAATAGACTAAAAACCCCGAAATGTCAATATTTAAGGAGTTATGAGCGTTTTAAAATACCCTATTTTTCCTCTTTTAATATCTCAATGAAAAAATAGGCTAAAAACCCCGAAATGTCAATATTTAAGGAGTTATGAGCGTTTTAAAATAGGCTATTTTTCCTCTTTAAATATCTGCAATCAAAACGATGCTAAAAACCCCGAAATGTCAATATTTAAGGAGTTATGAGCGTTTTAAAATAGACTATTTTTCCTCTTTAAATATCTGCAATCAAATCGATGCTAAAAACCCCGAAATGTCAATATTTAAGGAGTTATGAGCGTTTTAAAGCAGGCTATAAAGAAACTGCAATCAAAACGATGCTAAAAACCCCGAAATGTCAATATTTAAGGAGTTATGAGCGTTTTAAAATACCCTATTTTTCCTCTTTCGATATCTCATTGAAAAAACATGCTAAAAACCCCGAAATGTTAATATTTAAGGAGTTATGAGCGTTTTAAAATACCCTATTTTTTCTCTTTCAATATCTCAATGAAAAAATAGGCTAAAAACCCCGAAATGTCAATATTTAAGGAGTTATGAGCGTTTTAAAATACCCTATTTTTCCTCTTTCGATATCTCATTGAAAAAACATGCTAAAAACCCCGAAATGTTAATATTTAAGGAGTTATGAGCGTTTTAAAATACCCTATTTTTCCTCTTTTAATATCTCAATGAAAAAATAGGCTAAAAACCCCGAAATGTCAGTATTTAAGGAGTTATGAGCGTTTTAAAATACCCTATTTTTCCTCCTTCGATATCTCATTGAAAAAACATGCTAAAAACCCCGAAATGTTAAAATTTAAGGAGTTATGAGCGTTTTAAAATACCCTATTTTTCCTCTTTTAATATCTCAATGAAAAAATAGGCTAAAAAACCCGAAATGTCAATATTTAAGGAGTTATGAGCGTTTTAAAATACCCTATTTTTCCTCTTTTAATATCTCAATGAAAAAATAGGCTAAAAACCCCGAAATGTCAGTATTTAAGGAGTTATGAGCGTTTTAAAATACCCTATTTTTCCTCCTTCGATATCTCATTGAAAAAACATGCTAAAAACCCCGAAATGTTAATATTTAAGGAGTTATGAGCGTTTTAAAATACCCTATTTTTCCTCTTTTAATATCTCAATGAAAAAATAGGCTAAAAACCCCGAAATGTCAATATTTAAGGAGTTATGAGCGTTTTAAAATACCCTATCTTTCCTCTTTTAATATCTCAATGAAAAAATAGGCTAAAAACCCCGAAATGTCAGTATTTAAGGAGTTATGAGCGTTTTAAAATACCCTATTTTTCCTCCTTCGATATCTCATTGAAAAAACATGCTAAAAACCCCGAAATGTTAATATTTAAGGAGTTATGAGCGTTTTAAAATACCCTATTTTTCCTCTTTTAATATCTCAATGAAAAAATAGGCTAAAAACCCCGAAATGTCAATATTTAAGGAGTTATGAGCGTTTTAAAATACCCTATTTTTCCTCTTTTAATATCTCAATGAAAAAATAGGCTAAAAACCCCGAAATGTCAATATTTAAGGAGTTATGAGCGTTTTAAAATACCCTATTTTTCCTCTTTTAATATCTCAATGAAAAAATAGGCTAAAAACCCCGAAATGTCAATATTTAAGGAGTTATGAGCGTTTTAAAATACCCTATTTTTCCTCTTTTAATATCTCAATGAAAAAATAGACTAAAAACCCCGAAATGTCAATATTTAAGGAGTTATGAGCGTTTTAAAATACCCTATTTTTCCTCTTTTAATATCTCAATGAAAAAATAGGCTAAAAACCCCGAAATGTCAATATTTAAGGAGTTATGAGCGTTTTAAAATATCTCTTTTAATATCTCAATGAAAAAATAGACTAAAAACCCCGAAATGTCAATATTTAAGGAGTTATGAGCGTTTTAAAATACCCTATTTTTCCTCTTTTAATATCTCAATGAAAAAATAGGCTAAAAACCCCGAAATGTCAATATTTAAGGAGTTATGAGCGTTTTAAAATACCCTATTTTTCCTCTTTTAATATCTCAATGAAAAAATAGACTAAAAACCCCGAAATGTCAATATTTAAGGAGTTATGAGCGTTTTAAAATACCCTATTTTTCCTCTTTTAATATCTCAATGAAAAAATAGGCTAAAAACCCCGAAATGTCAGTATTTAAGGAGTTATGAGCGTTTTAAAATACCCTATTTTTCCTCCTTCGATATCTCATTGAAAAAACATGCTAAAAACCCCAAAATGTTAATATTTAAGGAGTTATGAGCGTTTTAAAATACCCTATTTTTCCTCCTTCGATATCTCAATGAAAAAACATGCTAAAAACCCCAAAATGTTAATATTTTTCCTCTTTTAATATCTCAATGAAAAAATAGGCTAAAAACCCCGAAATGTCAATATTTAAGGAGTTATGAGCGTTTTAAAATACCCTATTTTTCCTATTTTAATATCTCAATGAAAAAATAGGCTAAAAACCCCGAAATGTCAATATTTAAGGAGTTATGAGCGTTTTAAAATACCCTATTTTTCCTCTTTTAATATCTCAATGAAAAAATAGGCTAAAAACCCCGAAATGTCAATATTTAAGGAGTTATGAGCGTTTTAAAATACCCTATTTTTCCTCTTTTAATATCTCAATGAAAAAATAGGCTAAAAACCCCGAAATGTCAATATTTAAGGAGTTATGAGCGTTTTAAAATACCCTATTTTTCCTCTTTTAATATCTCAATGAAAAAATAGACTAAAAACCCCGAAATGTCAATATTTAAGGAGTTATGAGCGTTTTAAAATACCCTATTTTTCCTCTTTTAATATCTCAATGAAAAAATAGGCTAAAAACCCCGAAATGTCAGTATTTAAGGAGTTATGAGCGTTTTAAAATACCCTATTTTTCCTCCTTCGATATCTCATTGAAAAAACATGCTAAAAACCCCAAAATGTTAATATTTAAGGAGTTATGAGCGTTTTAAAATACCCTATTTTTCCTCCTTCGATATCTCAATGAAAAAACATGCTAAAAACCCCAAAATGTTAATATTTTTCCTCTTTTAATATCTCAATGAAAAAATAGGCTAAAAACCCCGAAATGTCAATATTTAAGGAGTTATGAGCGTTTTAAAATACCCTATTTTTCCTCCTTCGATATCTCAATGAAAAAATAGGCTAAAAACCCCGAAATGTCAATATTTAAGGAGTTATGAGCGTTTTAAAGTACCCTATTTTTCCTCTTTTAATATCTCAATGAAAAAATAGGCTAAAAACCCCGAAATGTCAATATTTAAGGAGTTATGAGCGTTTTAAAATACCCTATTTTTCCTCTTTTAATATCTCAATGAAAAAATAGGCTAAAAACCCCGAAATGTCAATATTTAAGGAGTTATGAGCGTTTTAAAATACCCTATTTTTCCTCTTTTAATATCTCAATGAAAAAATAGGCTAAAAACCCCGAAATGTCAATATTTAAGGAGTTATGAGCGTTTTAAAATATCTCTTTTAATATCTCAATGAAAAAATAGACTAAAAACCCCGAAATGTCAATATTTAAGGAGTTATGAGCGTTTTAAAATACCCTATTTTTCCTCTTTTAATATCTCAATGAAAAAATAGGCTAAAAACCCCGAAATGTCAATATTTAAGGAGTTATGAGCGTTTTAAAATATCTCTTTTAATATCTCAATGAAAAAATAGACTAAAAACCCCGAAATGTCAATATTTAAGGAGTTATGAGCGTTTTAAAATACCCTATTTTTCCTCTTTTAATATCTCAATGAAAAAATAGGCTAAAAACCCCGAAATGTCAATATTTAAGGAGTTATGAGCGTTTTAAAATACCCTATTTTTCCTCTTTTAATATCTCAATGAAAAAATAGACTAAAAACCCCGAAATGTCAATATTTAAGGAGTTATGAGCGTTTTAAAATACCCTATTTTTCCTCTTTTAATATCTCAATGAAAAAATAGGCTAAAAACCCCGAAATGTCAGTATTTAAGGAGTTATGAGCGTTTTAAAATACCCTATTTTTCCTCCTTCGATATCTCATTGAAAAAACATGCTAAAAACCCCAAAATGTTAATATTTAAGGAGTTATGAGCGTTTTAAAATACCCTATTTTTCCTCCTTCGATATCTCAATGAAAAAACATGCTAAAAACCCCAAAATGTTAATATTTTTCCTCTTTTAATATCTCAATGAAAAAATAGGCTAAAAACCCCGAAATGTCAATATTTAAGGAGTTATGAGCGTTTTAAAATACCCTATTTTTCCTCTTTTAATATCTCAATGAAAAAACATGCTAAAAACCCCGAAATGTCAATATTTAAGGAGTTATGAGCGTTTTAAAATACCCTATTTTTCCTCTTTTAATATCTCAATGAAAAAATAGGCTAAAAACCCCGAAATGTCAATATTTAAGGAGTTATGAGCGTTTTAAAATACCCTATTTTTCCTCTTTTAATATCTCAATGAAAAAATAGGCTAAAAACCCCGAAATGTCAATATTTAAGGAGTTATGAGCGTTTTAAAATACCCTATTTTTCCTCTTTTAATATCTCAATGAAAAAATAGGCTAAAAACCCCGAAATGTCAATATTTAAGGAGTTATGAGCGTTTTAAAATACCCTATTTTTCCTATTTTAATATCTCAATGAATAAATAGGCTAAAAACCCCGAAATGTCAATATTTAAGGAGTTATGAGCGTTTTAAAATACCCTATTTTTCCTCCTTCGATATCTCAATGAAAAAATAGGCTAAAAACCCCGAAATGTCAATATTTAAGGAGTTATGAGCGTTTTAAAATACCCTATTTTTCCTCTTTTAATATCTCAATGAAAAAATAGGCTAAAAACCCCGAAATGTCAATATTTAAGGAGTTATGAGCGTTTTAAAATACCCTATTTTTCCTCTTTTAATATCTCAATGAAAAAACATGCTAAAAACCCCGAAATGTCAATATTTAAGGAGTTATGAGCGTTTTAAAATACCCTATTTTTCCTATTTTAATATCTCAATGAATAAATAGGCTAAAAACCCCGAAATGTCAATATTTAAGGAGTTATGAGCGTTTTAAAATACCCTATTTTTCCTCCTTCGATATCTCAATGAAAAAATAGGCTAAAAACCCCGAAATGTCAATATTTAAGGAGTTATGAGCGTTTTAAAATACCCTATTTTTCCTCTTTTAATATCTCAATGAAAAAATAGGCTAAAAACCCCGAAATGTCAATATTTAAGGAGTTATGAGCGTTTTAAAATACCCTATTTTTCCTCCTTCGATATCTCAATGAAAAAATAGGCTAAAAACCCCGAAATGTCAATATTTAAGGAGTTATGAGCGTTTTAAAATACCCTATTTTTCCTCCTTCGATATCTCAATGAAAAAATAGGCTAAAAACCCCGAAATGTCAATATTTAAGGAGTTATGAGCGTTTTAAAATACCCTATTTTTCCTCTTTTAATATCTCAATGAATAAATAGGCTAAAAACCCCGAAATGTCAATATTTAAGGAGTTATGAGCGTTTTAAAATACCCTATTTTTCCTCTTTTAATATCTCAATGAAAAAATAGGCTAAAAACCCCGAAATGTCAATATTTAAGGAGTTATGAGCATTTTAAAATACCCTATTTTTCCTCCTTCGATATCTCAATGAAAAAACATGCTAAAAACCCCGAAATGTCAATATTTAAGGAGTTATGAGCGTTTTAAAATACCCTATTTTTCCTCTTTTAATATCTCAATGAAAAAATAGGCTAAAAACCCCGAAATGTCAATATTTAAGGAGTTATGAGCATTTTAAAATACCCTATTTTTCCTCCTTCGATATCTCAATGAAAAAACATGCTAAAAACCCCGAAATGTCAATATTTAAGGAGTTATGAGCGTTTTAAAATACCCTATTTTTCCTCTTTTAATATCTCAATGAAAAAATAGGCTAAAAACCCCGAAATGTCAATATTTAAGGAGTTATGAGCGTTTTAAAATATCCTATTTTTCCTCCTTCGATATCTCAATGAAAAAATAGGCTAAAAACCCCGAAATGTCAATATTTAAGGAGTTATGAGCGTTTTAAAATATCCTATTTTTCCTCCTTCGATATCTCAATGAAAAAATAGGCTAAAAACCCCGAAATGTCAATATTTAAGGAGTTATGAGCGTTTTAAAATACCCTATTTTTCCTCTTTTAATATCTCAATGAAAAAATAGGCTAAAAACCCCGAAATGTCAATATTTAAGGAGTTATGAGCGTTTTAAAATACCCTATTTTTCCTCCTTCGATATCTCAATGAAAAAACATGCTAAAAACCCCGAAATGTCAATATTTAAGGAGTTATGAGCGTTTTAAAATACCCTATTTTTCCTCTTTTAATATCTCAATGAAAAAATAGGCTAAAAACCCCGAAATGTCAATATTTAAGGAGTTATGAGCGTTTTAAAATACCCTATTTTTCCTCTTTTAATATCTCAATGAAAAAATAGGCTAAAAACCCCGAAATGTCAATATTTAAGGAGTTATGAGCGTTTTAAAATACCCTATTTTTCCAATTCGATATCTCAATGAAAAAACATGCTAAAAACCCCGAAATGTCAATATTTAAGGAGTTATGAGCGTTTTAAAATACCCTATTTTTCCTCTTTTAATATCTCAATGAAAAAATAGGCTAAAAACCCCGAAATGTCAATATTTAAGGAGTTATGAGCGTTTTAAAATACCCTATTTTTCCAATTCGATATCTCAATGAAAAAACATGCTAAAAACCCCGAAATGTCAATATTTAAGGAGTTATGAGCGTTTTAAAATACCCTATTTTTCCTCTTTTAATATCTCAATGAAAAAATAGGCTAAAAACCCCGAAATGTCAATATTTAAGGAGTTATGAGCGTTTTAAAATACCCTATTTTTCCAATTCGATATCTCAATGAAAAAACATGCTAAAAACCCCGAAATGTCAATATTTAAGGAGTTATGAGCGTTTTAAAATACCCTATTTTTCCTCTTTTAATATCTCAATGAAAAAATAGGCTAAAAACCCCGAAATGTCAATATTTAAGGAGTTATGAGCGTTTTAAAATACCCTATTTTTCCAATTCGATATCTCAATGAAAAAACATGCTAAAAACCCCGAAATGTCAATATTTAAGGAGTTATGAGCGTTTTAAAATACCCTATTTTTCCTCTTTTAATATCTCAATGAAAAAATAGGCTAAAAACCCCGAAATGTCAATATTTAAGGAGTTATGAGCGTTTTAAAATACCCTATTTTTCCTCTTTTAATATCTCAATGAAAAAATAGGCTAAAAACCCCGAAATGTCAATATTTAAGGAGTTATGAGCGTTTTAAAATACCCTATTTTTCCTCTTTTAATATCTCAATGAAAAAATAGGCTAAAAACCCCGAAATGTCAATATTTAAGGAGTTATGAGCGTTTTAAAATACCCTATTTTTCCTCTTTTAATATCTCAATGAAAAAATAGGCTAAAAACCCCGAAATGTCAATATTTAAGGAGTTATGAGCGTTTTAAAATACCCTATTTTTCCTCTTTTAATATCTCAATGAAAAAATAGGCTAAAAACCCCGAAATGTCAATATTTAAGGAGTTATGAGCGTTTTAAAATACCCTATTTTTCCTCTTTTAATATCTCAATGAAAAAATAGGCTAAAAACCCCGAAATGTCAATATTTAAGGAGTTATGAGCGTTTTAAAATACCCTATTTTTCCTCTTTTAATATCTCAATGAAAAAATAGGCTAAAAACCCCGAAATGTCAATATTTAAGGAGTTATGAGCGTTTTAAAATATCCTATTTTTCCTCCTTCGATATCTCAATGAAAAAATAGGCTAAAAACCCCGAAATGTCAATATTTAAGGAGTTATGAGCGTTTTAAAATACCCTATTTTTCCTCTTTTAATATCTCAATGAAAAAATAGGCTAAAAACCCCGAAATGTCAATATTTAAGGAGTTATGAGCGTTTTAAAATACCCTATTTTTCCTCTTTTACTATCTCAATGAAAAAATAGGCTAAAAACCCCGAAATGTCAATATTTAAGGAGTTATGAGCGTTTTAAAATACCCTATTTTTCCTCTTTTAATATCTCAATGAAAAAATAGGCTAAAAACCCCGAAATGTCAATATTTAAGGAGTTATGAGCGTTTTAAAATACCCTATTTTTCCTCTTTTAATATCTCAATGAAAAAATAGGCTAAAAACCCCGAAATGTCAATATTTAAGGAGTTATGAGCGTTTTAAAATACCCTATTTTTCCTCTTTTAATATCTCAATGAAAAAATAGGCTAAAAACCCCGAAATGTCAATATTTAAGGAGTTATGAGCGTTTTAAAATACCCTATTTTTCCTCTTTTAATATCTCAATGAAAAAATAGGCTAAAAACCCCGAAATGTCAATATTTAAGGAGTTATGAGCGTTTTAAAATACCCTATTTTTCCTCTTTTAATATCTCAATGAAAAAATAGGCTAAAAACCACGAAATGTCAATATTTAAGGAGTTATGAGCGTTTTAAAATACCCTATTTTTCCTCTTTTAATATCTCAATGAAAAAATAGGCTAAAAACCCCGAAATGTCAATATTTAAGGAGTTATGAGCGTTTTAAAATACCCTATTTTTCCTCTTTTAATATCTCAATGAAAAAATAGGCTAAAAACCCCGAAATGTCAATATTTAAGGAGTTATGAGCGTTTTAAAATATCCTATTTTTCCTCCTTTAATATCCGAATGAAAAAACATGCTAAAAACCCCGAAATGTCAATATTTAAGGAGTTATGAGCGTTTTAAAATACCCTATTTTTCCTCTTTTAATATCTCAATGAAAAAATAGGCTAAAAACCCCGAAATGTCAATATTTAAGGAGTTATGAGCGTTTTAAAATACCCTATTTTTCCTCTTTTAATATCTCAATGAAAAAATAGGCTAAAAACCCCGAAATGTCAATATTTAAGGAGTTATGAGCGTTTTAAAATACCCTATTTTTCCTCTTTTAATATCTCAATGAAAAAATAGGCTAAAAACCACGAAATGTCAATATTTAAGGAGTTATGAGCGTTTTAAAATATCCTATTTTTCCTCCTTTAATATCCGAATGAAAAAACATGCTAAAAACCCCGAAATGTCAATATTTAAGGAGTTATGAGCGTTTTAAAATACCCTATTTTTCCTCTTTTAATATCTCAATGAAAAAATAGGCTAGAAACCCCGAAATGTCAATATTTAAGGAGTTATGAGCGTTTTAAAATACCCTATTTTTCCTCTTTTAATATCTCAATGAAAAAATAGGCTAGAAACCCCGAAATGTCAATATTTAAGGAGTTATGAGCGTTTTAAAATACCCTATTTTTCCTCTTTTAATATCTCAATGAAAAAATAGGCTAAAAACCCCGAAATGTCAATATTTAAGGAGTTATGAGCGTTTTAAAATACCCTATTTTTCCTCCTTCGATATCTCAATGAAAAAATAGGCTAAAAACCCCGAAATGTCAATATTTAAGGAGTTATGAGCGTTTTAAAATACCCTATTTTTCCTCCTTCGATATCTCAATGAAAAAATAGGCTTAAAACCCCGAAATGTCAATATTTAAGGAGTTATGAGCGTTTTAAAATACCCTATTTTTCCTCTTTTAATATCTCAATGAAAAAATAGGCTAAAAACCACGAAATGTCAATATTTAAGGAGTTATGAGCGTTTTAAAATACCCTATTTTTCCTCTTTTAATATCTCAATGAAAAAATAGGCTAAAAACCCCGAAATGTCAATATTTAAGGAGTTATGAGCGTTTTAAAATACCCTATTTTTCCTCTTTTAATATCTCAATGAAAAAATAGGCTAAAAACCCCGAAATGTCAATATTTAAGGAGTTATGAGCGTTTTAAAATACCCTATTTTTCCTCCTTCGATATCTCAATGAAAAAATAGGCTAAAAACCCCGAAATGTCAATATTTAAGGAGTTATGAGCGTTTTAAAATACCCTATTTTTCCTCCTTCGATATCTCAATGAAAAAATAGGCTTAAAACCCCGAAATGTCAATATTTAAGGAGTTATGAGCGTTTTAAAATACCCTATTTTTCCTCTTTTAATATCTCAATGAAAAAATAGGCTAAAAACCCCGAAATGTCAATATTTAAGGAGTTATGAGCGTTTTAAAATACCCTATTTTTCCTCTTTTAATATCTCAATGAAAAAATAGGCTAGAAACCCCGAAATGTCAATATTTAAGGAGTTATGAGCGTTTTAAAATACCCTATTTTTCCTCTTTTAATATCTCAATGAAAAAATAGGCTAAAAACCCCGAAATGTCAATATTTAAGGAGTTATGAGCGTTTTAAAATACCCTATTTTTCCTCCTTCGATATCTCAATGAAAAAATAGGCTAAAAACCCCGAAATGTCAATATTTAAGGAGTTATGAGCGTTTTAAAATACCCTATTTTTCCTCCTTCGATATCTCAATGAAAAAATAGGCTTAAAACCCCGAAATGTCAATATTTAAGGAGTTATGAGCGTTTTAAAATACCCTATTTTTCCTCTTTTAATATCTCAATGAAAAAATAGGCTAAAAACCACGAAATGTCAATATTTAAGGAGTTATGAGCGTTTTAAAATACCCTATTTTTCCTCTTTTAATATCTCAATGAAAAAATAGGCTAAAAACCCCGAAATGTCAATATTTAAGGAGTTATGAGCGTTTTAAAATACCCTATTTTTCCTCTTTTAATATCTCAATGAAAAAATAGGCTAAAAACCCCGAAATGTCAATATTTAAGGAGTTATGAGCGTTTTAAAATACCCTATTTTTCCTCCTTCGATATCTCAATGAAAAAATAGGCTAAAAACCCCGAAATGTCAATATTTAAGGAGTTATGAGCGTTTTAAAATACCCTATTTTTCCTCCTTCGATATCTCAATGAAAAAATAGGCTTAAAACCCCGAAATGTCAATATTTAAGGAGTTATGAGCGTTTTAAAATACCCTATTTTTCCTCTTTTAATATCTCAATGAAAAAATAGGCTAAAAACCCCGAAATGTCAATATTTAAGGAGTTATGAGCGTTGTAAAATACCCTATTTTCCTCTTTTCATATTTCAATGAAAAAATAGGCTAAAAAACCCGAAATATCAATATTTAAGGAGTTATGAGCGTTTTAAAATACCCTATTTTCCTCTTTTCATATCTCATTGAAAAAACATGCTAAAAACCTAGAAATGTCAATAGTTAAGGAGTTATGAGCGTTTTAAAATACTCTATTTTTCCTCCTTCGATATCTCAATGAAAAAACATGCTAAAAACTCCGAAATGTCAATATTTAAGGAGTTATGAGCGTTTTCCCTCTTTCAAAGGTACTTTGAATGTTTTTCGTTTTCTTGATTTGTTTTATTTTTATTTTTCAAAGCAAAGCCCTTTCTCAAATGTCAATGGAATTCCTTCCTATCCCTAGGCTTTTTTTCTTTTCTTTTTTACCCGGATGTGCCAAATAAAATGTGTGCAATCACACACAAACAACGTAAGCGCTCGGTTCTCATCAACATCATCATCAATTGGTGTAAATTTGTCGCAAGTTTAATTTCAACAACATTGTCGTGCCGTGACATGACATGGCAAATGGTTTTCGTGCAAAAGCAAGAAAAAAGAAATGCTATCCATAAAAAATGTCACAAGAAAACAAAAGACTATGTAAACGGTTATGCTTTCGCTGTTTTTTTGGGGGATTATTTTTAGCGGCGATAATTACGCAATATACGGGGATTTAATTGTAATTCTCTTTTATGACTTTTAGAAGTCGTTAAGCTCTAACTGGAGATAAAGGTAGCCGTAAGGAAGGAATGTGTAAAATGGCATGCGTATATGTAATGATGTATACGTCACCGAGAAGGATTTATTAGGGAGATATACTATGCTCTCTTTTTTGGTATGTGTACTTAGTTTGTTTCTTTGGAAATGTCGGGGCAAAACAGCCAACTTTACAAAGGGTTGACCACCATCTTCCAGTTGGTGCAACCTTCTTGATTCGTATTGCGAAGATAAATTAGATGCTACACAGGTATTTGGCAAATTAATCAAAGTTTGATTTCAGAACGACTTATACACAAACCTAACATTTTGCCAAAAAAAGATACGCAACCTTTCTAAAGTATGAAACAACTTTTGATTTTTAATTATATTCACTTTCTCTAAACAGGCATACTAAAAACTACTCCATCCATCACAGATAGACTGTCATATTAAATCACAATGGGCTTAAGCCATTTTCCTTTTTATACTGGGAGAAATTACACTAATATTCGCTCTTTTCCATTGTTTTGGCAATACTTCCTTGATTATTGGACTTTGTTTTAATCGTATCTAAGAATCCCTATTGCTAGAACATACAAAGATATAGATGTATAAAGATGGGACAAGATAGAGTCAAGATATGGCAACCCTGTGAAAATAACTCTGCTGTTACGATATCATAACAACATAGTTACTAACGTTAACTGATTTAAACCGCTAAGGCAATATACATATTTTTGGAAAGGTCTATGGAATAACATTTTGAAATCAAAATTTTGGATTTTTCAAATTTGTATTTATTATTCGTTTCCGTAATTGTTGTTTTTATATTAACATGTCTCTGTCATGAGCTGTTACTCTATGTATTGTAGACACAAACCATTTGCTCAAAATGCATTTTGTCTAGTCTTTACCATTTTAGGTCTTTGGAACATGGTTGAATTTTGTTATTAGTTCCCTACTGAAAAATACGGAGAATTGGCAACACGTTTTCCTCCACTTAAACTGACATTTAGGGGTGAAATAAAAAACTGCAACAAAGTCAAAAGCCATAATTTTGAAATGAAACCGTCACACGCTGCCCGAATGTTGCTCTGCGGTATTTTGGCCCATTCCCGGCGAAGCGCTAACTTGAGGTGATCAATATTTTGGTATTTTTTAGTGCCAACCTTGCTTTTCAAAATACTCCCGACACAATAGTCCAACGGATTGGTATCCGGAGATTTTGATGGCCAATGTGCACTGGAAATGAAGCGAGGAAACACATTTTATAACCATTCCTGGGTGGCGCGTTCTGAGTGCGATGGCGCGGAGTCTTGGTGGAATGTCCAAAGTCTGCGGCCAAAATGTTTGCATGCCCAAGGCATCGTCCAGAATATTTTCGCGATAATATTCGGCATTTATTCTGATGCCACGGTCGATTAATACGAGCAGAGAGCGACCATCAGCTGTTATGGCTGCCCACACCATCACCATGGCCGGCGCTAGAGTTCTGGTGGCCAAGCGAAGGTGTACATTTTCAGCTGACCTCTATGGCAAGTAAACACGTTCATTTTGTTTGTTTACAAACTGCTGAACAACGAATGTTTTCTCATCGGAGACGGAGAAAACCAAATTCGGCAGTTCACCACTTTCGGCCAAGCGAAGCAACTCTTTACCTCTTTTGAGTCCACTTTTCTTTCTGTTGCGGTGTAAGTTCTTGAACTTCTTGGAATTTCAATGGCTTTACCCCGAGTTCGTTTTTCAATATTTGCCGAATGGAATATTGCGATATGTTCAGCTCAGGAGCCACTGCGACGCGGGTTCCGATCAGGTCGCTTCTTTACTTTCCGAACCATTTCTGATTATCTTGCTGTTTTCTTCCGTCCACTTCCTTGACGTCAGACACAAAAGATTTATTCACATTTAAGTGCTGGAGTGCTCTAATGATAGCCACTTGTGGTTTTCCAGCCAAATATAAAGAAATCACATTATCACGCTTGAATTTCACCACGAATAATTTTTTTACTGGAAAATTCTCACCAAAACGCTTTGGTACGCTTGTAAACAATATAATGAGCTGTCACTGGAATAATTTTAACAGTTGTCGGACGAGTGGCTTAGAAATGACAACAGTATGAAGTTGGTTGTAGTTTTTTTTTCATCTGACCCTGTATACATCAAATAAGCACGTTTATATCTGTATTTTTTGTAATTTACCTTGCCAAATTTTCAGTGTGTAGAAAACAGGTTAACATCTCTGATTTGTGTATATCCCTTGGATATACGGTCTTGAAATCCCTACATACAACACATGGTAGAAAAATACAGGTAGATGCATTAACGCTTGGGAGCATTGATAAGTCAAAAATTTTTAAATTTCTTTTCAAATATAAGTAGATTTTTATATGTTTTCTTATTCGACACAAATCGTGGGTTGTAAAGATATGCATTTTTCAACAATTTTTACAAATTTAAATAATTTTTCATTCAACATTTTTAATTCCAAAATTGGTTTGACAGTTCATTGTTCCAGCTGCTGCGTCCATGGTAGAAAAATATAGGTAGACGCGTCGACACAGCTGCTGGGACAATGAACTGTCAAACCAATTTTGGAATTGAAAATGTTGAATGAAAAATTATTTAAATTTGTAAAAATTGTTGAAAAACGCGAATTATAATAACCTCCGAATGACGAAGTATAAGAAAACATATAAAAATCCACTTATATTCGAAAAAACATTTAAATTTTTTTGATATGTCAATGCTCCCAAGCGTTGATGCATCTACCTGTATTCCTCTGCCATGTGCTGCGTCGATGCGTCTACCTATATTCTTCTACCATGATACAACATACATCAAAATTGATCAATTATAACGGGAAAGCGTTAATAAGCCTACGTTTACATTGGAGCATTTTAGATTAAATGTATAAAATCTTAAAGAAATAATTTAATATATTTTGGAAACAGGAATCACAAACATGGTTTAATTTGATTTTAATTTCTTTGGAGAAAACCTTGCCTTCCTTTAGGTAACAATTTGAAAATTCTTATTTTTTTGTGTGAATTTGGGATTTTAGACATTTTAAATTTTATTAAATGCCGAGATGAATTAAATACCACAAAATTCCGTAATAAAATGCTAAGTTAAACTACATTTCCTCAATATCAAAGCTGTCATTTTGAAATGACTAAATTATACAAGAAGGAAGGAGTAACTATCTGACATTAGCGTGATTCAATCAATGTGTTGGTTGTGATGGTCGGAAACAAGTTTCCGTTATTAGCATTCGAGTAGTGGTTGGGTGTAGTAGTTATTCTTCTTCTTCTTCTTCTTATGGTTGCTGTCGAGTAATAAAAAAAAGACAATCACTGACAATAATGTACAACTACACATACATATATTAACTACAACTACATTTTAACAAAAAATAACAACAGTAGTAATACAACGCCAACCAATAACAAAATCGATAACTCTTAGACCTAGATAAGTTTGAAGCAAAAAAAAAACAGGGAGAGAAATGACAAACATATCAAACAGTTGACAAAATGCCGTTCAAGGTTAATAAAAGTGAAATCCTCAAAACTGAGAATGCTAATGTTGTCATGGCACGGCATACTTCAAAAAAAAAAAAAAAAAAACGAAAACAAAAACAAAAAGTTATTGGTATTGAATGATATACACTCAAAAAAATGCGATCTTATCTGGAAAATAATCGAATTATCGATGTAATTTGAGTCAGATATTATTATGTTTAAATTAAGTAATTAAAAGTTTAAATCACATTACCTAAAAGGGGTTTACCATTAGGGATCACAGAGCCGTTAATGGAGTCTATGAGAGTCAAATTATTATGTTTAAATTAAGTTAACTTATTAATTGAAAGTTTAAATCATAGTTGTGTTCCAGTACTTTTTTAGTAGTAAAACTAGCAGAAGAGAGAACAGTTCGAAATGTCATACTCGTTTAGGTGTGCTCAAAAAATAAGGGAACGGAAAATTAGCTGAAATGCGATAAAATGTCAAAATTTGAAATTCCAGAAGTAAACAGTCTGAATCGGACTGGTGAAACCTTACTGAAAAGGACGCCAAAATTTAAAAAAATGAGTATTGAAGACGATAAGTTAAAATTAATAATCTATAATAATTAATAATTTGATTCCTCATTCAGCCAGTCCTCTTCACTGCTGGAATCACCCAAAAGTTGTTCCATATTTTCTCTTTTTGTTTTTTGCACGACAAATATTAGTTTTTAAGTTGACATTTTTTTTATATTTGTTGTGACGCGCGAACATTGAAATGTATCAATACATTTTTCAACCCTGTTAGCCCTGTCAATTAAATGTCAAATTTACAATATGCCCATTTCTGCTCGGTCAAATTCATGTATCTAAAACAAGCAGAAATGTGCACCACTCAGCGCCTTTTTTTCTCGAGAAAGCTGCAAGTTTTGCTAGTTTATTTGCAGAATTAGTACTAATTTTTAGGTTCTGGAACACAACTCAAATTTGTAAAAGGAGTTTTTATATTAGGGATCACAAAGCCGTAAATGGCTTCAATGGAGTCTATGAGAGCCAAATAAGACTACGTTTACATGTTTGCATTGAGTTGCACTTTACATTTATATGGGAATAAAACTGGTTAAAAGCAATTACCCCACTGGTACTTAAGATGTCCGTTCTAAGCAAAAGTCATGATAGAAGAATACAGGTAGATGCATCAACATTGATATGTTCAAAATTTTAATTTTTTCTTCAAATATAAGTAGATTTTTATATGTTTTTTATACGACGTCAATCGAAAGTAATTATAATATAAGTTTTTAAACCATTTTTACAAATTTAAAATATTAAAATTTTTTTATTTAAAATTTTCAATTCCAAAATTGGGTTGGCAGTTCATTGTCCCATCAGCTGTGTCGATGCATCTGCCTGTATTTTTCTGCCATGGCAAGAATGTCGTTTTTGTTTATTATTTATTTATCTTTTCATCCATTTTACGTCAAAAAAAATATTTTTAGAAAACTTTACCATAATAAAAGACTTAATGTAAACATGGCTATATTCAAAAACGACATTCTTGTCATGACAGTGTAAACGTAGTCATATACTCAAGACAGATGGAAGGCTTAAGGTGAGAATATATAAAACGCTATTTTGACTGGCTTAAGTCATCGGCTGGCTTCTTCGAAAAAGAACGAAGGAGCGTAGGGCCAAATCAAACTAAGTCAACCTAAAACTCCTCTGTTCCCCTACATAGAAGCCAGTCAAAAAAGCGTTTTATGTATTCTCACCCTTAATTTGCTTTAAGAGACTTAATTCGTGCCATTATTAATGCACGGAATGGAGCTAAATTTATTCTGCATTAAACAAATTTTATATGGCAACGCTGCCTAAAATTAATCAGCTGTTGGCAACCTGCGTACGTTCGTGAAAATCAAAATGGATAGCACATAAGACAACAAAACAAGAAAGATTATTATTGTTTTTACCTAAAAATTACACTGATCTGCGAACGGAAAATATCGACGACCGTGGCGTTCCAAAAGAAACGCAGATATCGCCGTCTGTCAGGGCAAAAATGAAATGATCATTAAGAAATTTTTTTAACAAATTCTAAAGATTTGGATATTTTATTCAGAGGATTTATGTCACTCCGTTTTTTGCTATTCTAGAACGCTTTTTAAAAACTTTTTTGAAGAATTTCACAAATTTACGATTCTTCTACGTAACTTTATGTAGCAAACCCCAAATAATATATTTATTCTGAATAAACACTACAATGTAAATAAACTGTTATTACCACTGGGTTTCTACCCTTCATATTTTTGGAAAATTTTACTGCCACAAAAAAAAAACCTGTTTTGTTTATTGATTTATTCACATGGGCAAGGACACGTGAGAATATTATTAGATAAAATCATGAAATGTTTGAATTTAAGCAGTGACAGTAATTTGTTTGATGTAGTTGTATTGCAAATAAATTTGTATTATAATATCAATACAAGCACATTCAAATATTAAACAGAAATTCTGAGATATATCCATAGCTAGAGATTGATTTATGGTGATATTGAAAATATTATGCAGCATTATTGCGAAAAATTATTTGTGAGAATTATCAGTTGATTAGCTGGCTGATTTCATTGTCACAGAGGGCTAAACGACTGTTTTATGACAATTAGAATACGTTTAGTTTGAAGAAATTAACCATCTCAAATGTCAATTCTATAGCGTATACGTCATGGTAGAAGAATAAAGGTAGACGCGTGGACACAGCTGTTGGGACAATGAACTGTCAAACTACTTTTGGAATTGAAAATGTTGAATGAAACATTATTTAAATTTGCAAAATTTTTTGAAAACCGAATTATAATAGCATCCTGCTGACGTAGCATAAGAAAACATATAAAAATCTACTTTTATTTGAAAAAAATATTTAAATTTTTTTGACATATCAATGCTTTAATGCATCTACCTGTATTCTTCTGCCATGGTATACGTCAAATAATATCCACTGGATTTATAAATACGATTTACCTTATGTATACGCTATGGAATTGACATTTGAAATCGAGCGAATTTAGTTGTCTAAACGTGCTCTTGGTGGTTTCATTAAAATATGTTCACCAAAACTGACATATATGAAACTTAAAGACAAATAAAAAATGTTATTCAATCTTTTAATTCAAAATCTTTACAAAAGTCGTATCGTAATGATTTAATACTAAATTGATATTAAAAATTAGTAAATGCTAAAAGTCAATGAGCTTCTGGCCCTTAGCACCATTATTATGCTTTCACTAAGCTATTTTGCTGTTTAACCTCCTTTATGTGGTTTTATTTGAAGTATAATTGACAACAATTGACAAATCCCCTGAAACTACTAGATCTTTTAAACATACTATAAATTCACACACAATTTGTTCCTGATTAAAGTACGTTTACATAGAAATGTTTATTCATGTTGAACCATGGTAGAAATATACAGGTATGCATCAACGCTTGGGAACATTGATATGTCAAAAAAAAAATTTAAATGTGTTTTTAAATACAAGTAGATTTTTATATGTTTTCTTATACGACGCCATTCGGAGGTGTCGATGCGTCTACCCATATTCTTCTACCATGGGTTGAATGTATTAATTGACTATTTACACTAAATTGAAAAACTATAATCGCCGTTCACACGTAATAAATCTAGTGTATTTAAACTGTCAATTCCGTTGCATATATGTCAAATGAAATTCACTGGATATGAGATTTGATATGCAATATTATGCAATAAAATTTACCATTTTTTGCGGCGCAGTTAGGAAAATGATTCGTATTACTTCGAGATGGCTCGTGGTCTACTAAAGGTTCATTTACAAAGAAGGTCTTTTTGCTGGCTTCGTAGAGAAACAGATGAGTTATAGGTTGTCTTAGATCGATTTTGACCTATAATTATTACTTGCCCACCCTACGCTCTTTAGTTCTTTGCCGAAGAAGTCAGTCGATGACTTAAGCCAGCAAAAAACTTGTTCTATTTGTTCTCAACTTTAAAGCTTCTTGGGTCCGAATGGTGAAGCTGTTCACATACATGTTGATTTCTACTGGGTTATCTTGTCTGGTCCAGCTCAGTTTTGTATATGGCTAGCTCTAAAGGTGAGAGTACATAAAAGGCTTTTCTGACTGACGGCTGGCTTCTACGTAGAGGAGCAAAAGAGTTTTAGGTTAATTTAGTTCGATTTTGACCCTACGCTCCTTTGTTCTTTTCCCAAGAAGCCAACCGATGACTTAAGCCATTCAGAAACGCATTTTATGTATTCTCACCTTTATCCGTGTGACATTAGCAATGCTCTAGTTCGGATCATTATTTTAGGCTGCTATGTAGTCTGCATATCCTACTACAAATTTATTATCAAGCATATCTAGATTAAGGATTCCATCATACCAGATCAGGACCTAATATTGAACACTGTGCAGCTCCTGATACTATCTGAACTTCTTTTCTCATTTATCTCCTTAAGGTCTTCCGCTGGAACGCCATCAGATCCAGGGGCTTTGTTATTTTTTTTTAATTCTTAGCTTTCGCTCCCCGTTCTTCTACAGTAAACCCTATAGACACCTCTATGGAATCACTGACAGGATATTTTGTTCTGTAGAAAACATTTTGTTTACGATATTTGTCATTTGCTCATTACTCAATCATAAATTGCAATTTGACCTCTCAGCTTCTTCATAGCCAGCTTATAACCCAGTCCAAATGGATCCCCGTTAATTTCCTTCCATAGTTCTTCCCATTGACTTATTTAGCTTTCTTTAACCTAAATTTGGAATGAATTTTTTGTTTCCTTACACTGAGCATGTTCTAGATTCGCGAGACCTTTACGTTTAGCTCTCGTAAACTTTCTCCTTCGGTTGAGACAGTTCCTTCTCAGTTCATCGACATTGTTATTCCATCAGCATATTTGTGGTTTTCCAAGATCCATTTCATTTATCTTTAGAATACATAAAACGTTTTTTTGACTCAAGTTATCAACTGGCTTTTTCGTAAAGTTTTAGGTTATCTTAGTTCGATTTTGGCCAATAATTTATACTTGCTCAATATACGAGACTTTGTTCTTTTACGAAGGAGCTAGTCGATGTCTTAAGCCAGTAAAAAAAGTTCTTTATGCTTATGCAACTTTAGTTTTGGCATGGATTTGTTGCACCTTTGGATTATAATATGCATGTTTAAGCTTAAGGTGAGAATACATAAAAAACTTTTTTGATTGGCTGGAGTCATCGGCTGATTTCTTCGGAAATGAACAAAGGAGCCTAGGCCCAAAATCGAACTAAGTAAACCTAAAATTCTTTTGTTCCTCTACGAACAAGCCAGCCGATGACTTTAGCTAGTCAATAAAACGTTTTATGTATTCTCACCATAAGGTTGAGCTCATGGTAGAAGAATACAGGTAGATGCATCAACGCTTGGGAACATCAATAAGTCAAACAATTTTAAAAGTTTTTTTTTTTCAAAAATAAGTAGATTTGTATATATTTTCCCATATGACGCCAAACGGAGGTTGTTATGATACAGCTTTTTTTTAATTTGTACAAATTTCAATAATTTTTCATTCAAAAATTTCAATTCCAAAAATGGTTTGACAGTACATTGTCCCAGCAGATGTGTCGAGGCGAATACCAGTACCTCTTCTACCATGAGTTGTATTCTCCTCTAATCACAATGTCTTGACTTTGCTGTAAATGTCTGCTATCAGGGCGAGTCTTTCCAAACGTTTAGCGCCGACAATTGAAATCCCCTGAATTTATTATATGTAAACAAGCCTTAATCCTATAGGGAGCCCATGGTAGAAGAATATAGGTAGATGCATCAATGCTTAGGAACATTGATATGTCAAAAACATTTTAAATGTTCTTTCAAATATAAGTAGATTTTATACGATTTCTTATACGACGTCATTCGGAGGTTATGATAATTCGAGTTTTTCTACAATTTTTACAAATTTAAATAATTTTTCAATCAATATTTTTCATTCCAAAATAGGTTTGACAGTTCATTGTCCCAGCAGCTGTGTCGATGCGTCTACCTATATTCTTCTACCATGAGAGACCCTCTAGTTAAAAATTACTACATTTTTGAAAATATTAATTAAATTTGGTAATTCTGGGTATTTTCGAGAATTTTGTATACTAGTTTAAAATTATATAAATATAATTCAAATAAATAATATATTAAAACGTATATAAATAGCCATAAATTTAATTTTAGATTTCTTGTAAAATTATATTAAATGACCATATGGCAACTCTAGCAATGTGAGAATGTGATTACTCCTTATAGGCTACTTACCACATAAGTATGACACCAAATCCAAATGAGAAGAAGAAATTCATGTATCTGTCTAACATTGTAGTGCCGACAACTAGCCAGTCGAGGGATTTTCATAAACAGATCCGGGAGTAAGGCGACGGAGGAGGAGGAATAAAACAATTCAAATCATCTCACGTTCCAAGGATATTGTGTTATTTTCATTATTTATGTTTTTACGTAAATTTTTAATTTAATTATTCTTTAAATTTCTTTCACACATAAAAACACGATGTAAGCTGAAATTTGAAAAATCACATAACATGGAATTCTTTGCAAATTTTCCTTCGGAACTCAATAGACTCACAAGAAACTTTATTTCCCATCAAGTCATAATGATATGTTACGTTATTTGCTTTAAGTACACTTAATAATTTAAAATATTCCTTCGTTTTGAATTAAAATTTCGCCCGTTCGTCGTTTTCCTTTTCGTTTGAGTTTAGTTTTGCGGTTTGTGTGCGTTATTTTTTTTTTTTTTTTGTATTGGAAGCTTTGGTATTATATTTTTTTATGAAATTTGCCAGTTTCAAATTTCTTGATTTTATTTTCTTGTTGTTTTGTGTTGTGTTCAGTTTCTTACGAGAAGCAGCAACAAGCAACCGTATGCTTAAGTGGATATTTATCGAATAAATCTCTAGAAAATAGATGACATTATCACTAGCCTAGGGGCTGACTAACTAACCAGCAGCCAACCGTCAACCAAGTGACTTGAGGGAAATGCTGGAGCGGCAGCTGGCAACATTTTTCCTCAAAGCCAAAACTAGAAAAAATTATATCTGTCTTAAAAAAATATATACAGACCAGACCGACACATATACATATGTATTTTTTTCAAGAAAATTTTATTTCAAATTTCTAAACTTAAAATGGGGGAGTGTATTAAGTCGAGGAATTCATAAGACAAAATAAACAAATTACATTGATCATTCATGGTAAAATAAAGATGTTTATACCTATGACAACAAATCATTGTCAAAAGATATATTCATAAATCTATTGTATATAAACAAATCAGAGATGGGAATCTGTTTTTAATGAAGCTAAATATGATAATGTGAATTACAGGAAATGCGGAACAATTGAACATTTTTTTTATTAAAAAATCTTCAATAATGAATGTTGGGTCTTTTTAGTAAATCCATGGTAGAAGAAAATAGGTAGCCGCATCGACACAGCTGCTGAGCAATGAACTGTCAAACCAATTTTATTTTGAAAAATGCATATCATAACATCCTAAAATTGGTGTCGTATAAACTTAAACTTTTAAAAATCTAAAATTTATCTAAATTCTAAAAATTTTGACATATCAATGTTTCCAAGCGTTTATGCATCTACCTGTATTCTTCTACCCTGGCGTATACGTCACGTAAATCATATTCATAAATCCAGTTAATATTATTTGACGTACACGCCATGGTATAAGAATATAGGTAGACGCGTCGACACAGCTGCTGGGACAATGAACTGTCAAACCAATTTTGAAATTGAAAATGTTGAATGAAAAATTATTTATATTTGTAAAAATTGTTAAAAAACGAGAATTATAATAGCCTCCGAATGACGTAGTATAAGAAAACATATAAAAATCTACTTATATTTGAAAAAACATTTACATTTTTTTTGACATATCAATGCTCCCAAGCATTGATGCATCTACCTGTATTCTTCTGCCATGGTACACGCTATAAAGATCGAGTCGATTTTTTAATCTAAACGTACTTTTAGGTGTCATTTTCATTTCATTTTTTTACTTATTTTGCTTCCAAATATAATTTAGCTGCAGCTAGGGTGAGTATGAAGTATCGGAAATATTGCGACTTAATTTGCTATAAAGGAGAGAATGCATAAAACGCCTTTTTTATTGGCTTAAGTCATCGTCTGGCTTCTTCGTAGAAAATCAAAGAAGTTTTAGGTTGACTTATGTCGATTTTGGCCTTAGGCTCCTATTTTCCTTTCCGAAGAAGCCAGCCGTTGACTTAAGCCCAATCAAAACACGGCAGGAGGAAAATACGCAGCTTGAAGTCTTCGCATGGCATATTTTATGACATATCATAATTGGATACTAGTACTGCACTCGAATCCTGCCGGCGGTTTCGACTGTTACAAAATATGCCATGCCATCATGGAAAGCTGCTTATGCATTACCTTCTTTATTTTAAACATGCCTACCAAAGAAAACCATGTAATAGGGTCATTTCTGACAAGATCGGCTTGCTTTTGAAGGGGGGAGATTTATAAGATTTTTTTCTGGAATAAATCAAGACAAGAACAAAGGTGAAGTTCATATTGGGGGTTTACGAAACCTCCAGGCGGTGATTCATACCAGAAAAAAATGCTCTTATATCGCCGCCTTTAGTTCAAGAAAACAAGTAGACGCTTCGACACAGGCGACGGAAAAATGAACTGTCAAACCAGTTTTAGAATTTAAAATTTTGAATGAAAAATTATTCAAATTTGTAAATATTGTTGAATTTTTTTTGGGAAATTTTTGCCCCATGCTCTCTTGTTCATTTCCAAAGAAGCCAGTCGATGACTTAAGCCAGCCCACCTTTAGTGTATAATATTTTGACTTCAAATTTAAATACTTCTATTGTTTCAATGTTTTAATATTTCAAGCTGTTGAATTCTCTTTTTGTTCAACTTATAGTGTTTATCATATTTTGGCGCAAAAACATGTAAACAATGTTGTTCTATGCCAGCAAACATGTTGACGCCGCCGTAACGCCGTTACTGTAAAAGTTGCACCTTTTAATGATGCCAATGTTGCGTTTTTTCATAAACTTTTCATACCTTCCAGACGATTAATCGATGTAAAATTAAGAAGGTAATGTCATGCAATCATATGTTTATTTTTTTTCAAAATTATCCATTTGACAACATCTCATCCATTTTACATACACAGATCAGAGTAGTGAAATTTGATGAGGTAAATTACAGAAAATGCGAAGATGGGTATGCGTATTTAAAATGGTTTTACCTTCTAAATTTTACCATGGATTAATCCTTTGAAAGAGCCCATTTGATAGACTATGACTATGATGACTATTGCTAGGAACACAATTGGAGCGAACGACGAATTTCGCCCTACGCGGCGACAAAATGAGCCGCGAAAATTCGTCGTATGGAACACAATACCGACGAAATTATAAAACAGCTGATGAAGTTGTTTACTTTTTGCTCATTTGTTGACTACAATGAATTATACAAGAACACATAATTCTTTGCGTTCTCTATTATAATTTCACTTATGTCCATCTTCTCTATTATAAATTCACTGATATCCATCTTCACTCAGGCGCAAGTACACAAATAAATAAACAAATTAATTATGTTTTTTTTATACGAGTAACAGATAGTAGAGTGACCATAACAAATTTTAAAGTAAAAAGTAACTTTATTTACTAAAACACATAAAATTCGTACAAGTATGGCCACCTTGTACTGTTTTGTTCGCCGGTCGCCGGCGTATGAAATAGAAATAAAGCTAATTGAGTTCGCGGCGACCGACGAAATTTTCGCCGGTGCCGTGATTGTGTGCACTTCCATATACACATATGTGTTTTATTTTTGACGACGAACATACGCCGCGAAAAAATTCGTCGTTCGCTCCAATTGTGTTCCTAGCATATGTTGTCCTATGCCGACAAACATATAGAAACCGCTGTCACGCCGTTACTGTAGTGGTGCCAATGTTGCGTTTTTTTCATAAAAATTCTATATCTTCCAAACGATTAATTGTTCATAAAAGGCCTGTAGAAAGGGATTTAAAAGATCTTTTGCATACAATTCTTTATCTTATATTCTTAGAAGATCCCTATGAATTTCTAGAAAATAAACATATGGTATTGCCTTCATATATATAGAAGAATTTTATGGTATGTTTACACTAGAACTTTTTGCCGGGTTAACCATTTTTGTGATATAGAAGATATTTATGTATGTTTACACTAGAATTAAATAGGGTTAACCATTTTTGTGAGGATTTAAATGCAATGGATTAGACAATATACATATATATATTTAATCTGGTAAATCATAAGCGTACAATTTCTAAAGAAGTCTATTCGATTTTTTTCCTATCCCACAATTATCAGACCGGCCTGCGCCCGCAAACAACAACATGTAAAGTAACTAAATCTGCAAAGTAACAATTTGTCTGACAACTCAGCGGGTAAATGTCTACGAGATAAATCTCATATTTATTTCTATGTACATATGAATGAATTCCACAATGGCTTGTGGTGGTAATAGTGTCGGATTTTTGTGGTCATTTTCGAAACTAAAACAAAAAAAAAACAAACAGCGCTAAAACTCTTCTTCCTCCAATACAGCCAACGAGCCATCCATCCAACCATCCGACAACAATCATTTAAATTGAGATGACAATTGAATCGCGTGCCGATTTCATTTTAAGAATCATCTGTGTGCGCCTACGTATAGTAAAGCTACCTACATGCTCCTCGGAGCTGATTTTTTCGGATAGCTTCCCTCTTGTGTGTGTGTCATAAACATCCCCCCATTAGCCCAGTGAGTGCATTGGTTTATTATTTCGGAAATGTTGTGTTGTATACAAAACACTTGAACCCCTTTCGAGTGTAACATCACTACCGCCACCAGTGCACCGTCACACTGCATTATTATTGCACGACCGTGCTCATGAATGATATGATCCAACCACCAGACGTACTGACTGTGTGTGATGTGATCTCGTTTAAAGCGGTTTGCGCCAAGCGATTAAAGCCAATTGAAAATTATTCACATTGCGATGTACTTTTTGACACTTTTCTTCTTCTTCTTCGTGGCAAATGGAAATTTGCAAAAAAAAAAAACGTATTTTTACTTTTCATTGTCATGGTTTGTAGAAATTGATGTTGTTGCTGTCGTTTTATTTATACTTTTCGATCAGAGAGTGAGATATGGCATTTAGTTGTGGAATAGGGAAATATTTTGTTTTTTTTTTTTTTCACTGCTAGTAATTGATATGGAAGCTATTATAAATATCAATTGAAAGGAATGCGAAATATTTGAGTATTTGCTATTGATTGGCTATTGTAAGTGGATATGTAATGTACTTAAATGTCAAAGTCAGGGTGGAGGTGACTTAATGTTGGAATACATAAAGCGCTTATCTGGCTGGCTTCTTAAGTCATCGGCTGGCTTCTTCGAAAATGAAAAAGGAGCCTAGGGCCAATATCGGACTGAGTCAACCTAAAACTCCATTGTTTATCTACGATGAAGCCAGCCAAATATGTGCTTTATGTACTTCCACCCTTAAATCGATTTTTTTATAAAGAAGGCACTCAAATTATAAAGAGTGGATGTTCTTCTTAAATACGCTCTAAAATACACCATCATGCCCCTGAATATTGTTCCAAAGGATTTTCTAAAAATATATTGTCGTGAGCCTCGGTATTTTTCCAAACATTTCAAGGTCAGAATAGATAAATGTGGAGATACATAATTTTTCAACAATTTTTACAAATTTCAATAATTTTTTATTCAAAATTTTCAGTTCCAAAATTTATTTGACAGTTTATTGGCCCAGCTGCGTCGATGCGACTATGTGTATTCTTCTACCATTGATGATAGACGCATCAACACAGCTGCTGAGACAATGAACTGTCAATTCAAGTTTAGAGTTGAAATTTTTGAATGAAAAGCTATTTAAATTTGTAAAAATTGTTGAAAAATGCATGTTTTCATAACCTCTACTAATACAGGGTGAGATAATACAGAAAACTGCAACAAAGTCAAATGCCATAATTTTTACATTTTTTTAAGTGACTTAGAAATGACAGCAGTCTGAAGTTGGTTGCAGTTTTTTTTATCTCACCCTGTATTTGAAAAACTTTTTAAACATTTTGACATATCAATGTTCCCAAGCGTTGGTACATCTACCTGTATTTTTCTACCATGTCTCAACCTTAATACCGCAGATCTATAGAACCCTGAGGAAAAGGTGATTTTGATTTTACTATCATTGTTATATATATTTTTGTGTAAAAAATAAAAACACAAAAGAAATTGCTGGAAATCTGCTAATATTTGCAATTTGTTTTGCCATGTTCTTTCCCCAACCCCCCCTCTCTCACAAACAGAGACTTATCGCAAGTAAACTTGCCTAATATAAATACGGACTATGGAATCCTTGCTGAGATAGGGTAGGCTAGGTGCAAAAAGATACTCTAGGATTTTTTCGTTAAAAACTAAGAACATTAGGTTAACCAAGTGTAAAAAATTAGCCGAAACAAAACTAAGCTAACCTTCTTTATTTTTTTACAAAAATCAAATGTATTGCACTAAATATTATTGAAAAATCTTCTTTTAAAATCCACGTTTATTGGCTTGATTATTATCGAAAAATATTCCTTAAAAAATCCACGTTTATTGGCTCGATTATTAGCGAAAAATATTCTTAAGAAAATTCGCGTTTATTGACTTGATTATTATCAAAAAAATATTCCTTAAAAAATCCACGTTTATTGGCTTGATTATTAGCGAAAAATATTCTTAAAAATATTCGCGTTTATTGAATTGATTATTCTTGAAAAATATTCCTTAAAAATCCACATTTACTGGCCTCCCGTTCCCACCTCTCCTACAAACAGAGACTTGCCACAAGTAAACTTGCTTAATATTAATTCAAACCATGGAATCCTTGCTGAGATAGGGTGCTATAGGTGCAAAAGTTACTTTATATTTTTTTCTAGGCATTAACGACCGGCTGACATTTTCGTAAAAAACAAAGGACAATAGGATGACCAGATTTAAAATATGAGCTGAAACTAAACTAAGTTATCCTCTTTTATTTAAAAAAAAATCAAATGTATTGTCGTAAATATTCTTTCTTGAAAAATATTCCTTAAAAAATCCACGTTTACTGTCCTTCCCGTTCCCAACTGTCCTACAAACAGAGACTTGCCACAAGTAAACTTTCCTAATATTAATTCAAACCATGGGATCCTTGCTGAGGTACTCTAGGTAGGAAAGATACTCTAGGATTCTTCTAGGCATTAGCCACCAACTGGCCTTTTCGTAAAAAAAACAAAGGAAATTAGGATGACCTAGTTTAAAATATGAGCTGATACTAAACTAAGTTGACCTCCTTTATTTTTTACAAAAATCAAATGTATTGCCCTAAATATTCTTTCCTAAAAAAATACTTCTTAAAAAATTCACGTTTATTGGCTTGATTATTATCGAAAAATATTCCTTAAAAAATCCGCGTTTATTGGCTTGATTATTATCGAAAAATATTCCTTCAAAAATCCTCGTTTCTTGACTTGATTATTCTTGAAAAATATTCCTCAAAAAATCCACGTTTACTGGCCTTTCCGTTCCCACCAGTCCTACAAACGAGGACTTATCACAAGTAAACTTGTCTAATATAAATTCGGACAATGGAATCCTTACTGAGATAGGGTACTTTAGGTGGAAAAAGATACTCTAGGATTTTTACCAGGCATTAGCGACCGACTGACTTTTTTGTAAACAACAAAGGAAATTAGGATGACCTAGTTTAAAATATGAGCCGAAACTGAACCTCCTTTTTTTACAAACATCAAATGTATATCCCTAAATATTTTAAAAACATATTCCTTAAAAAATCTGACTAGTTTTAAGCCAGTCAAAAAAGCGTTTTATGTATTTCCACCATGGTAGAAGTATAAAGGTAGTCGCATCGACACACAGTGAACTGTCAAAACAATTTTAAAATTGAAAATTTTGAATGAAAAATTATTTAAATTTGTAAAAATTGTTGAAAATACATATCATAACAATTTTCGATAGGTGTCGCATAAGAAAACTTATAAAAATCTAGTTATTTTTGAACAGGCATTTTAAAAAATTTGACGTATCAATGTTCCCAAGCGTTGTTGCATCTACCTGTATTCTTCTGCAATGATTTCCACCCTAAAAATCCTCGTTTTTTTTAAATAATGTTTGAAAAATATTCCGGCTTGCCTTAAAAACTTCAGAAAAGACAATTGAATTTCGCAAACAGTTCGTAATCCCCTCTAAAGTCCCCTTCGAATGGCCCATAACCTTACATTGACCCCTAATTATTTCAATCATCGTTTTTTCCGATTTTACGTAAATAATTACAAGAATTCAATTGAATTGCTAATTATGTGTCTTATACATTTCCATGATGTCGTTTTCAAACGAAAGCCACATTTCCTCATAATCATCCATTTCGATAAGGCATTGACAATAAAATTCCAGGAATTCCAATATACAATTTTTTGAAAATTATCTTAAATTAGTTATGTGCCAATGGCGCAAAATATTTTCTATTTTAATTGCTTGTGTAAACAAATAACATCGAATGGCGTTCTAAAATTTGATTGATTTCTTTTGGAGCCAAACAGATAATGGCCTGCAATTTTTGATAGCAAATTAAATGCCTTTTTTGTAAAATCCAAAAAAAAAATCACATAAAATGCTTGATTCATATCATCAAAATAAACAAAATTATTTTTTATATACCAAAAATCCCAACAACAAACAATTCAGCAATACCACACAGCTGTCAGTGATCATATTACAGGATTTCTTTTTTTTTCTTTCGTTCACTCTTTGTTCAAATACTAAAGGGTAGTTAGATTTGTTTGTATATTGCGGGTGTGTATGTTTTTGGTGCGTAACTGTGTAGGAACTTGATATCATAACCCTGGGATGGGATTTTATATCACTCGCATTATTTGTTTTTTTTTTGTTTTTATTGCACTCTCAAACATTGTATTCAGTTGAAGAGATGGAAGAGAGCATTGAAATGAAATAGTAGATAGATATAGCTAATTTATTCTCATGTTTATTTTCATGTGTAATTTATGTAGATTTTTGGCAATGACAGTGACATTTACACATTGTGACAAGAAAAAACAAAAATAAACAAAAAATTGAAAACCTGTTTTCTTAATATGTAAATATGTCATAATGTAGAATGGCCTTCTATAGAAAGAAAAATTTCCACAAGCTTTAAGATGCCTTCCATATGACAAACACTCTTATAGTATGTTTACATTATAACTTTTGAACGGGCTAACTTCCCTTATAGGGATTTATTAGACGTAAATGGAATGGAATCACCAATTTAAATTCACTGGTTTTACTATATCCCACAAACTATAAACTTATTATTACTGCTTATCGAAGTTAAGTAATTGCATAAAAATATATCGTTTAAAAAAAATCGACTAAAGACATTTGACATATTTTCAATATCTCTGGTATTTGGTTAGTTACAACAACGAATTTTACAATAATTAAAGATAATGTATTCACCTATCAAATTCAATTCACTTCACATAAATAAATTGACTATTTTAAAAATTATCGATTTTTTACTTATGAAAAAATACTGGAATTTGGAAAGTTGTAAGACATTTATAGTTCCATTTAATGCCCTTAATATTTGATCCATGGTATTATGGTATGGTATTATTATATTTCACAGGAAATAAAGACTGGACATTGCTCTCTCAAAATCATTTGGTTTCAAAGAAAAATATCGATAATTTAAAAAGTTATCGACCACAAAAAATGATTGTACAAAAAATCTCAATATTAGAAAAATTATGGCACACTTCCTATTTTGGCCATGTCTCCGATGTTTGCTTAGCTACATTAACAACATTTTTTGATATTGGAGATACGATACAGATCTTTCAAAAACATTTTATTTCAAAAAAATAAAGCAATTATTTTGAAAGTTTTCGGCCAAATAAGATGGCTGCTCGAAAGAATTAAAAATATTTAAAATTTTGGTGCACGTTTATTTCGGCGATATCTCCCATATTTCCTAAGCTACATTAACAAAATTTTCTGATATTAGAAATATGATACAGATCTTTCAAATTCGTTTTAGTTCATAAAAATATGTCGATTATTTTGAAAGTTATCGGCCAAATAAAATGGTTGCTCGAAAGAATTAAAAATCTTTAAAATTTTGGTGCATGTTTATTTCGGCGATATCTCCCATATTTCCTCAGCTACATTAACAAAATTTTCTGATATTAAAAATATGATACAGATCTTTTAAATCCGTTTTAGTTCATAACCATATATCGATTATTTTAAAAGTTATCGACCACATAAGAATATTTGCGCAAAAGAATTCAAAATCTTAAAAATATTGCTGCACGTTTATTTTGGCGATATCTCCGATGTTTGCTTAGCTACATTAGCAAAATTGTCTGATATTAGAAATATGATATTGATCTTTCAAATTCATGTAACTTCATAAAAATATACCAATAATCTAAAAAGTTATCGACCACAGAAGGTTATTGCGCAAAATAATTCCAAATTTTAAGATTTTGGTGAGCGTTTATTTTTTGGGTATATCTCGCTTGTTCAGTTTGCCACAAAAAAAAACTTATATATGTTTTAACTAAGATATTCCACTTGTGAAACGATATAGGTTTATAAAAATATATCGATTATTTCTAATGTTATCGATCTTAGGATATAAGAACGCAAAAATGTCCAAAATGTTTAAACACTTCGGCGGGCATTCAATTTTGTGATGTCTCCGAATTTTGTTTAGTCAAATTAACAGCAATTACTGGACTAGTAGATACGGAACTATACTTCTAAAAACATTTTATTTCATAAAAATATATCAAATATTTTAAAAGTTATCGATCACAGAAAATGAAAGTATAAACAAATTTCTGATTTCAAAAAACTTTGTTTCCCATTCATTTTGGCGATATCTCCGTTGTTTGGTTTGCTACAACAACAAAATTGACATAAATTCTGACTAAGATATTCCACTTTCGAAGCGATGTAAGTTTATTTAAATATATCGATTACTTTCAATGTTATCGATCATAGGAAATGTGAACGCAAAAATGCACAACTTTTTTAATCACTTCAGTGTGTATTAAGCTTTGATATATCTCGGAAGTTTGTTTAGCCACATTTAAAAAAAAATACTGAAGTTATTAATAGAAATCTGAGCTTTCAAAAAAATTTTATTTCATAAAAATATATTGATTATTTTAAATGTTATCGATCACAGAAGATGAATGCGCAAAAATATGTCCGACTTCAAAAAGTTTTGTTAACCATTCATTTTGGCGATATCTTCGTTGTTTGGTTAGTTATAACAACAAAATTTACATTACTTCTGACTAAAATATTCCATTTGTCAAAATGATGTAATTTTATTAAATTGTATCGATTACTTCTAATGTAATCGATCCTAGGAAATGATAATATAAAATAAACCCAAATTTTTTAAACACTTCGGCAAAAAATTAGACAAAATTGAATTTGTGATATCTCCGAATTTTGTTAAGTCATATTAACAAAATTTACTGGAATTGTTGATAGGAATCTGAGCTTTCAAAAACATTTTATTTCATAAAAATATATCAAATATTTTAAAAGTTATCGATCACAAAAGTTGAATGCAAGAAAAAAAACATTTCCAAATTCAATAAACTTTGTTGTCCCTTCATTTTTGCGATATATCCGTTGATTAGTTAGCTACAATAACAAAATTTACATTAATTGTAACTTATGTAAACCTCTTTCAAAACCATATAAATTTATAAAAATATAGCGATAATTTCGTATGTTATCGATCGTGGGAAGTGGTTAGGCAAAAAATGTCCTAAATTGTAGGCATTTAGGTTGACATTCAATTGTTTGATATCTCCGAAGCTTGTTTGTTCACATTAACAAAATTTACTGGAGTTGTAAATAGGAATCTGTACTTTCAATACCATTTTATTTCATAAAAATTGATTCATTACTTTAAAAGTTATCGGCAACAAATGTTAAATGCGCAAAAAATTTACGAGTTCACAAAAGCTTTGTTGCTTGTTAATTTTCCCGATATCTGCAATATTTGTTTGGTTATAAACACAAAAATTACACACATTCTCACTAAGATATTCCTCTTAAAACTCATAGAAATTTATAAAAACATATCATCAGTTTCAAATGTAAGCGATCGTGGCAAGTGATTGCGCAAAAAATATCCAACATTTTAAACACTTAAGTGGACATTAAATTCTGTGATATCTCCGAAACTTGTTTAGTCACGATAACGAAATTTATTGGATTGGTAAATGGCACCCTGTACTTTTAATACCATTTTTTTTTTCATAAAAATTGATTCATTATTTTAAAAGTTATCGGCAACAAATGTTTAGTGCGCAAAAAATTTGCGAATTCAAAAAAGCATTGTTGCTTGTTAATTTTCCCGATATCTCCAATATTTGGTTGACTATAAACACAAAAATTACACACATTCTCACTAAGATATTCCTCTTAAATTCATATAAGTTTATAAAAACATATCGTTAGTTTCAAATGTAATCGATCGTGGCAAGTGATTGCGCAAAAAATATCCTACGTTTTGAACACTTAAGTGGGCATTTAATTGTGTGATATCTCCAAACTTTGTTTAGTCACATTAACTGAATTTTCTGAAGTTGTAAATAGGAGTCTGTACTTTCAATACCATTTTATTTCATAAAAATTGATTCATTATTTTAAAAGTTATCGGCAACAAATGTTTAATGCGCAAAAAATGTATGAATTCAAAAAAGCTTTGTTGCTTGTTAATTTTCCCGATATCTCCAATATTTGGTTGGCTATGAACACAAAATTTACACAAGTTCTCACTGATATATTCCTTTTTTAAACCTATATAGGTTTATGAAAATATATCCATAATTTCAAATGTTATCGATCGTGAAAAGTTGTTGCGGAAAAAATGTCCAACATTTTTAACACTTAGGTTGACATTCAACTGTTTGATATCTCCGAAGCTTCTTTAGTCAAATTAACAAAATTTATTGGAGTTGTAAATAGGAATCTGTACTTTCAATACCATTTTATTTCATAAAAATTGATTCATTATTTTAAAAGTTATGGACAACGAATGTTAAATGCTCAAAAAAATTACAAGTTCAAAAGAAACTTTGTTGCTAGTTAATTTTCCCGATATCCCCAATATTTGTTTGGTTATAAACACAAAATTTACACAAATTCTCACTAAGATATTCCTCTTTTAAACCTATATAGGTTTATGAAAATATATCAATAATTTCAAATGTTATCGAACATGGAAAATGATAACGCCAGAAATATCCAAAATTTTAAACACTTAAATGGGCATTAAATTGTGTGATATCTCCAAACTTTGTATAGTCACATTAACAGAATTTACTGGAGTTGTAAATGTGATACTGTTCTTTCAAATTCATTTCACTTCATAAAAATATATCGATTATTTAAAAAGTTATCGACCACAGAAAATAATTACTCAAAACAACATAAAATTTTAAAGATTTTTAAGTTCGTTTATCTTTGCAATATCTTTTGATTTGTATTTCAATCAGTAATAAAAACACAATTAATGTCATTTTTCAAAAGAAGTTCTTCCATAAAATTGCCCTCAAAAATATTCTATTAATAAGTCCAACTATGACGTATTTAATAAAAATGCCATGCCTGCTTTCAATAACACATTTGCCATTAAAAATATATCTCCATTACAGTATTTCTAAAAATTTAATTCTTTTTCAGTGACAATTAAGAAATTATACCCTCAATTATCCAAATTTCGATTTGTTTTAATTTGCAAAAAAAAAAAACAACAAAATATTTCTATTATCAAGCCGCTTACTTTCAAATATTAGCTATTTCCCTTTGCGATCTGTCGGTGGCTTTTTTTTGTAATTTCTAAGTATTTTTGTTGTTGCGTTTTCTTTCTAAATTTAAATTCGTATATGATTTATGGATTGAGGAAGAAGACAACAACTGGCAACAATCTACAAAAAAAAATAACTAGCTTGAATGAGAAATATTTTAAATTGTTTTAATTGCTTTAGGTTATGGTTGATTGTAGTGATAGTTTTTTTTTTTTTTTTTGCTCTGGTAGTTGTTGTTGTTCTTGTAGTTATTATAGTTCCTTTGAAGGTATTTCCCCAACGATTTTACATGCATATGTGTATGGGTATAACAATTTCATTGTATTGCGGTTGTTGTTGCTGCTTTTTTTGCGGAGAGCCATAAATTAAATTTGAAGGTCAATTTTGTCAGCCAGTGTTTCTTTTTTTTCGAGGTTTTACATATGTCGCTGTTTTTCTTTTTCTTCTCCTATCAAATATCCATTAATTTCAGTTAATATTTGTGCTTTGATTTAATTGGATTTTATAATTTTATTAAAATCAAAGCATAATCATCACAAGTAGGAAAATTTTCAATATTTCTGCGTTTTTCAAACAAATCAAATCCGTTTCCTTGTATGTTTGTTGCGTGTGAATTTGTAAATCATATGTAGTGGTAATTTGCTCTATTAAGATGTGAACGAGTGTGAGTGTGTGTTTGATTTTTTTTAAATACAGCGGCTTGCAAAACATAACGTGATTTCGTGACGTTTGAATTTCCGTTTTTTATTCATTTGGGATTTTTTTCTGCCTTTTATTATTGTTGTTGTTATTATTTTATTAACGTATGTTCTTTTTGTTGTTGTTAGTTTATTTTTTTAACATATGTTTGATTATTATTTTATTTTTATTATAAACAATTAATGGCAACATAACGAGTTGGTCTTTCCTTTCCTTAGAGAAGTTGTTTTAACTTTTCAAAGCATACTTTTAGGCGTTTTCATTTCCTTTGATTTATTCTACTTTTTTGCATTCTTTATTGGATTTTCCAATAGAATTTATATTATATTACCCAGCTATGGCATTATGAAACAAATTTTGAAAAGATTTGTAATGAAATTTTCAATATTTTATACACTTTTCCTTGGGGAATTTATATTTTATTTTAATTTATTTTTTGGTTTAATTTTTCTTTTTTTATTTGTTTTGTTATTAATGCTTAGTATTTTATTAATTATTTTATTGTCATTTATTATATTGCTATTAATATATATTCTAGTTTGAAGCTTTTTTTGGTTAGAACTGCCGTTGATATCCTAGTATCCTAGTAACGTTATAGCAAGAACTGAGCGAACGAGCGTTAAAACGCGAATGTCTTTGCTACCAAACAACCAAAGCAAAAGGCTCTAACTGGCTGGCAGTTAGCAAACGATAAAAAGGCTAAAACGTCATAACCTTATGCACTATGGGGAAATGTGGTGGAAAATTGTGAAAATGAAGGCAAAATCGTGGAAGTTAAAAACAAATAATTTAAAGAAAATAAATTTAATAAATTTGAATTTTAAACATTTATATTTTAGAACGTTATATTTTATGCGAAATCGAATCAAATTTTATGCGAAATCATAAATTCCATATTCACCTGAGGTTTCTAATTGAGAGAAATATTTAGATATAGGAAGTTGTAAAAAATCGCTTACTTGTTTCGCAACTTATGGCAGATAAAAGTTGTGAAAATTGTGACCCTTTGTGTTTGAGGTACCAGAAGGGGTTCGCAGATGTGTATCACCTTCACAACAGACCTTGTGTTAGCAAATTTGTTTGTTGGAGTGAAATTCGAACAGAGTTTGAGTTTCGTTTTCTTTCAAAATCTTGAACCCTATATGGGGGAGGTACCAGAAGGAATGGTCTGATCTGAACCATCTTTATAATAGATTTTGTGTTGATGGAAATATTGAGATGTACCAAGTCTAAATGGAATTTGATGGTAATTTCGCAATTTATTAGCTTCATGAATATTCAAAATTTTGACCCTTTTGTGGGGGAGGTACCACAAGGAGTGAACCGATATATCCCATCTTCTCAGCAGATCTTGTGTTAGTAAAAATAATGAGATGAGTGCAATATGAAGTGAATGCTTATTTTGGATTTTATAATCGTTTTGGTTATTTAAAATTTTGACCCTTTGTGGGGGAGGTACCAGAAGGAATGAGCCGATCTCTACCATTTTTATAACAGATCTTGTGTTGATGGAAATATTGAGATGTACCAAGGCTGTGTGGAATGAGTGGAATTGGATGTTAATTTCGCGTTGTATGAGCTTCATGGGTATTTAAAATGTTGACCCTCTGTGGGGGAGGTACCAAAAGGAGTGGACCGATATATTCCATCTTTACACCAGACCTTGGGTTAATAAAAATGTTGTGATGTGTGTAATTTGAAGAGTTGAGCTGAACATATCGCAATATTCCATTCGGCAAATATTGAAAAATGAGCTCGGGGTAAAGCCATTGAAAATCCAAAAAGTCCAAGAACTTACGACGCAACAGAAAAAAAGGCTTAAAAAGCAAAAGAATTGCTTCGCTTGGCCGAAAGTGGTGAACTGCCGAATTTGGGTTTCTGCGAAGGGAAAAAACTCGTTATCGAACAAAATGATCGCGTTTACTTGCCAAAGAGGTCAGCTGAAAATGTGCACCTTCGGTTGGCCACCAGAACTCAAGCGCCAGCCATAGTGATGATGGTCGCTCTCCGCTCGTATTAATCGACTGTGGCATCAGAATAAATGCCGATTATTATCGTGAACATATTCTGGAGACCTTGGACAGGACTCAGCACCATCGCACTCAGCATGCGCCACCCAAGAATGGTTACAAAATGAAGTTCCTCGCTTCATTTCCAGCGCACAATAATGGCCACCAAAATCTCCGAATACCAATCTATTGGACCATTGTATCTGGAGTATTTTGGAATGGAAGGTTGGCAATAGAAACTAACAAAGTGTCGATCACCTCAAGCAAGCGCTTCACCGGGAATGAGCCGAAATACCACAGAGCAATATTCGGGCAGTGTGTAACGGTTTCATTTGCCGCTTGAAGGCCATAATTCGTGTCAAAGGTGACCAATTCGAACAAATCTAAACTTATTCTAAAATTTGATGCAATTTCCGATATTTTTTGCTTTCATTCCATAAACATTTAAAAAAAAATGTAAAAATTATGGCCTTTGACATCGTTGCATTTTTTTATATCACCCTTTAAAAAATTAACGTTTATTGCCTTAAAAATATTCTTTAAAAAGTCCACGTTTATTGCCTTAAAAATATTCTTTAAAAAGTCCACGTTTATTGCCTTAAAAATTCTTGAAAAATACTCTTTAAAAAGTCCACGTTCATTGCCTTAAAAATATTCTTTAAAAAGTCCACGTTTATTGCCTTAAAAATATTCTTTAAAAAGTCCACGTTTATTGCCTTAAAAATATTCTTTAAAAAGTCCACGTTTATTGCCTTAAAAATTCTTGAAAAATACTCTTTAAAAAGTCCACGTTCATTGCCTTAAAAATATTCTTTAAAAAGTCCACGTTTATTGCCTTAAAAATATTCTTTAAAAAGTCCACGTTTATTGCCTTAAAAATATTCTTTAAAAATTCCACGTTTATTGTCTTAAAAATTCTTGAAAATATTCTTTAAAAAGTCCACGTTTATTGTCTTAAAAATTCTTGAAAATATTCTTTAAAAAGTCCACGTTTATTGTCTTAAAAATATTCTTTAAAAAGTCCACGTTTATTGCCTTAAAAATATTCTTTAAAATGTCCACGTTTATTGCCTTAAAAATATTCTATAAAAAGTACACATTTATTGCCTTAAAAATATTCTTTAAAAAGTCCACGTTTATTGCCTTAAAAATATTCTTTAAAAAGTCCACGTTTATTGCCTTAAAAATATTCTTTAAAAATTCCACGTTTATTGTCTTAAAAATTCTTGAAAATATTCTTTAAAAAGTCCACGTTTATTGTCTTAAAAATATTCCTTAAAAAGTCCACGTTTATTGCCTTAAAAATATTCTTTAAAAAGTCCACGTTTATTGCCTTAAAAATATTCTTTAAAAAGTCCACGTTTATTGCCTTAAAAATATTCTTTAAAAAGTCCACGTTCATTGCCTTAAAAATATTCTTTAAAAAGTCCACGTTTATTGCCTTAAAAATATTCTTTAAAAATTCCACGTTTATTGTCTTAAAAATTCTTGAAAATATTCTTTAAAAAGTCCACGTTTATTGTCTTAAAAATATTCCTTAAAAAGTCCACGTTTATTGTCTTAAAAATATTCCTTAAAAAGTACACGTTTATTGTCTTAAAAATATTCCTTAAAAAGTCCACGTTTATTGCCTTAAAAATATTCTTTAAAAAGTCCACGTTTATTGCCTTAAAAATATTCTTTAAAAAGTCCACGTTTATTGCCTTAAAAATATTCTTTAAAAAGTCCACGTTCATTGCCTTAAAAATATTCTTTAAAAAGTCCACGTTTATTGCCTTAAAAATATTCTTTAAAAATTCCACGTTTATTGTCTTAAAAATTCTTGAAAATATTCTTTAAAAAGTCCACGTTTATTGTCTTAAAAATATTCCTTAAAAAGTCCACGTTTATTGTCTTAAAAATATTCCTTAAAAAGTACACGTTTATTGTCTTAAAAATATTCCTTAAAAAGTCCACGTTTATTGCCTTAAAAATATTCTTTAAAAAGTACACGTTTATTGCCTTAAAAATATTCTTAAAAAGTCCACGTTTATTGCCTTAAAAATATTCTTTAAAAAGTCCACGTTTATTGCCTTAAAAATTCTTGAAAAATACTCTTTAAAAAGTCCACGTTCATTGCCTTAAAAATATTCTTTAAAAATTCCACGTTTATTGTCTTAAAAATTCTTGAAAATATTCTTTAAAAATTCCACGTTTATTGTCTTAAAAATTCTTGAAAATATTCTTTAAAAAGTCCACGTTTATTGCCTTAAAAATATTCTTTAAAAAGTCCACGTTTATTGCCTTAAAAATATTCTTTAAAAAGTCCACGTTTATTGCCTTAAAAATATTCTTTAAAAAGTACACGTTTATTGCCTTAAAAATATTCTTTAAAAAGTCCACGTTTATTGCCTTAAAAATATTCTTTAAAAAGTCCACGTTTATTGCCTTAAAAATTCTTGAAAAATACTCTTTAAAAAGTCCACGTTCATTGCCTTAAAAATATTCTTTAAAAAGTCCACGTTTATTGCCTTAAAATTCTTGAAAAATATTCTTTAAAAAGTCCAAGTTTATTGCCTTAAAATATTCTTTAAAAAGTCCAAGTTTATTGCCTTAAAATATTCTTTAAAAAGTCCACGTTTATTGCCTTAAAAATTCTTGAAAAATATTCTTTAAAAAGTCCAAGTTTATTGCCTTAAAATATTCTTTAAAAAGTCCACGTTTATTGCCTTAAAAATATTCTTTAAAAAGTCCACGTTTATTGTCTTAAAAATATTCTTTAAAAAGTCCACGTTTATTGTCTTAAAAATATTCTTTAACAATTTTTAAATATTCTTGAAAAATATTCTTTAAAAAGTCCACGTTTATTGCCTTAAAAATATTCTTTAAAAATTTTTTAATATTCTTGAAAAATATTCTTTAAAAAGTCCACGTTTATTGCCTTAAAAATATTCTTTAAAAAGTCCACGTTTATTGCCTTAAAAATATTCTTTAAAAAGTCCACGTTTATTGCCTTAAAAATATTCTTTAAAAAGTCCACGTTTATTGCCTTAAAAATATTCTTTAAAAAGTCCACGTTTATTGCCTTAAAAATATTCTTTAAAAAGTCCACGTTTATTGCCTTAAAAATATTTATTAAAAGGTCCACGTTTATTGCCTTAAAAATATTCTTTAAAAAGTCCACGTTTATTGCTTTAAAAATTCTTGAAAAACATTCTTTGAAAAGTCCAAGTTTATTGTCTTAAAAATATTCTTTAAAAAGTCCACGTTTATTGTCTTAAAAATATTCTTTAAAAAGTCCACGTTTATTGCCTTAAAAATATTCTTTAAAAAGTCCCCGTTTATTGCCTTAAAAATTCTTGAAAAATATTCTTTAAAAAGTCCCCGTTTATTGCCTTAAAAATTCTTGAAAAATATTCTTTAAAAAGTCCACGTTTATTGCCTTAAAAATTCTTGAAAAATATTCTTTAAAAAGTCCACGTTTATTGCCTTAAAAATATTCTTTAAAAAGTCCACGTTTATTGCCTTAAAAATTCTTGAAAAATATTCTTTAAAAAGTCCACGTTTATTGCCTTAAATAATCTTGAAAAAAAATTCTTAAAAAGTCCACGTTTATTGCCTTAAAAATATTTTTTTAAAAAGTCCACGTTTATTGCCTTAAAAATATTTTTTTAAAAAGTCCACGTTTATTGCCTTAAAAATATTTTTTTAAAAAGTCCACGTTTATTGTCTTAAAAATATTCTTTAAAATATTCTTAAAACTATTCTTTAAAAAGTCCACGTTTATTGTCTTAAAATATTTTTTAAAAAGTCCACGTTTATTGCCTTAAAAATATTTTTTTAAAAAGTCCACGTTTATTGCCTTAAAAATATTTTTTTAAAAAGTCCACGTTTATTGCCTTAAAAATATTTTTTTAAAAAGTCCACGTTTATTGCCTTAAAAATATTCTTTAAAAAGTTTACATTTATAGGTTTGAATATTCTTGAAAAATATTCTTTAAAAAGTCTAAACGTGTCGTGAATATTCTTGAAAAATATTCTTTAAAAAATCCCCGTTTATTGCCTTCAAAATTCTTGAAAAATATTCTTTAAAAAGTCCACGTTTATTAGCTGAAATATTCTTGAAAATTATTCTTTATTGGCTTGAAAATTCTTAAAAAAATTCATTAAATAATCCACGGTTTGAATATTCTTGAAAATTATTCTTTATTGGCTTGAAAATTCTTAAAAAAAATCCACGTTTATTGGTTTGAGTATTTTTGAAAAATATTCTTTAAAAAGTCCACGTTTATTCTTAAAAAATATTATTTAAAAAAAAATCTGGAAAATATTCCTTAAAAAAGTCTTTGAAAAATCACAAGTACAGGCTCCGGCCAAAAATATCCTGTCTTAATAATAATTCCCAAGTAAGAAATACTGAATCTCCTGTAAATTCCCCTTAAAATGGCTCATAACCTTCCATTGACCCTTAAGTTTTGAAGCGACAACCTTTGGAAGGACCAATGCCTTTATAAAGCAGAAGCTTATAAAATCTCCTTTAAAAATTTCTTGCCTATAGCCACCCCTTTTGGCCTCACCCCATCCCATTGTGTTGCATAGTCTTCGCATAGAACATTCACATTGTCGGCCACTGTGGGAAGGCATATTCAAAATGGGTTTTATATTACAAAAAAACAAATTTTAAGGGTCATTAAATAAATTCCATATTAAACCATCATTACAATCGAAAATACTCGAATTCGTAGCCGACGAAACCAGCTGTTCGGAAATCATTATTATCCAATATCCCAATGTGTCTTTCAAAAGTCAAAGAAAAAAAACTAACGAAACGAATCGGTTGACGAACGGGCCAAGCAATGTCTATGAAAATTATTAGTAATCAAAGTGAAAAGCGTGATATGACGATGGCGATGATGATGATGGTTCCTTCGACATTCGGTTTTTTGTTGGCTTGTTTGTAAGTAAACAAAAAAGAAAGCAACCATAAGCTAATGTAATTTTTGTTGTTGTTAGAATTTTCCGAGGAGCAAACACAAAAAAGGCTAAAATATATTATTGGCTCAAGTTGACTTTGTGTTAGTAACTCATTTAGCTGAAGAACGCCAAGTTAGCCTCTTACTTTCTTTGTTCGTAAAGTCAAGGGGTATCACATGGGAAACAACAACACCAGGAGCAGCAGCAGCAGCAGTAACAAAAAGCAACAACTAAATTACCGCTAAAATAATACAAAAATCCCAACCAATACAACAATAGGCCGCCGCCATAAAACAAAAATCAAACACACGCCGAGAGAGAGAGTTTCCCGCTAATAGGTCTAGGTTAGGGTTCGAAAGGCATTTCCTTTCACTTTTCATTTTTTTTTTTGTTCTTTTGGCTCTCACTTTCCCCGTTCACTCTCATTTATTAAACTTCCATGGGTTCTCTTCTATGTGTTTAGCCTTAATAGTCATATCTAGCCCCTAAAATATTTAAGGTTATATTTTAGTTAGTCAGTCTGCGGCTTTATATACACATACGCATTATATAAGTTATCTGTGTGTGTGTGTAATTTATGGTTGTTTAGGTGCTAATGCTGCTATTAATTAAATAATTCAAATTATATAAATATTTGTTTTATTAAAAGAATTCTAGGTATTTGGGATTAAGTCAGGAAAGGGGTTTCCACTTTTGAGGACGAAAAGAAAAAACAAACAAGTAAAAATTAACAAGTTCGTCCGGGCCGAACTTTGAATACCCTCCAGCATTTGGAACAAATTTGGCAATTTTCAAAAAAAAAAAAAATAAATAAAATAAATTAAAAATTATGTTAAAATCTTTAAAATACCGAATGTAGCCGTTATATTAGGGTCTACACGACGACCTGGATCTGCATAGACAACTTTTGTCATAGCCATTACAATATTCAAATTCGAAATTTAAAAAAAAAATCGGTGAATAATGTCGCTAAAATCATCAAAATACCGAATATAGGGAGGTACTATTATCTGGGGGCTTTACGAAGACGAGGACCTGCACAGACAATTATCTGTCATAGGCTGTAGTATCCATTACGAACTTCAAATACCAAATTTGAAACAATTCCGGTGAATACTGTCGCTAAAATCATCAAAATACCGAATATCGGGAGGTACTATTATATGGGAGCTATACCAAAACGTCGACCTGCACGGACAATTTTCTGTCTTAGGGTGTAGTATCCATTACGAACTTCAAATACCAATCTTGAAACAATTCCGGCGAATAATGTCGCTAAAATCATCAAAATACCGAATATCAGGAGGTACCGTAATATGGGGGCTGTACGAAGACGTGGAATTGCACAGATAATTTTCTGTCTTAGGCTGAAGTATCCATTACGAATTTCAAATACCAAATTTGAAACAATTCCGATGAATAATGTCGCTAAAATCATTAAAATACCGAATATAGGGAGGTACAGTTATATGGGGCCTATACCAAAATGTGGACCTGCACAGACAATTTTCTGTCATAGGCTGTAGCATCCGTTACGAACTTCAAATACCAAATTTGAAACAATTCCGGTGAATAATGTCGCAAAAATCATTAAAATACCGAATATCGGGAGGTACTATTATATGTGGAGCTATACCAAAACGTGGACCTACATGGCCCATTTTCAATACCAAAAGTCCTGCAGACATAATATACATTTGAGTGAAATTTTATCAACCTGCTTCATTTCGTTCGGAAGCTAGAATGATTTCCACAGACGGAAGAACGTCGCTAAATCGACATAGAATTTTATGCTGATCAAGAACATAGATTCTTTGTTGGGTCTAAGATTATTATTTCGATGAGTTACAAACGGGATGGCGAACTTAATATATCCTCCATACTATATATGGTGGAGGGTATAAAAAAGGCCTCTTAAATGAACAACAACGACAAAAACTTCAGATGGTATATATATATTTACCTTATGTTTAAAACAATCCTTGGAATATAAAAGACCTTTTGACGGATTATCTGCACATTAAAGCTCTTTTGGAATTTCTTCTGTGGCTCCATAAACAATCTTTGTGTATATCAAAGTCTATTTGAAAAATCTTATTCTGCAAATCGTTTTTTGAAGGGTCTTATGTCTATTTAATGATATTCCTTCACTTAAAATATTTTTCTGTCTATAGAATCCTATAAAATTTCTTTTGCATATGGAAGTTCTTTTGATAGGTTTCTGAACATTTAAGGCCTTCTGGGATGTATCCCTAAGGTCCATAAACGATCATAAACGATTAGAGAATTAAAGTCAATTTGAAAAATCTTATTTTGCAAAAGGCTTTTTGATGGGTCTCATTTGAAAGGTTTTCTGGATAATTGAAAAGTCGGCAAAATACTCTAAAGGACCTTTTTAAATTACATTCTGACAATCCAGAGTCCTTTTAAAAGGTCTACTCTCTTAGAGAACCTTTTGAAATGTTTTCTGTCTATGGAATGTCATTTGAAAGTCATTTTAAATTATATTTTTATATCATTAAAGACTTTTTCAAAGGAAATGTGTCTGTGAAATACCCTATGTCTGGGTTTCTTTCTTAAAAAGGCTCTTTATAAAGTATTCTGTTTAAAAGGGGTCTTCTAAATATAAAAGGTTCTTAAAACAATCAAAAGTCCATTGAAAAGCCATTTGCAAAAGGCTCTCTCTACATAAATTATTTAGGTTTAAAAAGGTTTAAAAAATCCACGTTTGTTGGCTTGGATATTCTTGAAAAATATTCTTTAAAAAAATCTGCTTTCATACCTTAAAAATTCTGAAAATATTTCTTAAAGGTCTTTAAAAAATCACAAGCACATGCCGGAACGTTCCCCAAAAATGTCCTGTCGTAATAATAATTCCCAAGAAACAAATACTGAATCTCTTGTAAATCTCCCTTAAAATGGCTCATAATATTTTATGAAACCTTAAGTTTTGAATGTCATTTGAAAGGTCTTCTGCCTTCTTTTTAAGATCTTACAAACTGAAAAGAATTTGTAAAATATCTTCCTGATATGGAACGCCTATTAGAATAGATTTAAAAATAGGTTAACTATGTGGATTTTACCATCCATTGAAGTCCTTTTACAAGTCATATTTTGTGGGAGGTCCTACATAAGGCCTCCTAAAGGACATTGTGTTTAAAAATCTTCTAAGTGTAATATCCCTTTGGAAAAGTATTGTTTCCTCTTTGGCTATTGAGATCCTTTAAAATTTGCTTCTATCCCTAAAAAGACTTCTAAAGATCCTTAATAGGACGGAAAATACTCTATAAGACTTTTCAGAATCACATTTCAAAAATCTAAAGCTTGTTTACCTACAGAAGTGCTTTCAGGGGTCTTACTGCCTAAAAGAGTCTTTAGAAATGGCTTAAGTCAATGGAAGCCCTTTTGAAAGGTTTTTTTTTTTAATACATTACCATGTAAAGACGTTTTAAAAGGACTTGGAACGTGGAAGGCTTTATGAATTGGGTTATTTCTAAAGAGGGCTCTCTAAAAGATATTCTGTTTAAAAATGCCTAACAATGGGTCTTCCAACTATAACATCCCTTTGGAAAAGTATTGCTTCCCCTTTGACCATTGATAACCTTTAAAAAATACTTCTGTCCATAAAATGGCTTCTAAAAATCATATTTCCATTGAAGAAATTTCGGACTTCTTTATAGGCCGGAAAGTAATCTAAAAAAGACCATTTTGAATTACCTTCTGACAATGGAAAGACTGGGAAAGCTTGTCTGGCTACAAAAGTTTATTTAAATGTCTACTGTCTCAAAGAGAGAGAAAGGAGGGTTCAGACCCCTTTTTTAAAATACATTACCAATTAAAGACTATTTAAAAGAACTTTGGAAAGTGGAAGGCTCTATAAATGGGATTCTTTCTAGTGAGGGCTCTGTAAATGTATTTTGTTTAAAAATGTCTAACAAGGGGTCTTCCAAATATAAAGTCCCTTTGGAAAGTTATTGCTTCCTCTTTGACCATTAATAACCTTTAAGAAATGCTTATGTCCATAAAATAACTTCTAAAAATATATTTCCATAAAAGAAATTTCCGAAATATCTAAAAAAATACCATTTTGAATTACCTTATGACAATAGAAAGATTTGGAAAGCTTGTCTGGCTAAAAAAGTTAATTTAAAGGTCTACTGTCTAAAAAGGAGAGGTTGAAAGACTTTTTAAAATACATGACCAATTAAGACCTTTTAAAAGGCTTTGGAAAGTGGAAGGCTTTATGAATGGGGTTCTTTCTAAAGAGGTCTCTGTAAAAGTATTCTGTTTTAAAATACCTAACAAGGGGTTTTCCAACTTCGAATAGAAACGTCTATATGGGCGACTATAAAACCATGTTTAAAGACTTCTAAAAGCTCATTTTACAACCGTTTTAAAACAGCTTTTATAGCCCGACTTTATATGCCTATACGAAACCACATTTATACAGTAACAATACAGTTGCTTACCCATAGGGCCATGGACGGTTCCAAAAACGTCTATACATGACTACTCTTTAAAGCCGTCATTATACAATATAAAGTGGATTTTAAAGTTCATTTATAGGTCTCTAAAAACCGTCTTCATAGGCCCTCAAAAATATGCCGTACTAATATTAAGGAATGAGTTTTAAACAATTCATTTCGCTTTAATATTCACGCAATTCCTTTTTTATATTGACATTTATATTCTTTTTTTACCATTGTTTAAAGTCATCTCAACATGCCTCAAGTAGATTTTTAAGATCTTTACATAACAGCCCATTTTGGGCGCAAATAGACAAAATGAACTCCCTTTCTAAACAGCAATTAAGCCCTCTTTATAGACCTCCAATCCACTAATAAAAACTCTCTAAGGTAAACCTTAGAGGCATCTATAACCTCCAACATTAGAGGCCTTGAAAGCAACTATTAAACCGTATTTATGGGTCTTCTTACTTCACTTATAAAAGTGCCCTAATATCAACCTCTATACGCGTGTAGAAAACTCTTTTATATTCTCATACCCATGCCTTTACAAACCCTCCCATTAGAGGCCTCGAAAAATATGCCTTGATATTAATTCAATTCTATTTTCTATTAAGGCTCCTTTTAACCCAACCGTGGCGACCATTTTTCCCAATGAATTTCAATCAATACAATTTTTTTCAATTACAACAATTTCTTCTATCAAAATATTTGTAAAAATATAATGCTTACAACCTAACCTAACTAAATTACAAAATTTCATTCGTCATCATCATCGTCGTCGTCGTCATCATCTTCACTGCTATCATCTTCCTCAAATTCTGCCTTATCGTTTGATTTTGATCGGATAAGCAGCAAGCCATCATCGTCGTCATCATCATTCCCCTCACCTTCATTCATTTCTTGATCCGAAGAGGCATCCTTTAATTGGGGATTTTTGCTATACTGATTCTTGGCGGTGTTCAGGAGGACACGCATGGTATACTTATTGAAATCACAACTGAAAAAGAAAATAAAAACAATTTAATATCAACTCTGTCTAACAATGTTGTATAGGACTTACATTCTATTCAACGTTTCATATTTACGCGACAGAGATTCATGCAGTGACAACAGTGAGGCATGCTGAAAGACACCGTCTCTATTGCCATGGGTCAACAGTAGACTGCATGACCATTTCAAATAGAATTCAATGTGGGGTGAGGTTTGTAGTTGACGTGCAATGACCTGTAGCAAACGATGGGCCAAGTGATCAGGTAATGTGGAGCAAATTAATTGTACTAAAAGAAACAAAATATATATTTCAAAATATAGATTAATTTAAATAATAATAATAATAACTTACTATCAATGTACGGGATACTCTCCAGAGCCAAATTAATCATATTTGTTTCATTTAATTTCAGGGCCATTATTAAGGCTTTGGAAAAGTCTTTTTCTTTCAGCGACTCCTTAATTGCCTTGGGTGTTACTTCCAATGACAAATCCAAAGGATCAAATACCACTCCTAAACAAAAATCATAAGACCATTTTAATTTAGAGAAAAACATGTTTCGCTATTAAAAATTTCGCTCTTACCCTTATCCAAACTGTAGATACACAGCCCCTCGGTACATGCCGCCGCAAATGACTGACCGGTGGGTGAAAATTTCACCGAAAATACTTTCATTTCAGGTTTGAAATTTCGAGCAGCCATATCACCTTTTTGTACACCCGGCAGACGTATGGCCACATTGCCGCCTTCCAACTCTTCTCGTTGTTCCACCAGTGCCATATTACCAAATTCGGTCATATAACGGCGATTAATGAATTCCTACAACAAGAACATTTTCATCAAAATCTTAAAAAATATAATCAAAAGTATTCTCTACTCACATTGAGACCATCAAAACTTTTATTTTGGGTTATTTCGAATTTCTTCAATAGCATAGCTTCTTTGACATGATAAATGCAAATAACATTGGAGTTTCCGGCGGCCAATATGCACTCACCATCCACGGAATATTCAATGGATGAAAAGTATCTAGAAGAGAAATTAATTAAATAAATATTTTTTTACAAAGGAAGAAGTATTAATCCCCTAAACACCTAAAGAAGGTATTCGACCTTTGGAATAGGTTTTATAAAATAACCACATGAGTTCTTTTATACTTTTTGTAGAAAAAAGTAGACTTCCCTTTCGTCAAAGGCCTTAAACAGGTATTATTTTCGTAGAAGATCGTTGAAGGTTTTCGGCTTATGAAACAATTTTGAAGCTTTTCCTTTCGTAGGAAGGGTTTTTTTAAAGAAGGTATATCTTTTTTTAGACTTTTATAAGGGTTTTTTATAGAGGACATATAAAAGATCTGTCTTATTTCCAAGAAGTCCTGTAAAAGGCTTCTTAACTGGGAAACTTAAAAAAAAAGTCATCTTTATAAATAAGAATAATATAAGTTCTTCTTTTAAGAAGACCTTTAGATGGTCTTACTTCGGAGAAAATCTTACATTCTTCTGGATCTTTTTATGCTCTTCTCTTTATAAAAAAACCTTCAAAAGGGCTTCTTTTATTTTAAGGTCTTTAGGAGCTCTGGTTTTTATAGAAATAATCTACAATGTCTTTTTATCCAAGAAGACCTTCTCCTTTTTATAGAAGACTTTCAGGCGTTCTTGTGAAAGAACTTCTTAAAGACGATCTTTAAAATTTCGGTTCATCATTTTCTTCTTGCTTTCTTTCCAACTTACTTTCCCTTTTTATTTTGTTTTGCAGTAATGACATCAGTTTCCAAACGACCACTGTTCAAATCATTAATACCCTCAATGGTACTAATTTGAGTTGCTGTTTTGACATCAAATACACAAATGTTGCCATTCAGTGTGGCCACTGCAACCTATAGAAAGGGACAAAAATATTTCCATAAGATTTCGTTTTAAATACCAAAATATACTTACATTTTCCCCATTGGGACTAAAGGCCACCGAAGTGACATCCGAGAGAACATCAATAGTTTCATGTTCCGATTTGGATTCCAAACAATTCCATACTTTTATTGTTTTATCCCAGGAACCAGAGACCAAAGTCGATGAAGTTGGTACTGGCGAAAAGGCAATGCAGCAGACGGGACCCTCGTGGCCACTTATCACTTCCAGCAGAGTACCCATTTTAATGGACCACAAATAGATTTCAAAAACATCTTGGCCACCGGCGGCAACCAATTCATCCGAATAATCCACTGCCACCGAGGAAAATTGCACAACTCGAGGTGAGGTGAAGGTACGGAAATTGCGATATCTGTAAAAAATATTGATTACTACTCTAATTAAAAAAAATATTTTATCACTCTCACCTATTGATATCAAAAGCCCTCACGGTACCATCCAAAGAACTACTGACCAAAAACTTTTTGCTTCTACTGAATTGTAAATCCGTCACACCACTGCTGTGTTCACTAAAGGTCACAAAACAAAAACCACTTTGTGTGTTCCACAACTTAACTTTAGAATCTTCCCCACCCGTGGCAATATATTGGCCATCCGGTGAATAACTGATACATGTCATTTCACTGCTATGACCCTGTTGCTTCATAATATACTGTTCCGATTGCCATTCCCAAACCAGTAACTGGCCCAGCTCTCTGGAAGCCAATGCCACCCAATCTCCAGTGTTGTTAAACAATGCCGCCGATATAGCATAATCCGATATACTCAACGAATGTATCATATTAACTTCAGGCAATTCATAAAGGTAAAATGCTCCCGTGCTAAAACCAACCACCATAATTTTGGTTTTACGATTATAATGGGCTGCCGTAAGTACTGCATCATACTTTTCTTTACGTGGATCATCGGCCAAATAGTAACGTCCCAGCTTTTTGTAATAAAAAGGATGTCCCCTTTTAATGTCTTCATCTTCCACTTCATTGTCGTCGACAACTTTCCCAGCCTGCAACAGCTCCTCGGCCGTGGGATTACGTTTCTCCAATGTATTCTCTACATCATCTTCTTCCTCTTCCGAGTCATCGGCCACCTTTTTAGCGGCCTTCAAACGTTTTTTTGTCATATAAGACAAGTACTGCTGTCTCTCATGTTCCTCCACTCGTTCAATTGAAGACATATCTCGGCTACATTCCCACAAACACAACTGACCATTCCGTGACAAAGTATTTGCATCTAAGCTATTATTTTCAAAGAAACAGGCCACTATGGAATCTGTGTGGCCACCCAATACAAATGTACGAAAATGTTTCATAAAATATATGGATATAACTTTGGTGGAATTATCACGGCAACCGACAATTAAAAATCTCGAATCGGTGGACCAATCCAAATAGGTAACATCATCGAATCCACCGAGAAAATGTCTCTCCAATACAAATGGATTATATTCTCCAGTCAATTCTCCGGGAGCTTTGAAAATAAATACTAAATTTTGCATGGCCACAGCAAAATGGGCACCACTGGGACTGAATACCACACAGCGGACATCATGTTGGAACTTATGGGTATGTATAACCGTACAGGATACCATGCTTATCAATTGGGCCTCATGATTTTCATTGACGGCCAGTAGAAGACTGCCATCCGGTGACAAAGCCAAACTTCTGTAATTATAGTTCGATGCCAGGGACAGAGTGCGGGCTTTGTTGCTAAACAAGAACAACAACAAGAAAAACGTGGTTAGTTTTCATTACCCCACTACGATCGAATTTACTTACTTTTTCAGATCATATAGCGTTAAACGATTGCCCACCGGGGTAATAATGGAATTTCCATCAGGAGTGAACAGGACATTGCCTCTTCTGTATATGGTGCCTAGTAAATTGGAAAACTGAGAAAAAAATGTTGATATTATTGATGTTGTTTGACTCAAAGTTCTTCACGTTTGTTTCTGATTTTCCATTATTAATTAACATAATTTTTTTGGATAATGGGATGGAATGGCTCGTCTTAGCCACTTTTTTGGATTTACCTTGTATGAGAACTTCATATTTTTTAAGAATTTAATTCAAAATCAGGAGCAATTAAAAAAATCAACCAGCTTCGTAGATGTAAACAAACGGCAATGTTCATACACGTGCAAGTTTTAGGGATATACAGATCGACTTGCGACGAATAAGGGATCAGCTGTCTTAGCAAATAATAATGCATGTTGGCTACACGCCAAACTATATGTGTTTAAGGTAGAATAATTTATAATAAAAAACCCATATGAAATCAAATGTGATATAATCGATGAAACCGTAAAAAGTCAAATAATTGGAAAAGTACTAGATCCTTACACTTCTGGCACCAGAAAGCTTTTGCCAGACTAAAGGGTGAAATGGATTAAAGCTTAAATTCTGATTTCACGCCAAAGTCACAATTTAAACTTTGTTCTGTTTTGATCTTAAAGTCTTTGAAGTATGAACTCTAAACGAGTTGAGTTAAATGTCATAGCAAATAAAATACACCACCAGTTGTTTTTAAAACAGTAGGCTTTGTTGACTATAGAATTCTTTTTGTAGTCATTTCAAATAAGCGAAGCAAGAAAATGAAGCTAAACGCTGACTGTGTTTTGGCTTTACCCGTCGAAAGTTATGCTACTTGCCTTTATTCGGCTGATGTAGTAAAAGGAAAAGCAGTTTATTTATTTATTTTTTTTGTTACATGACTCTGGGGCAAGATTTTTGTTCTACGAAAATATGGAAATAGTAAACTTTTCCTGTATATATTTTGTCATTTGACGTTTCTTTTTGTTATAAATGTTTTTATTTCACATTTTCATAAGACAAGTGTAGATCTCTAGGATCATAGATTATATAAAAGTTCTTTTGAAATGTATCTATGTTCCGTAAAGATTCAGGCTTTAAAATCAGAATGGGTGCGTGGCTGGTAATGATCTGATAAAGACCAATATTTACATACTATTATTAAAAGGCTAATAATTTGCATATTAAGTAACCACATTTTCCAAAAAAGTCCATATTTTCCACATTTGAATATTTCTGTCACTCGTCGTACGTAATATCAAAGGGTGCACATGGATTTATGGTATTTTAACATGGTAAAGGAATATAGATAGACGCATCGTCACAGCTGCTGGGACAATGAACTGTCAAACCAATTTTGGAATTGAAAATGTTGAATGAAATCTTATTTAAATTTCTAAATACGCGAATTATAATAACCTCCGAATGACGTCGTACAAGAAAACATTTAAAAATCTACTTATATTTGAAAAAACATTTAAATTTTTTTGACATATCAATGCTCCCAGGCGATGATGCATCTACCTGTATTCTTCTGCCATGTTATTTTGACTTCATTGATACAAAGCCTGTTCACACGGATTCGCGCTCCCACCTACATTATTTAATTTTTTAATGTAAAATGAAACTGTTTTCACCTCAAATAATCTGAATAATTAAAAAATTCGAATATACATTGTTTACAAAATTATTAAATATGTAATAACTTATTTTTACATTATTTATATCTAAGCCGTTCCATGGAACGAAATGGCATGAAACATAGATTTATATGGGGTGCAACTCGACCATGGTATCCCTAATGAGTATTCCTCAAATAAATATTTAAATAATAATAGCAGAATTTTGCATAACAACAGTTTGTAAATTCTGCGAAGAAAATTGATAATTATATTAAAAATAAAAATACCATCTTAAGCGTTCAAAAGGCGACTACATCTTTTTTAGACCGGTAACCAAACAAATTGAATAGCGGTCCATACGATAAATATGAGTCAGGGTTCTGAAAATCGATATGGCACACCAACTTAACGGCGTTAACTCGACCCAAGCATCTGCGGACAACTGACATCATATTGTCGCCGTCTTCAAAACAAAAACAGACTTGATTGTTCATATCACGGAAAAAGAAAAGCATAGTAACGAATTGGTCGTCGCGGTGAATGTACGAATGTACGGTAAAAAAACAACAACAAAAACGTTCAACGATTGTTTGTTGCGGGTACGGGAGTAATATTGTTCTCTCGCTCTAACCCATTGAATTGAATGTAAGCAAAAAAAAAGAATTGTGTGCAAAAGTTAGCTTTAACAATAAAGAAGATGATAATGAAGAAGAAGAAGCTGAAGAACAAGAATTGGAGAATGTTATAAAATGAGAAAAAATTCAAGTTTTAAACATGAAGCGAATAATTGTTAACCTGGAAAAGCCTGTGAAAATAAAAGTTTATTTATTTTTGATTTGTGTCAAGTGCTGGTTAGGTTTTGTAAATGAAAAGTGACGTCATTATTATTAAGTCTGGCAAAAAAGCGATGTCGTCTGTGTGACCGACCATATGAGAAGAAGAAAAAAACAACAAACACACAAATACAAATCAAACATTCGTCATCGCTAACAAACCACCTAATGTCAAAAAGGGGGTGGTGGGTGGTATTTTTATGACCAAGCTTAAAGAAGAAAAAATACATGGCTGTCTTAAAAAAGGAGAAAAAATAAAAAAACAAAACGACTGCTAAGAAAGAAATAGAAAGTCATTCTAAACGAAAATTTACCCTGGTATTTATTTTGAGCGAGTTGTGTGTGTGACAAGCATAATAATTATTTGACATAATTCTTTTCCAAGTGCTTGAGTGTTAAAAAAAATTAATAAAAAAACTCGAATAAAAATTGATTTTAATTTTATTTTCTTTTATTTTTGTTGAACAAAATTAATATCCCTACAAATCAAAGTAAGAAAAAATAAGAAATAATAAAAATCCCTACTACTACTACTACTCAAGGTTGTCATCGGTTTATTCTCGTAGTATTTTCCTTCGTTGCTTTTGTTGTTGTCAGTTTACACAAAAAAAATCAAGAACTTTTTATTTTGAATACACATGGTGCTTCTTTGACACCACACACACACAGCCAGATAGCAAAGCAGCGCAATAACAACACCATTATTACCAAGGGAGCAGATAATTTGTTGTTGTGAGAGACGAAAGAGCATGAGTGGAGAGTGGTTGTTTACCCCCAGTGCGCCTTGCAAATGCAGCATTTTGCATTTGAAAACAAAGAAATGAAAACTAATAAAAACAACAACAACAAACACATATCTATCAAAAACAAAATTGGCACTTTGATGACAAGGTTGTGCTTACAAAAATAACAAGAAAAATATATTGTTTTCGTTGTTGTTATTAAGATATTGCCAATGTTATTTTAATATTGCCAATGACGAATGTTCCCCAAATTGCCCTTTAAGGAAGGTAATTTCAATGATGTGGGAAATGTAATGGCAAAAGTGGAGTGGGGAGAAGTGAGAGCCATAGTGATAATGTGTTTGATGTCAAATGTCAGAGAATATTTGCTTTAAATTGCCATGTAAATGTAACGAAAGTGATTTGTGATATGTTTAAGTTGTAAAGGTAACTGGCCACACACTGAATTGTGAAGACATGAGGTGTTCTTAAAACAATTTATGACCTCTTTCATTGCATGGCCAAACATTGATATGGAAATATTACAACGTGACATATTTGAAATATATCGACTACTTCTTGTAATTTATATGAGATATGTGCCAATTTTGGAAAAATATGGAATATGCCTAAGATATTCCATTTTCATTCTTCATTTAATACAGATATAAATAGTGGTATGTGCAAAATTTGAAGGAAATCGAACATTTATATCCAATTTTATGCGACATCATAAATTCCGATCAATTACATATTCATATCAGATTTCTGGTTAAGAGAAATATTTAGATATAGCAAGTTGTAAAAATCGCCGAATTTCGCGTTTTAGGAGCTCCATGAATAATCAAAATGTTGACCCTTTGTTGGGGAGGTACCAGAAAGACAGGACCGATATATCCCATCTTCACAACAGATCTTGTGTTAGTAGAAATAATGGAATGTGTGGAATATAAAGAGAACCTGATGCTTATTTCGTATTTTATAAAGGTTTAGGTTATTCAAAGCTTTTGACCCTTTGTGGGGGAAGTACCAGAAGGAATGGTCTGATCTCTACCGCCTTTATAACAGATCCTGTGTCGATGGAAATATTGAGATGTTCCAAGTCTAAATGGAATCGAATGTTTATTTCTCGTTTTATGAGCGTAATGAATATCCAAAATTTCGACCGTTTGTGGGGGAGGTACCAGAAGGAGTGGACCGATATATCTCATCTTTACACCAGACCTCGGGTTAATAAAAATATTGTGGTGTGTGTAATTTGAATACAATCGGACACTTACATCACATTTTATAAGAGTTGTAATTATTCAAAATTTTAACCTTTTGTGGGGGAGGTACTTGATAGAGTGGACCGATATTTTCCATTTTTGCACCTGACCTAGCACTGAGGCAAATATTAGGATTTGCAAAGTTGGAGCGAAATCGGATTATCCTTTCTCTTTCTGTGCAGTAAAATATTTTTTTTTTAATCTTGACATTTTGTGGGGGTGGTACCAGAAGGAGTGGACCGATATTATCCATCTCCGAACTCGATCTAAGTTTGACAATAATATTACGATGTACCAAGTTTGGATCAAATCGGTTACTCCCTTCGAGAGCTAAAAGGATAAATTTAAGGTAATTTCTAAAATGAGTTTTTTTATTTGCAAAGGTAACTGGCCACACATCAAATTTCAAATCAAATCAAACGATTGATACCTATTTGTGTCTGAAAAGTTTAGATGTCATAGTAATATTTTGTGTGATAAAAAAGTTCGGCCACCCCATCCAAAATATGTGTCGAATTCTCTTCATTGTAAAAATATTCAAATTTTCAAGTCCAAAAAATATCTCATTTAAAATTACGTTAATGATTTTTTCGTATCTATGTACATACCTACTTCCTTCCTTCTATCCACCAAACGAAGCATAACGGCCAAATGACGTTACATTTTGCCATTCAAATTAACAAACATGCACTGAATATTAAACACAGAGCTCGGGCGTTATACAAAAACAAACATTTTATCAGGTACGATGGGGGGTGTTACCTACCTACGTAGTATGAAAGTATTTGCTATTGAAAATTAAACAAAAATATTTACAAAAAATGCAAGTAAAAAAGCTGTAACGTCGCTAAAATCATCCAAATACCGAATATCGGAAGGTACCGTTATATGAGGGCTATAAGAAGACGTTGACCTGCACGGAAAATTTTCTGTCATAGGCTGTAGTATCTATTACGAACTTCAAATACCAAATTTGAAACATTTCCAGTGAATAATGTAGCTAAAATCATCAATTTACCGAATATCGAGAGGTGCCGTTATATGGGGGCTATACCAAAACGTGGACGTATACATACAATGTTTCGCCACCGGACCTAGAATCCATTATGACCTACAAATACCAATTTTTAAACAAATCCGTGAAAAAATATGGCAGAAATCACCAAAATACCGAATATTGGGGGGCATCGTTATATGGCGGCTATTCCAAAACGAGGACCCTATATATCTCATTTTAAATTCCAACCATCCTATATACAATACAAATTGTTCTACCAAATGTTTAATCTCTACGTCAAATAATGTGGGCTGTATCGTGATTTCAATAGACAGATGGACGGACATCGTTAAATCGACTTAGAATTTTATGCTAATCGTGAATATATATATACTCTATGGGGTCTGCGACGAATGTAAAGGGATGTTACAAACGGAACATACCATCCTTTTCAAGGTAGAGGGTATAAAAATGAGTTAGAAAATCCCACTCATGGTACTATCAAAAAGGTAGAGTCATGCAAACATATGTTTACAATTTTTTCAAAATTATTCGTTTTAAAACATCTCATTGTCAAGATATATATTTATAAATGCATTGTAAATACACACAACAGAGATGGAAAAGTTGTTTTTATGCAGTGAAATTTGGCAGAAAATGAAAAATTTTACCATGATCTCAATGGTTAATGTTGTTTCTTCGGGACTCTCTCACAACATAATCTAATTTTCCCAAAACAAAAATCAAGTCAATATTCAATAAAAATATTTGCCACTGTGAAAGCGTAATGTGTTTTCTATTAATTGATAATAACTCATATCCACCTCTGGCTTGAGATTGAAAGGATCAAACAGAAGCAATTTGTTTATGTTTTGTTTGGGGACAGGCGTAAGTAATCATACATTTGAGAGCGTATTAGTTCCCACAACGGAAACGGTACTATCTCTCTACGAAAACAATTCTCTCACAACGGAAATAAAACCTCTCACCAAACAGTGGAGACAGGTGAGAAAATTAATACTTCAAAAAGGGGAAGACATAACCGTTTTGTTTATGTTTTGATTATGTATTGGCTCCCTCTCATTCTCTCTTTGCCGCTACTTACCAATACTGTGGGAGAAACATTTTTATTCTCACCAATTGATAGAATGGAGTCACAAAGCCCAAAAATTAGTGATAACAGTTTTGTTTTGATTATCTCTCTCGATATTTCCTATGTAGGTATACAGGGATGGGATGAGATGGGATTACCCTCACAAATCTCTGTGGATTTATTTTATTGTGTTTAGATAAGCCGTGGTGTTATCTCTTCTATCTTTTAAAGTAATCTTACCGGTGGCGATGTTGTTTACAAGACAACAGAACACATGTTCAAGATTAGGTGCAGAGCAGCAGCAGCAACAACAACAACCACGACAAAGCAATGAGGCACGAGTAATTACAACATCAAACAAAACCAGTCAGGCGACAGACAATGTAGCAAGTACATGTTTCAAATGATGGGGGTATTTTGTTGAATGTTGAGTGATGTGACCAAAAAAACAAACAATTTTACAAACACATGTACTTTTTTGTTGTTGAATGACGGTACCCTACCTGCCATGCCATGCCATCTGTCAGGGAGAGAGACATAGTCAAGAGATTGCAAACTCAAGGTGAGATTATTTTGGCTAGATGTTGTTGTGGCTTTTTTGTTATGGGTGCTAATCATGCTCAGAATCAAAAAATGAAGATATTAATAGATAGATAAATAAATAAATAATAAAATAAATATATGAATTAATATTTTAATAAATTTATAGCAAAAAATATAGAAAACAAGTTAAAAAGTTTCTGTCCGTTTTGTCGACGGATGTATATCCTCAGCCAATATTCTATTATTTAAAAAAATATATTTTGACTTTTGTTATGATTATTAAAATTGTTAATCCTCTATGGAGTAGGTTCCGAAGGAATGAGCCAATATTGTCCATTTCGTATCGGACCCAAATAATGGTGAAATAAATATTGCGACGTGCTAGGTTTGGACTATATGGGCTACTTCCTTCACTTTATATGTGATGATATGTGATGATTTTTAGAAAATGTTAAAATTTGCATGAGGTACCACATAAAGTCGACCGAAGTATTCCATTTTCATATTTCATCTAATACAGAAAAAAATATTGGTATAGCCGAAATTACAAGAAAATCGAAAATTTATATCCAATTTTATGCGAAATCATAAATTCCGAATTAATCTCAGGTTTCTGGTTGAGAGAGAGAGATATTTAGATATAAAAAGTTGTAAACAATCGCTGACTTGTCTCGCAAGATATGATAGATAAATTAATTGAGAATTGTCACCCTTTGTGGGGGAGGTACCAGAAGGAATGATCCGATCTCTACCACCTTCACAGCAGACCTTGTGTTAGTAGAAATAATGGGGTGTGTGAAATATGAAGGGAACCGGATGCTCATTTCGAATTTTATGGTCGTTTTGGTCGTTCAAATTTTTGGACCCTTTGTGGGGGAGGAACCAGAAGGAATGGTCCAATCTCTACCATTTTCACAGCAGATCTTGTGTTGATAGAAATTTTGAGATGTGCCAAGTCTGAAATGAATCGGTTGTTAATATCGCGTTTTATGAGCTTCATGGTGATTCAAAATTTTGACTCTTTGTGGGGGAGGTAGCAGAAGGAATGGTCCGATCTCTACCATCTTCACATCAGATCTTATGTTGGTATAAATAATGGGATGTGTGAAATATGAAGGGAAACGGATGCTTATTTCGGATTTTATAATCGTATTGATTATTCAAAATTTTGACCCTTTGTGGGGGCGGTATCAGAAAGAATGGTCCCAATTCTGCCATATTTACAACAGGTTTTGTGTTGATGAAAATATTGAGATATGCCAGGTCTGAATGGAATCGGATATTAATTTCGAGTCTTATGAGCTTCATGGATATTCAAAACTTTGACCCGTTGTGGGGGAGGTACCAGAAGGAATGGTCCGATCTCTACCATCTTCACATCAGATCTTATGTTGGTATAAATAATGGGATGTGTTAAATATTAAGGGAAACGGATGCTTATTTCGTATTTTATAATCGCTTTGGTTATTCAAAATTTTTAACCCTTTGTGGGGGAGGTACCAGAAGGAATGGTCCGAACTCTGCCATACTTACAACAGATATTGTGTTGATAAAAATATTGAGATGTACCAAGTCTGAAGGGAATTGGATGTTAATTCCGAGTTTTATGAGCTTCATGGATATTCAAAATTTTGACCCTTTGTGGGGGAGGAAGCAGAAGGAGTGGACCGATATATTCCATGTTCACACCTGACCTTTGGTTAATAAAAATATTGTGATGTGTGAAATTTGAAGACAATCGGGCTCTTAGATCCCATTTTATAAGAGTAATAATTTTTCAAAATTTTGACCCTCTATGTGGGAGGTACTTGCTGGTGTGCACCGATATTGTCCATTTTCGCACCTAACTTAGCACGGATGCAAACATTAGAATTTGCAAAAGTTGGAGCAAAATCGGATAATCCAGTCTCTTGCTGTGCAGTAAAATATATTTCTGAAAATTTCGACCTTTTGTGGGGGAGGTCTAAATTTCATAAAAAGTTGCCAAAATTTTTTGTTTAAAAGCAAATTTTTTTGTTGTTGTCATTTCTTTGCCATTTGCGTACATGTGTGTGTGTCTTCCGACTCTTGTCTAGCGTTCATGTCTCCTACTGCAGATATTTGATAGCCCCCAGAGATGCTGTTTGTTGATGACTGATGCCAGCCTGCTGGCATGTGTTTATTGCCCGGCTCCAGACTCAGATGTCGACAAACTGGAATCATTATTGTACCTATGTATAGGTGTGTGTGCATGTTTGTAATTATGTTGTTGTACCAAACCAACCAACCAACGAGAACATATGAATTCTGGTGAGGTTATCGCTGCTGTTGTTTTTTTGGCAAAAAAAAAAACAGAAATAAATAAATGGATTTTGGAAAGGTATAATAAGGTGGGTAAAGACCTACAGAGATGGACCTACTGGGGGTAAAAAATCAAGAAATTTAGTTATTAACTTTTTATGGATCTTGGCTCCTTAACAACTATCATGGCCCGAAAAGGGCAGGGAATAGCAAGATCGACATATGGGTCCGAGATAATCTTTAACTTTACTTCAAATATTCAAATTTTTTTCTTATAATCCTCCCCATAAATTCCCGAACCCAACCTCGTTTTTTGGCTTACCGGTTTTTTCGGTAATAGCTCTCAAAATTTGCAGGCCATCCAAAAGTTTTTTTTCGGGTTTATTTTTGTATTTCTAGTTATTGTAGATGCTTTGATGAGGACTATGTTGTTGTTGCTGCTGCTGTTTTACAGCTCCTTCTGACAGAGTGTGACAGAAAAGTGGGCACAGGTTAACAAAACCTGTCTGATGCTGTTGATGCGGCGACTGCTGCAAGTAAATGAAGACAGGTGGGCTTGAGACGACAACAATTATTATTATTTTCTTGTCAGAGCCACAGGGATTTAACAAAAACATCATCAGCACCAACAACAACAACTAGAACCCACAAAGAGATTATTCCTCAAACATGTGTGTCTCCTGTGGCACAGGATGTCTGAAAATTGCTTTGGAAAAAAAGGTTTTCGTTGACAGGTACTTTTTGTACGGTTTGATAACAAACACGTACCACAACATAATTGTTTGGCACTGCATGTCATTGTTGGTGTTGTTGCTTTTTGCGAAAAAACAATTTTCAAGGTGACTACCGAAAGTGATGGTGGGTTTCAAGGCAACTCCCTTTTTGAGATGATTTCGTTAAGAGATAGCTTTCCGGAGAATTGTATGGATGATAAATAATCGAAAACTAAATTTTAACTAAATTATTGGTCGATAACAATTTTTTCTATAGAAAAGTGGGTCGATAACAAAATTTTCATTAGAAAAAATGGAGCAATAACAAACTTTCCTGAAAAAGAGAGGGCCGATAACTAACATTTTCGTTTTAATAGTTGTCCCATAACAACATTTTCTGTGGAAAAATTGTCCGATAACAAAATTTCCTGAAGAAGAGAGGATAGATAACAATTTTTTAGTTAATATTTGTCCGATAACAACGTTTTCTATAAAAAAGTTAATCGATAACATCATTTTCCATAGAAAAGTTGATCGATAATAACATTTTCCATAGAAAATTTGATCGATAACAACATTTTCTATGGAAAAGTTGTTCGATAACAACATTTTCTATAGAAAAGTTGTTCGATAACAACATTTTCTATAGAAAAGTTGTTCGATAACAACATTTTCTATAAAAAAGTTGTTCGATAACAACATTTCATATAGAAAAGTTGTTCGATAACAACATTTCATATAGAAAAATTGTTCGATAACAACTTTTTTAATAGAAAAGTTGAACGATAACAACTTTTTTAATAGAAAAGTTGAACGATAACAACATTTTCTATAGAAAAGATGTTCGATAACAAAATTTTCTATAGAAAAATTGTTCGATAACAACATTTTCTATAGAAAAGTTGTTCGATAACAACATTTTCTATAGAAAAGTTGTTCGATAACAACATTTTCTATAGCAAAGTTGTTCGATAACAACATTTTCTACAGCAAACTTGTTCGATAACTACCTTTTCTACAGAAACGTTGTTCGATAACTACCTTTTCTACAGAAAAGTTGTTCGATAACTACCTTTTCTACAGAAAAGTTGTTCGATAACTACCTTTTCTACAGAAAAATTGTTCGATAACTACCTTTTCTACAGAAAAATTGTTCGATAACTACCTTTTCTATAGAAAAGTTGTTATATAACAACATTTTCTATAGAAAAGTTGCTGGATAACAACATTTTCGATAGAAAATTTGTTCGATAACAACATTTTCTAAAGAAAATTTGTTCGATAACAACATTTTCTAAAGAAAAGTTGTTCGATAACAACATTTTCAATAGTAAAGTTAATCGATAACAACATTTTCTATAGTAAAGATGTTCGATAACAACATTTTCTATAGAAAAGATGTTCGATAACAACATTTTCTATAGAAAAGATGTTCGATAACAACATTTTCTATAGAAAAGATGTTCGATAACAACATTTTCTATAGAAAAGATGTTCGATAACAACATTTTCTATAGAAAATATGTTCGATAACAACATTTTCTATAGCGAAGTTGTTCGATAACAAACGTTTTCTATAGAAAATTTGTTCGATAACACCATTTTCTAAAGAAAAGTTGATCGATAACAACATTTTCCATAGAAAAGATGTTCGATAACAACATTTTCTATAGAAAAGATGTTCGATAACAACATTTTCTATAGAAGAGATGTTCGATAACAACATATTCCATAGAAAATTTGTTCGATAACAGCATTTTCTATAGAAAAGTTGATCGATAACAGCATTTTCTATAGAAAAGTTGATCGATAACAACATTTTCTATAGAAAAGGTGATCGATAACAACATTTTCTATAGAAAAGGTGACCGATAACAAAATTTTCTATAGAAAAGATGTTCGATAACAATATTTTCTGTAAAATAGTTAATCGATAACAATGTTTATACAGGAAATATGGTCGATAACAACATTTTCCATGGAGAACAGTAATAAATATGAATAATAAAATGTTATCGATCAACATTCCTTAAAGAACAATTGGCTATCGAACAGTAAAGCAATTTTTTGCTTCTTCCCTTATTACAAGCTACCCTCTTCAACCACTCTCTGGCCTTGTTTTTGAACCTTGGCTGGTTATCGCTAAACGAAAATACAAAGAAACCACAAAAAAAAAACGTAATTTATACAACAACAATAATTTAAATAAACAACGATAACAATAAACAAATAATTAAAACAAGCATTTAAATGAAAATATTTCTTTTTGTTTTTTTTGTTTTATTTGCAGAAAGTTTAACGGGAGATAAAGGTGCTGCTGAAAGAAGCCAACAGAATGGTTGATTTTTAAAAGAAAAGAAAAATAAAAAGAAATATTCTAGAAAGAAAGAAATGAAAATGAAGTGAAAGATATAATAAAAAAAATTAAAAAAATATATAACCATAAAAAGCGCACAAATGTCTTTAAAAAATAGAAAGGAAGAAAAATAAATCAAAGCAAAAGAAATAGAAAAAAATATTTAAAAATGTTCAAATATTTGAAACCCCATTGAAGTGAAGTTCTAAAAGAAAACAGTGTTCCAAAAGAAAGGAATTTGATACAGAAAAACGCAATTCGGGAAAAGTGAAAAACCCCAATTCCATTTCTCCCAGCCCCGTTCTCAAGCCGGAAATTAACTTCAAATTTGAAAGCTGCTTTGGAATAACCTCTGCTCTCCACAACCCAACACTCGACAAAAACAACACCGTAGCACAGCAAATCTTCTTTGACAGCCGCCATCATGCCCGCCATGGGTAGTGTATGGAAGCGTTTGCAGCGTGTTAATAAACGCGCTGCCAAATTTCAATTTACCGCTTCGTATCACGAACTCCACCTCGAAACAACGGCCAAATGGTGAGTATTTCCTTCTTTAGTTTTTTCGATTTTTTGCTAAGTTTTTTTCGGGGGGTATTTGTTTGTTGTGAATGACTTCACAGACAACCTTTCTGTTCGTTTCGATTTTAGCAGCATGTCTGGTATAATTAAAAAATATTATTGTTGTTGCTGTTGTCTTCGTTAAAGTTAATTACTATAAAGCTAATTGTTTAAACGTGAATTTTAAGTGTCAGATGAATAATCGGGACGGGTGGTCACAGTCATGGGAAGAAAACACAATGTTATCGAACACATTTTCTTCAGAAAATGTTGTTATCGAATAACTTTTCTGCAGAAAATGTTGTTATCGATTAACTTTCCTGTAGAAAATGTTGTTATCGGACACATTTTCTATAGAAAATGTTGTTATCGGACACATTTTCTATAGAAAATGTTGTTATCGGACACATTTTCTATAGAAAATGTTGTTATCGGACACATTTTCTATAGAAAATGTTGTTATCGGACACATTTTATATAGAAAATGTTGTTATCGAACCTCTTTTTCATTGAAAATGTTGTTATCGAAAAACATTTCTATAGAAAATGCTGTTATCGAACAACTTTCCTATAGAAAATGTTGTTATCGAACAACTTTACTATAGAAAATGTTGTTATCGAACAACTTTCCTATAGAAAATGTTGTTATCGGATAACTTTTCTACAGAAAATGTTGTTATCGAACAACTTTTCTATAGAAAATGTTGTTATCGGATAACTTTTCTATAGAAAATGTTGTTATCGGATAACTTTTCTATAGAAAATGTTGTTATCGGACAACTTTTCTATAGAAAATGTTGTGATCGAACAAATTTTCTATAGAAAATGTTGTTATCGGAGAACTTTTCTATAGATAATGATGTTATCGGACAACTTTTCTATAAAAAATGTTTTTATCGGACAACTTTTCTATAGAAAATGTTGTTATCGAACAACTTTTCTATAGAAAATGTTGTTATCGAACAACTTTTCTATAGAAAATGTTATAGAACAAATTTTCTACAGAAAATGTTGTTATCGAACAAATTTTCAATGGAAAATGTTGTTATCGAACAACTTTTCTATAGAAAATGTTGTTATCGAACAACTTTTCTATAGAAAATGTTGTTATCGAACAACTTTTCTATTGAAAATGTTGTTATCGATCAACTTTTCTATTGAAAATGTTGTTATCGAACAACTTTTCTATAGAAAATGTTGTTATCGAACAACTTTTCTCTAGAAAATGTTGTTATCGATCAACTTTTCTATAGAAAATGTTGTTATCGAACAACTTTTCTATAGAAAATGTTGTTATCGAACAACTTTTCTATAGAAAATGTTGTTATCGAACAACTTTTCTATAGAAAATGTTGTTATCGAACAACTTTTCCATAGAAAATATTGTTATCGAACAGCTTTTCTTATGAAAATGTTTGTTATCGAAAAATAGAAAAAATTGTTATCGAACAAAAATGTTGTTATCGAACAAATTTTCTATAGAAAATGTTGTTATCGATCAACCTTTCTATAGAAAATGTTGTTATCGAACAACTTTTCTATAGAAAATGTTGTTATCGAACTACTTTTCTATAGAAAATGTTGTTATCGAACAACTTTTCTATAGAAAATGTCGTTATCGAACAACTTTTCTATAGAAAATGTTGTTATCGAACAACTTTCCTATAGAAAATATTGTTATCGAACAAATTTTCTATAGAAAATATTGTTATCGAACAAATTTTCTATAGAAAATGTTGTTATCGAACAAATTTTCCATTGGAAATTTTTTTATCGAACAACTTTTCTATAAAAATTGTTGTTATCGAACATTCTCAATAGAAAATGTTGCTACGGAACAACTATTCTACAGTTTTGTTTAAATCTCCTCCTTTCTCACCTTTGACATTCAATCCCCATCTGTTGTTTGTTCTTTCAATCTCTGCAATTAACTAAACAACGGACTAACACTGAATCTAAACGTGATTTTTTTCAAACGTCCAACTGTCTGTTATTATTTGACACTCTTTTTTTTTTGTTTCCTCCGATGTCTTTTATCGATATGGTATAGGTTGCATCATCATCGGCCAACAAACAACGACAACAACAAACAGTTTGAAGTTGTTGGCATAGATTTTCATCTATCGGAGGTAACAATAACCTCTTCAAATCGTAACAATATCTGATTGAATGTATGGTTGGAGGGAGGAAGGGAGGGATGGTTGGATATATCGACCACATCTAATGGAATATTAAAACGCACCGAAGCGACGACGATGATGGTAGCTCGGCTGTAGTAGCAGCATGTTTGAAATGATTAGTGATTTGTTGCCATTGTGTGCAGTTGCTGTTGTTGTTGCTGCTGCTGCTGTTGCACCACCTATTGTTTTGTGGCGTTTTGTTAACACATTCCTCATAATAATCCCGTTAAATGGAAATGTAAGTCAAATAGCGAACAAAAATACTCATTGAAATCATTATGAACGATCATGATGATACCGATATGTGTGTGTGTGTGGCAGCCGGAAAATTTGCAATTCAAAAATAACTGCAAACGGTAATCGACGGTGCTCCTCAAACAATTCACAACCTGTGACATGGGTAGATGGAACAGAAAATGGCTTAACTGTGAGATTTCTCGTAGGAAAAATAACTGGGGGTTTGAGAGGAGAAAATGGTATCGATAACAAATTGTCTTAGAGAAAAGCAGTACGATAACGATTTTTTCTTGGGGAACAGGTGTTCGACAACACCATTTTTCGTAAAAAAAGTTGCTCAATAACAACTCTTCTTGTAGAAAAGGCGTTCGATAACATATTTTCTTAAAAAAAATTATTTTGATTACTATTTTTACTATATTTGAAAGAAGATCGATATTATTTTTTTCTTGCAGAAAATGTGTTCGATAATTTTTATCGACTCTCATTTCTTAAGAAAAATTTTTAGGTTGATCTTTTTTTTTTTTAATCGAACAACTTTCTAATAGAAAAATGTGTTATCGATCAATTTTTGGTTAGAAAAAAAAAACAGCTTTTAAATTAAGGGACTTTTTTGACTTATTTAAAAAAAAAAAAAAAAACAAAAAATGATTTTTTATCGGTAATTTTTCAATGAGTATAATGTGTTATCGATTTATTTTTCTGTCAGTAAACTTGTTATCGAACTACTTTTTTCTAAAAAAATGTTGTTATCGTCCAATTTATTCTTAAGAAATTGAGTTGTCAATTAAATTTTTACTAAGAAAAGTTATTATCGTTCCACTCTTTTGTATGAAAACCAGTTATCGATAAACTTTTTTACAATAAAAGATATCGATTATTTGTTTTAACAAAATGTTGTTATCGATCCAATTTTTCTTGGAAAATTGAGCTATCTATAATTTTTTTTTCTTAATTTGACTATTATCGATCTGTTTATATTATCGATAAACAAAATATTTTAATAAAATAGTTATTATCGAACCAAATTTTTGGTAAGAAAAACTGTCATCGATCATTTTTTTTTCTTAAGAAAAGTTGTTATCGATAAACTTTTCTTAAGAAATTGAATTGTCGATAAATTTTATCTTCCTAAAGAATAATACTTATTCGTAAGAAAATCTGTTATCGATCACATTATTTTTATGAACAGTTATTATCGAAGCAAATTTTTGTAAAAATCTGTTATCGACCAACTTTTCCTCAAGAAAAGATGTTAGCGACCCAATATCTCCTCAAGAAAAGTTGTTATCGATCAACTTTTCTTAAGAAATCGAATTATCGATTATAATTTTCTTATAAAAAGCAATCACCGATTTTCAAAAAGTTATTATCGATCACATTATTTTTATAAACAGTTATTATCAAACCAATTTTTCGTTAAAAAAACAGTTATCGTTTAACTTTTTCTTATGAAAAGTCATTATCGACCCAACATTTCCTCTAGAAACGTTGTTATCGATCAACATTTCTTAAGAAATTGAGTTATAGATTGTAATTTTCCTATAAAAATCAATCATTGATTTTAAAAAAGTTATTATCGATCAACTTTTCTTAAAAAATTGAGTTATCGATTGTAATTTTCTTATAAAAAAACAATAATCGATTTTCAAAAAGTTATTATCGATCAACATTATCAAGTAAAATATTTTTATCGGTCACTTTTTTCCTCAAGAAAAGTTGTTATCGATCAACTTTTCTTAAGAAATTGAATTATCGATTGTAATTTTCTCATAAAAAGCAATCATCGATTTTCAAATAGTTATTATCGATCAAAATCTGTTATCGATCACATTATTTTTATAAACAGTTATTATCGAACCAAGTTTTCGTAAAAAAACAGTTATCGATTAACTTTTTCTTAAGAAAAGTCATTATCGACCCAACATTTCCTTTAGAAACGCTGTTATCGATCAACTTTTCTTAAGAAATTGAGCTATCGATTGTAATTTTCCTATAAAAAGCAATCATCGATTTTCAAAAATTATGATCGATCAACATTTTAAAATAAAATATTTTTATCGATCACTTTTCTCTTAAGAAAAATTGTTATCGATCATCTTTCTCTTAAGAAAATTTGTTATCGAGTAATTTTATCTTAAGAAATTTTGTTATCGAACAACATTTTCTTATACAATTTCGTTATCGATAAACTTTTTTTTTCTAAGAACCGTGTTATCGATTTAATATTTTTCGAAAACTTATCAGTTTCTTAAAAGATATTGGTATCGATCTAATTTTTTAAAAAGATCTCTTGTCTATTTTTAAAAATATTATCGATTATTTCTCAACATTTTCTAAAAACGCTGTTATCGATAAACTATTTTTCCAAGAATGTTGTTATCGATCAACTTTTTTCTTATGAAAATACCAATTGTCGTTTTTTTCTTTTTTAAAATGTTTAAAAAATGTTATCGATAATTTTTTTCTAAAGTAAAGCTGTTATCGATTAGCTTTTCATCAAAAAAAGTTATTATCAATAAGTTATTTATTTAAAAAAATTATGGATTTTTCTTTTTCTTAAAAAATTTAATATCGATTAACATTTTCTTGGAAAATTTGTTATCGATCAACTTTTTTTTTTTTTAAATTTTGTTAGCCCTGTTATCGATCGTTCTTCTATTGAGAAGTGTCATTTTCAATCGATTTTACTGTGAAAAATGTGTTATTGAGACTGTTATCGACCAACTTTTTTTTTAATTTTTGATAGAGAAAATTTGTTATCGACCTATTTTTTTACAAAACTTGTTATTGTTTAACATTTTTTACTAACAAAATTTTATCGATTATTGTTTCTACCAAAAGGCTTCTGCAAAAAGCTTTTTAGCTTTAAACCGGTTTTTCGATAAATGCCTTTTTCGTTTCGATAACTATTAAAAATTCTGCATAAAATGCATCAATAATGGGAATTCAACCTATTTTTACCTTTTTGTCGAGCTTCTTCCTCCCATTTCCATCGAGTTTGAAGTAATTCTTTGCCTAGACTTGTTTGTAAATTTCACCCGCATTACTATTTCAGAGCTATTAGCCCACCAAGCCTAACCATAAATATTTACCCAATGTCTCGCCAATCGATTCGAATCGTTTGGTTGTATTCAAATGTCGGCTAGTAGCCGGGTTGGTGCCATTTATTGCTTGTCAATTCTGGCTGGCTGGCTGGCTGGCTGGCTGTTTGTGATTTAGGTGGGTCGTCGTCGTTGTCGTCGTTGTCGTTTTTGTCTCCGTTTATCGATGATGTTGTCGTCATGTTGATGCCCGTATTTGCGATAAATATGTGCGTGCCTGTTCCGCACAGACACCCCGATTTATTTGCATTTAATGCCTTTTTCAAGAAAGCGGAATTTATTACAAATCCAAAATCCGACAAGAATTTAATGAAAACCCACAAAACAATTTGTGGTGTTCGATACTTCACGAAGAGGAGGAGTCGGATGGTAGGAATCTTGCTCAACTTGAATGGAATTTAATATTTTCCATAAATTTTCCTTAATGGAAAACACATGTCCAACTGCCTGCCGCCTGCCTGCATTTATATCGGCCTGTGCTGCAAGTTACTCCAATAAATTATAATCTGCTCTTCGATTTTGCAGCTAAGCAGTGCAAGATTGTTTTTCCTAATGACTTCTAATTGGTTTGGCTCATTGTGGGCCGGAGTCAGAGCAAGAGTTCTTTGCAATGCGAAGGGTACTTGAGGATATGACCGAGCAACCGAACGCCACCCATCGATGTTTGTATAGGTCAATCTTGGCAAAACACCGCAAATGATTCAACAACCACGCCATGTGCTTTCTATTTTCTTCTGACCGCATCGATTTGATTGAAAAATTAAAAAAAACTTTATTTAATTTCATTGCTTCTTCTTCTTCTTCTTTTTGGTCTTCCCTCCCCACAACTTGACGTCAAATAGTCGCCTTTGTTCTGTTTTTAGTTGAACTTGTTTTTTTGGTTAGTCTTGAAGAGTGCCATGTTCGTTTTTTTTATTCTGATTTCGTTTTTGTTTTTTCAAATTGAATGCCAAATTTGATTGGAATGCACTCTCGTTAGAGTAATTTGTATTGTTCTCCGATTGAATAGTTTGTATGCGTTCTTTTCGCTTTCTCCTCTCTCTATATTTTTAGCTAATGAATCATTCGATTTTGTAAGAGTTAGATTTTTTGGTGTTGAATTTTGAAGGTTTCAATCGATTTAAGCAAATGGCAAGTCGTTTTGTTAGGGAAAATTTCAACGATAATATCGTTTTCTAATCTGGTAAAAATGTGGTCGATAACAATTTTAATTGGAAAAAATAGGTTCGATAACAGATTTTAACCTAAAACACCGTTCGATAACAAATTTTCATTAAAAATAACAAAACTTTCTTTAGAAATGTTGTTCGATAACAACTTTTTCTACAGAAAAGTTGGTCGATAACAACTTTTTCTACAGAAAAGTTGGTCGATAACAACTTTTTCTACAGAAAAGTTGGTCGATAACAACTTTTCCTACAGAAAAGTTGGTCGATAACAACTTTTTCTATAGAAAAGTTGGTCGATAACAATTTTTTCAATAGAAAAGTTGGTCGATAACAACTTGTTCGATAGAAAAGTTGGTCGATAACAACTTTTTCGATAGAAAATTTGGTCGATAACAACTTTTTCGATAGAGAAGTTGGTCGATAACAATTTTTTCAATAGAAAAGTTGGTCGTTAACAACTTTTTCGATAGAAAAGTTGGTCGATAACAACTTTTTCTATAGAAAAGTTGGTCGATAACAACTTTTTCTATAGAAAAGTTGGTCGATAACAACTTTTTCTATAGAAAAGTTGGTCGATAACAACATTTTCCATAGAAAAGCTGGTCGATAACAACATTTTCCATAGAAAAGCTGGTCGATAACAACATTTTCTATAGAAAAGTTGGTCGATAACAACATTTTCTATAGAAAAGTTGGTCGATAACAACATTTTCCATAGAAAAGTTGGTCGATAACAACATTTTCCATAGAAAAGCTGGTCGATAACAACATTTTCCATAGAAAAGCTGGTCGATAACAACATTTTCTATAGAAAAGTTGGTCGATAACAACATTTTTTATAGAAAAGTTGTTCGATAACAGCATTTTCCATAGAAAAGTTGTTCGATAACAAGATTTTCTATAGAAAAGTTGTTCGATAACAACATTTTCTATAGAAAAGTTGTTCGATAACAACATTTTCTATAGAAAAGTTGTTCGATAACAACATTTTCTAAAGAAAAGATGCTCGATAACAACATTTTCTATAGAAATGTTGCTCGATAACTACATTTTCTATGGAAATCTTGTTCGATAACAACATTTTCTACAGAAAAATTTTTCGATAACAACATTTTCTATAGAAAAATTGTTCGATAACAACATTTTCTATAGAAAAGTTGTTCTATAAGAAATTTATTCGATAACAACATTTTCTGTAGAAAAGTTATTCGATAACAACATTTTGTATGAAGAAGTTATTCGATAACAATGAAGTAGGCTATATAATTAAGAGAAATCAGCACGCAATTAACCCCACGATTAGAAACAAAACTATTACAATAACAGAAACAACAACAACTTCCACCAAAAGTTATTGACATTATGTAAACGAGTTAGGCAACCAAAAAAAAGAAAAAAATAAAAACATGAAGTCTCAATTTTCATTACAACATTACACGAAAACTTCTCACAAAGAATACGGAAGCCGTTTTAACAGCGCGGGGGTGACAGCTGACAACCCCACAAAAGTCATTGCCATATGTCCTTCCCCTGACCCCCAAATGTAAATAAACATATCAAAGTAGTGGAGAACGCTAAGGGACTTACTCTTTGCTCAAGGGTTCGGTCACCACGCCAACAACCCTTATCAAATTGCCAAGGCAAACAAAGAAAACTTTTTTTCTGAAAAGAAAATAAAGAAGAAGCAAATGAAAACAAAGAAGAAAAATAATACAATCAGGAAAAGGGACATTTTATCCTTTTTTTGCCCTTACATGACATGGTTGCAAAGGGAAATTCGTGGAAAATGTGGGAGTTTTTGTGTGGCTGTTATCAAAAAAATATGAGACTATTGGTTATCGAACCATTTTCTTAACAAACGGTATTATCGATCGTCTTTGCTATAAAAATAGTGATTATTGACTATATTTTCTTAAAGAGAATTAAACATTTTTCGATTAAGAGAATTTGTTATCGAATCCATAATCAATCAACTTTTTGTTGTTATCTTTTTCTTTTGCTTTGCTTTTCTTTAAAAAAAAACGGCACATTTTTCATTAAATATTGATTGTGGGAATGTACTTTTCTTTTGAACAAATTGTTATCAATCAACTTTGTTATAATAACAATTGTTATGGATAATTATCGATTTCCTTTTCCAAAACATATTTTATTATCGACCCAATTTTTGTAAAACTTGTTGTTATCGATCGCCTTTGTGCCCCGAAATGTTGTTGTCATTGATCAACCTTTTGTTGTTATCGTTTTTTTATAAAAAAAATTATTATGTATAAATTTTTTAAAAAAATCTTACTATCGGTAAACTTTTCCAGAAAACTTTGCTATCGATATCGTTTCTATAAAAACCATGACATCGAACTAATGTTAATGTTGTTATCAATCTACTTTTGCTTTAAATATTGGTTGTTGATTGAGTGTTTGTTCAGAAACGTAGTCATCGATAAATTTTCGATATATCTAATTTTCTTTAGTAAATTTATTATTGACTAACTTTGGTTTTAGAAAAGTTCTTATCGATCTTTTTTTTTGTGAAAAATAGTTGTTATCGATAATCTTTTTGTTGTTTTCCAACAAAGTTTTGATAAGTAAAGATAAGTAATGTTTTGGTGTTATGAATTAACTTTTTGTTTATAATAGCTGTTATCGATTACATTTTTGTAGGGTAAAATTTTTATCGATCTTTTTTCTCGTAAGTAAATTTGCAGTCGATAAACTTTTTATTCGAAAATGTTATGATCGATCCTATTTTTTGTAAAGGAAGTTTGCTGTCGATAAAATTTGTGAAAAATAGTTGTAATTGATCATCTTTTTGCTAAAAAATGTTTTTATCGATCAAAGCCTTGCTAAGTAAAGTTGTTATCGATCAACTTTTTCCTAAGAAAATTTGCAATCGATAAACTGTTTGTTAAAAAATATTGTTATCGATGATATTTTTTGTTAAAAAAAGTTGTTATCGATCAACTTTTTATGAAAAATAGTTCTTATCGTTATTGTTTTCTTTGTTAAGAAATGTTGTTATCGATCAAAGCAGTGTTAAGTTAAGTTGTTATCGATCAATGTTTTGGTGTTATGGATCAACTTTTCGTTGAAAATAGTAGTTATCGATTAAATTTTTGTAGAGTAAAATTTTTATCGATCTTTTGTCTCTTAAGAAAATTTGTAGTCGATAAACTTTTTGTTCAAAAATGTTATAATCGATCTTATTATTTGTAAAGGAAATTTAATGTCGATAAAATTTGTGAAAAATAGTTGTAATCAATCATCATTTCGCCAAAAAATTTTGTTATCGATCAACTTTTCCCTAAGAAAATTTTTTATCAATAAATTTTTTGTTAAGAAATGTTGTTATCGATGGTATTTTTTGTTTGTTTTAAAGTTATCGATCGACTTTTTGTTAAATAAAGTTTTTGTCGAACACATTCTTTGTTAAAAATAGTTATTAGCGACCAACTTTTTTGAAAAATAGTTCTTTATCGATCATCTTTTTGTTAAGAAATGTTTTTATCGATCAATGTTTTGTTAAGTTAAGCTGTTATCGATCAACGTTCTGTTGTTATCAACCAAATTTTTTTTTTTTAAACGAGTTGTTATCGATTTGATTTTTTTAAAGTAAAGTTTTTATCGACCTGTTTTCTCTTAAAAATTGTAATCGATAATTTTTTAACTAAGAAATCAAGCTATCGATAATATTTTTCTTAAAAAAAATTTACTATCGATCAATTTTGTGAAAAATAGTTGTTATCGATCATTGAGAATTGTTTTTATCGATCATTGTTTTGTTAAGTTAAGCTTTTATCGATCAACCTTTTTTTTGTTATCAGCCTAATTTTTCTTAACAAGAGTTGTTATCGATTAACATTTTTTTAAAGTAAAATTTTAATCAACCTGTTTTCTCTTTAAAAAAATTGTAATCGATAATTTTTTAATTAAGAAATCATGCTATCGATTATACTTTTCTTAAGAAAATTTGCTATCGATTAATTTTGTGAAACATTGTTGTTATCTATCAAAGTTTTGCTAAGTAAAGTTGTTATCGATAAACTTTTTGGTAAGAAAATTTGTTATCGATAAACTTTTTGTTTGATTTTTATGTTATCGATCAATTTTATTTAACAAAAAATTGGTATCAATTACAATTTTTGTTAGAAAAAAGTTGTTACCGATCAACTATGTTGATGTTTTGTTAAAAATAGTTATTATCGATAAACTTTGTTATTGTTTTGTTAACAATTATATTTTTGTTAAGTAAACTTGTTATCGATAAACTTTTTGTAAAGTAACGTTGTAATCGATTTGTTTTTTTTTTCTAAGAAAATTGTTATCGACTAATTTTTTATTAAAAAAGTGGTTATCGGTAAGCGTTATGTTGTTATCGATCAATTTTTTTGTCCAGTAAAGCTGTTATCGATCTTTTTTCTTCACATGTTTCGTCACAGTTTGTTATCGATCACATTTTTGTTGAGAAATGCTGTTATCGATATGTTTTTGAATCAAAAATGTTATTATCAAGTATTTTTTTGATGTTATCAGTATGTTTTTCTTTTACAAATGGGGTTACCCATCACGATTTTGGTAACAAAAAATGCTTTTACCTTTAACAAATGTTGTTATCGATTTTTGTTTTTTCTGAAAAAAAAAAAAAAACTAAAACAATTTTCTGATAAAAAAATAAAACTCTACAAATAGTTCTACCCAAAAAAGAGTTAATCAATTACAAACCACTTGTTCGTTCTAAAAAAACTAAAAAAAAAAGAAAACTTTTATCAAACAATTTAATGGCAATGCCGGCGCTAACAGCTATGCACACGACGTTTTCCAAATGTTTGATGAGTAGACTTTCCGGTTTTTTTTTTTTTTGGGTTCGAGTTTACTTTGTTTTGTTGGTCGGCCGTACATAGAATTGTGTGAACATTGGGAGGTAAAAAAAATTGAAACTAAAACTGAAATTATTTCTAGTTTCAATGATTCATATCAATTGTGTTTTTGATATGGTCTGGCGCAAGTTGTTGTTGCAAGCCAAGTTCCAAAAAAAAAAAAATCTAACACAAAAAGGTTTGTTTGATTGTTTTAATTTTTTGTCCGATTTCATGACGAACAAATGTTGCTTTGGCTAGTGAGGCATATCAAACGACCCAAAAAAAAAAAAATTGAAAAAAATTAAATAATGCCACCATTGTTTAACTAAAGTATTGTGGTTGCCTTATCATTTTGATGAAAGCATGGTGGGGGCAGAGGTAGGAGACTCAAAAAAATGACGTATTATTTATTTGTGTCATGATGACTGGGATGATCTTGTCCATGATGACGACTTTGTGGTGGGGGTTAATGGGTTAATTTGAACTCCATCGTATGGTTCCGATTGTTGACTTTACTAATTAAATAAATAAAGCGAGTCAGGTTGAACAAATGCTCTTGGGTAAAGATTTGTTGAGAAAACATAGAGGGTATTCTCGATACGAAAATCTGGATGCCAAACATTTTTTCGGAAATCACTCTAGCTTCCGAACGAATTGAAGTAGATTGATAAAATTTTGCTCAAATGTATGTTATGTCTGCATGACTTTTGGTATTAAAAATGGGCCATGTAGGCCCACGTTTTGGTATAGCCCCCATATGACGGTACCTCCCGATATTCGGTATTTTAATGGTTTTCTGGACATTTTTTCACCAGAATTGTTTCAAATTTTGTATTTGAAGTTCGTAATGGATACTACATCCTATGACAGAAAATTGTCTGTGCAGGTTCGCGTCTTAGTAGAGCCCCCATCTGACGGTACCTCCCGATATTCGGTATTTTGATGATTTTAGCGAATTTATTCACCGGAATTGTTTCAAATTTGGTATGTGAAGTTCATAATGGATACTACAGCCTAAGGCAGAAAATTGTCTATGCAGGTCCACGTCTTCGTAGAGCCCCCATATGACGGTACCTCCCGATATTCGGTATTTTGTTGATTTTAGCGACATTATTTACCGGAATTGTTTCAAATTTGGTATGTGAAGTTCATAATGGATACTACAGCCTAAGACAGAAAATTGTCTATGCAGGTCCACGTCTTCGTAGAGCCCCCATATGACGGTACCTCCCGATATTCGGTATTTTGATGATTTTAGCGACATTATTCACCGGAAATGTTTCAAATTTTGGTATTTAAAGTTCGTAATTGATACTACAGCCTACGACAGAAAATTGTCTGTGCAGGTCCAGGTCTTCGTAGAGCCCCCATATGACGGTACCTCCTGATATTCGGTATTTTAATGGTTTTCTGGACATTTTTTCACCAGAATTGTTTCAAATTTGGTATTTGAAGTTCGTAATGGATACTACATCCTATGACAGAAAATTGTCTGTGCAGGTCCACGTCTTCGTAGAGCCCCCATATGACGGTACCTCCCGATATTCGGTATTTTAATGATTTTAGGGACATATTTTCACCAGAATTGTTTCAAATTTTGTATTTGAAGTTCGTAATGGATACTACATCCTATGACAGAAAATTGTCTGTGCTGGTCCAGGTCTTCGTATAGCCCCCATATAACGGTACCTCCCAATAATCGGTATTTTGATGATTTTAGCGAATTTATTCACCGGAATTGTTTCAAATTTGGTATGTGAAGTTCGTAATTGATACTACAGCCTTTGGCAGAAAATTGTCTGTTCAGGCCCACGACTTCGTATAGCCCCCATATGACGGTACCTCCCGATATTCGGTATTTTGATTTTATCGACATTATAACCGATTTTTTTTTTAAGTTTTGCAGATTTTTCGATTTCGAGTATTGTAATGGCTTATGACAAATGTTACCTACGCAGGTTCATGTCGTCGTATGGACCCTAATATAATAGCTACTTTTCGGTATTTTTAAGATTTTAACAGAATTTTTAACGAATTTTATTGTTTTTGAGAATTGCGAAATTCGTTCCAAATGGTAAAGGGTATTCAAAATTCGGCCCGGCCGAACTTACAGCGTTTTTACTTGTTTTTATTAATTTTTGTGTAAAAGTTGTCTTAAAGTTTGGCATCGATTAACTACTCAACAGAAAATCGATAATTGTTCCGAAATCAATTTGTATCGCCTGAATATTAGGCCCATAAACCATAATCATCAAATTTTGCCAATTTTGCTATTATTCTTTTTTCAGAGGTCACTAAACCTTTGAAAAATCGAAAAATATTTTTGAAGGCCAAGGCAAATTATTACATCTCACCTTAGGACAGGCTATGTGATGACACATCACATGATGTTATTGTTTTTTGTTTTGTCTTTTGTTGTAAATCATTAGCAACGCCTCTTCATTTCACCTTTCATGGTCTTCGCTCGCCTGTCCTCAAGATGAAATCACAGAACTAGTGTGATGGGCCCCATAATGGCACTCAGGCAGACAGACAGACATTCGTGTCTTTTCAATAAAAAAAAAATATTGTTGACAAAACTCTTCTTGACATTGAAAACTATTTCATATAAATCAAAATATTTTCATTCAGCTCTAGAAGCGGGCAATGTAAATAAGAAGGGGGCATCACACATCCTCCCCTCCCTCTCCATTAACACTCAATTTTTTTTGTTGTTTTTCTATGTCGATACCAAAAACAAACAAGAATCATAAAATGATAAATATTTGAAATAGAAATTTGTGAGAGATTATTATTTTGACATTCAGCTCTGCGAATTCGGAAATGTTAATGACTTCTGGCTGGAAGTTACACGATCACCGCAACAACATTCTTGGCTTTTTTTGTGGGTGACAAATTTTTCATAAATACGAGGGTCGATAGTAAAGTTTTCTGTAATGATCTTCTACGATAACCAAGTTTTCTGTTGAAAAGCCGATCGATAATAAGGTTTCTACACAAATACTGAGTTTCTTCCACAAGATTTGATCGATAACAAACATTTCGATAGGAAAAATTATATTGTTATCGATAATTTTTCCTATTGAAATATTTGTTATCGATCAAATCTTCTGGAGAAAACTCAGTATTTGTGTAGAAACCTTATTATCGATCGGCTTTTAAAAAAATCAATCGATAACCTCGATTTCCATAGAAAATTATGTCCATAGTCATGGTTTTTATAGAGGAAGTGATCGATAACCACATTTTTTATATAAAAGTTTATCGATAGCCATGTTTTCCGATAAAAAAAATTATCGATAACGATTATTTCCTATAGAAAATATGATCTATAACTAAGTTTTCAACAGAAAAAGTAACTCGATAACACAAATAACTAATGAAAAAAATTATCGATAACCAAGTTTTCTTAAAAAAAATAATCGAAAAATAAATTTTATAAAAAAAATATAAAAAATGAAAAAAATCTAGTTTTTTCCAGAAGATTTGATTAAAACAAACATTTCGATAACAAAATTTCCTCTAAAAAATTTAATCGATAAACTCGATTTCTATAGGAAATTATGTCCATAGTCGCGGTTTTTATAGAGAAAATATCGATAACCACATATTTTATATAAAAGTTTATCGATAGCCAAGTTTTCTATGGAAAAAAGTTATCGATAACTATATTTTCTATGGAAAAAAGTTATCGATAACTATATTTTCTATAGAAAATATGATCGATAACTAAGTTTTCAACAGAAAAATAACTCGAAAACATAAATAAATATTGAAAAAATGATCGATAACCAAGTTTTCTTAAAAAAAATATTCAAAAAATAAATTAAAAAAAAAAAAATAAACAAACTAGGTTTCCAGAAGATTTAATCGATAACAAACATTTCGATAGGAAAAATTATCGATAACAAAATTTCCTCTAAAAAGTTTAATCGATAAACTCGATTTGAGAAAATTTGATCAAAACAAACATTTCGATAACAAAATTTCCTCTAAAAAATTTAATCGATAACCTCGATTTCGACAGAAAAGTTTGCCCATAGTAATGATTTTTATAAAGAAAGTGATCGATAGCCACATATTTTATATAAAAGTTTATCGATAACCAAGTTTTCCGATAAAAAAAATTATCGATAACTATTATTTCCTATAGAAAATATTATCGATAACTAAAATAAATAACTATTGAAAACATAATCGATAATCAAGTTTTCTTAAAAAAATAATTGAAAAATAATTTTTATAAAAAAAAATTATAAAAAATTATCGATAAAAATGTTTTTCTGTAGAAAAGTTTATCAATTACCGAATTTTCTATGGAAAAATTAATCGATGACCAAGTTTTTAACAGGAAAATTGCCCGATAACATAAAAAAAGTATTTATAAAATTATCGATAACCAAGTTTTCTTGAAAAATTAACCGATAAGTAAATTTTATAAAAAAAATTGTTCGAATAACTCAGTTTTTGTAACACAGTTGATAGAGAAAATTATCCATAACAACGTTCTCTACAAAAAATGATCTATTTCTATTTTTTTTTTTATAGAAAAGTAGATCAACAACCGAGTTTTCTATAGAAATAATGAATGCCAACTAAGTTTTCAACAGAAAAATAACTCGATAACATAAATAACTATTGAAAAAATTATCGATAACCAAGTTTTCTTAAGAAAAGTCAATCGATATATAAATTTTCTAAAGAAAATGTTATCGATAACCCAGTTTTTGTGGAACAGTTGAAGGATACCAATAGTTTTGAAAGAAATGGTGACCGATAACTACGTGTTAGTAATCGATAACATATCTTCCTTAAAAAATAAAATTGATCGATAACATAGTTTTTCTTAAAAAATTCGATTGATTACTAAGTTTTCTTTAAAAAAAATTAACCGATAACGAAGATTTTTATAGAGAAATTCATCGATAATTTTTTTATGGAAATCAATCAATAACCAAAATTTTGGAAAAAAATAATAAAATATTAAATATTTGAAAATTAAATCAATAAATATTTTTTTTCATCGATTTTCGTTTATCTTTAGATTTATCGATAACCAAGTCTTAGTCATGGTTTTAATAGAAAAAAAAAAAATATACACGTTTTCAATGAAATAGTTAATCGATAGTGAAGTTTTCTATAGAAAAACATTATCGATAACTATTTTTTCAATAGAAAAGTTGATCGATAACCGAGTTTTCTATAGATAAATTAACCGCTAAGTTTTCTACAGAAAAATAATTCGATAACATAAATAACTATTGAAAACATAATCGATAACCAAGTTTTCTTTAGAAAATATAAATTTGGTCGATAACATAGTTTTACTTAAAAAAATCGATTGATTACATATTACATTATAGAGAAATTCATCAATAATAATTTTTATTGATATATCAATCGATTTATCGATAACCAAGTCTTAGTCATGGTTTTAATAGAGAAAATTATCGATATACCGATAGCGAAGTTTTCTATAGAAAAACGTTATCGATAACTTTTTTTTTCAATAGAAAAGTTAATTGATAACCGAGTTTTCTATAGAAAAAATAAACGCTAACTTAGTTTTCAACAGAAAAATGATTAGATAACATAAATAACTATTGAAAACATTATCGATAACCAAGTTTTCTTTAGAAAAATGAAACGATAAATAAATTTTCTAAAGAAAATGTTATCGATAACTCAGTTTTTGTAAAACTGTAGATCGATAAAAATACTTCAAAAAGAAATAGTGATCGATAACCAAGTAATGTTATCGATAACTCAGTTTTTGTAAAACTGTAGGTCGATAACAATAGTTCCAAAAGAAATAGTGACCGATTACCAAGTTTTAGTAATCGATAACATATTTTTCTGAAAAATGAAATAATCGATAACATAGTTTTTCTTAAAAAAATCAATTAGTTACTAAGTTATCTTTTAAAAATTGTGACCGATAAAAAACAAATTCATCGATCATTTTTTTTAGAAAAATCAATCAATAACCGATTTTTTTTTTGAAAAAAAAAATTAAAAATTAAATTTTGGAAATGAAATCGATAAATAACTTTTTATCGATTTTTGTTTATATTTAGAAAAAATTATCGATAACCAAGTATTGTGTAAAAAACTAATCGATGGTCAACATGACCTATAGAAAAATTATTCCTTAACCAATTTTTCTATTGAACAACCGTTCGATAACCAATTTTTCTCTAGAAATGCTAATCGATAACTAAGTTTTCTACACAAATGTTTAACGAATTTTTGTTTTTGTATAAAAAAAACTAATCAATAATAAAGTTCTCCATTAAAAATTATATCGATAACAATGTGTTCTAAAAAAATTCCGTTAACTAAATTTATTATAGAAAAGTGGATCGATTCTAAAGAATAAATTATCGATAACATAGTTTTTCTTAAAAAAATCAATTAATTACTAAGTTATCTTTAAAAAAAATGAAAATGAAAAAACAATGAAATTCATAGAAAAAAAATTTTAGAAAAATCCATCAATAACCGATTTTTTTGAAAAAAAAAATAATAAAAAAAATAAATTTTGGAAATGAAATCGATAAATAATTTTTTATCGATTTTTGTTTATCTTTAGAAAAAAATTATCGATAATCAAGTATTGTGCAAAAAACTAATCGATGGTCAACTTGGCCGATAGAATAATTATTTTTAAACCAATTTCAACTATTTTTATCGACAAGAGACGATAACAACACTCTCTGAAGAAATTGTTTTTCTATAAAAAAAAATACTTATCAATAACAAAGTTATCCATTTAAAATTATATCGATAACAATGTGTACTACAAAAACTACCGATTACTAAACTAAAGGATAAAATTATCGATAATAAAGTTTTTCTTAAAAAATCCATTAAAATCTTTAAAAAAAGGGACCGATAACAAACAAATTTATCGAATTTTTTTTAGAAAAATCAATCAATAACCAATTTTTTGGAAATTTTAATTTTAGAAAAAAAATATCGATAACCAATTATTGTTATCTATAACCAAGTATTATTGAACATCTGTTCGATAACCAATTTTTCTCTAGAAATGCTAATCGATAACTAAGTTTTCTACACAAATGTTTAACGAATTTTCTATAGGAAATTTTATCGATAAGCGACGATAACAACACTCTCTAAAGAAATTGTTTTTGTATAGAAAAAAAAAAAACTAATCAATCATAAAGTTCTCCATTAAACATTTTATCGATAACAATGTTTTCTACAAAAACTACCGATAACTAAATTTTCTATAGAAAAGTGGATCGATAACACAATTTCCCTTACAGAAATCCATCGATGACTAAGTTTTCTCTAGTAAAGTTTTTCGATAACCCTGCTTTCTGTAACTACTTGAAAATCTCCCCCTTAAGACCTCCTCCTACCCGAAAATCTATGTGTGTGTCAACAAATCCAATTGCCGTGCTAGTGTCACCTGTAACATAACCGATCACCTTTCGTTCGTTTTGTCTGCGTTATTGACTCAATTCGGAAACAGCGAAATTCACACCAACCGAAACCGAATTGGAATCCCAACTCCTCGCTGGCAGCGTTAAATAAATATTTTCACAGTCAACGATTAGAATTGACAATGGCAAACAAAACAATGACAGAATTTTCTGTTCCGACATGTGTGAACAAACAATAACAACAAAGACAACAGAGAAAATATTATTAAATTGTATCAACAACAAGAGGCCAACTCTGGATGTGGATTGGAATGAAATGATGTCATCAAAATCTGAAATGCAGCAGCTAATGAGTTTTGATGTGTGTGTGTGTGTGCGTGTGGTTGTTCACAAAAATTATTATAACATTATTTGTTTAATGATATTACGTTGTTGTTATTGTTGTCTGCCCATAGAGGAGAACAACTATTGTTATTGATGATGTTAATGTTTTGTTGTTGGCGCATTTGTTGCCGCTTTAAATGGATAAAAATTATGGCGTTTTGTTTTTGTTGTGGTTGTTGTTGCGGGAATTTTTAATTGATAATAAATAAATGTGCGCCAAACACTGACATGCGGAGGGGGATGAGAGGAGTGAAGAGTGCGGTTCAGTGAACAGGTGTTTCCTAAAATATTTAAATTCGATTTGTAAAATATTCGCAAATCGATCATTTTGCTAAAAATAGCTATTCGATAATTGTTGGTCTGTTTCAGAACTACAAAAATGTTAAAATTTTAACTTCGATAACCGATCTTCACTTTATGATATCGCAAAAATTTGCAAAAATAATAGATTATTGCTGGTTCAGGAACAGAGCATGTGTTTTTTCTGATGAAATTGAAATTTCTGTAGAAAAGTGGAACGATAACGAATATTTCCGTTAAAAATTTGATCAGGGATAAGCGGGTCGATAACAATATTTTACAAAAGAAAATTGAATCGATTACAGAGGGTTTTTATACAAAAATCTGTCGATAATCATGTCTTCAAAATAAATAAAAAATATATCGATAACGAAGGCTTTTTTTTATCGCAATAAAGGGGATCGATAAATAAAAGTATAGATCGATAACCAAATTTTTTATAAAACATATCGATTTTTACGTTTTATAAAAACGAATATTTCTATTGAAAGTTTGACCGATCACTGAGAATGCCAGGGATATGTAGGTCGATAAAAACATTCTAAAAAGAAATTTGATTACTAAGTTTGTGTCGATAATTATGTCTTCAAAATAAATAAAAAAATATATCGATAACGAAGAATTTTTCTTGCAAAAAAGTGGATCGATAGATAAAATTATAGGTCGATAACCAAAATTTTTATAAAAAATATAGATAATTACGCTTCTCACATAAATATGTATCGATAATTTAGTTCTTTGAAGAAAAATAAATCGATAGCAAATTTTTCAAAGGAAAAATAGTTTAATATTTATTTTTTCTAGAGAAGAGTGGATCGATAACCATGTTATCAAAAATAATATGGGTTGACAACTAATCTTTCTATAGAAAAATAGATCGATAACTATGTTTTGTACATCAAATGGGATCGATAAATAAGTTTTCTACAAAAAAAAAAGATCGATTACCAAGCTTTTTAAGGATAAGAAAATCGATAACATCTATAAGATAGTTGTCCACACAAAAATATGATCGATAACTAAGATTTTTAAGGATAAGTACATCGATAACACAGTTTACTATGGAAAATGGGTCGTTAACTACATTTTCTTATGCCTTATAACGTAATTTGGGTCGATAACTAATTTTTTATAGGAATAACGATAACAATATTTTATACATAAAAGCGTATCGATAAATACGTTTTCTACAAAAATGAAGATCGATAACATAGATATCTTAGTAAAAGTATATCGATACCGTAATAGTCTATGGAAAAATTTGTCGATAAAAATATTTTCTAGAAAAACTTGGATCGATAACTGAACTGTCTACGGGAAAAAAACTAATCTATATATAGAAACACATATCGATAAATATGTTTCCACATAAAACTAGATCGATAAATAAGTTTTCTTCAAAAATGAGATCGATTACTAAGGATAGGTAATCGATGAATTAGTTTTACACACAAAAATACGATCGATAACTAAGATTTTTAAAGATAAGTACGTCGATAACACAGTTTTCTATGGGAAATGGAACGATAACTACATTTTCTCTTTACCTTATAACGTAATTTGTAGAGATAAATAAACCGATAACAATTTTTTCTGCATAAAAGTGGATCGATAAATATGTTTTCTAATAAAAGAAGATCGATAACTTAAGTTTCTAAGTAAAAGTATATTGATACCATAATTTTCTATGGAAAACTTTGTCGATAAATATGTTTTCTAGAAAAACTTGGATCGATAGCTGATCTGTCTACGGAAAAAAATTGGCTGATAACTATTATTTTTAATCTAAAAATAGATCGATAAATTAGTAAAAAATAAAAATGTTATCAATTTAAAAACTTTAGAAATATCTAGATCGATAACAAAATTGTCTTAAGAACAGTTAAAGAAAAGTATATCGATAACAAAGTTTTCTTGAGAAAACATTGCTCGATAATTACGTTTTATAGAGAAAAGTGCAGCGATAACTAAGGTTTTCAAAGAAAGACGGATCGATAAGTAGGTTTTCTAAAGAAAAATGCATTGAAAAGTATTTTATCGATAACTAAACTTTTTAAGTTAATGAGGGTGAATAACTACTTTTTTTTTATAGAAAATGGTATCGATAACTATAGTTTTTACAGAAAAAATCGATACAAATTTAATTGATTTCTATGTTTATAGGAAAAATTTTATTCGATAAGCAAGCCTAATGTAGAAATTGTGATTGATAACTACGTTTTTAAGAGTAAACATTGTCGATAACAAGGTTTGTTACATATCTGGTCGATAACAACGTTATCTACAAAGAAGTTGTTCGATAACCAACATTTTGCTATCGATAACACTTTTATTTTATAGAAAATTTGATTAGGAAATAACCGATAACGATTATTCATGGAGAAATTTTGGTCGATTACAATGCTATATTTTTAAAATTTGACCGATAACTAAATTTTCAATAGCAAAGTTAGTCGATAACATAGTTTTATACCGAAAAAAAATCCGATAATCAACCAACATTTTGTTATCGATAGCACTTTTAGTTTGTAGAAAATGTTTTTAGGAAATAATCGATAACAATTATTGTTAATGGCGAAATGTTGGTCGATAACAAAGCAACATTTTAAAAAATCGATCGATAGCTAAATTTTCAACAGCAATCTTAGTCGATAACATAGTTTTATAAAAATTTAATTTTTTAAAAATTTCGAAAATCATGTTTTTTACTATGAATCTGACCGATAATGGAGTTATCGGAAAAATTGTTCGATAAAATTAGTTAATGTAGCAAAGAATTTCGATAACTAACACTTTTTTGTCGATAACATTTTTATTTTATAGAAGATATGACTAGGAAATAATCGATAACCACTTTGTTTGCTAAAGTTTATCGATAACAAAGTCGTCTACACGAAATTGTTATCGATAACTACATTTCATATTTTAATTTAATTTCGATAAGTAACATTTTTTTATTTGTCCAATTTTTATTTAATAGAAAATTTCATTAGAAAACAATCCATTTCGATTTATGTTTTGGAAAAAAATTATCGAAAACAGTTTTCTTTAAATATAATAATCGATAACTTTAATAAATTGAGAAATGTTGGTAAATAATCAGACTTTATATAGAAAATATCGATCGTCAATAATAAAATTATCGATAACAAAATTTGTTTTATCGGAAAAGCTAATCGATAACCAAAAATTCTTTCGATGTCTCTAGATTTCTGTCGATAACTATTTCTTTTTTCATCACAATATTGTTCCACAAACATCTTTTATGAAGTAAAGTTATTCGGTAGGCAATAGTTTTCTGGCGATAACTATTTTATGGAAATTTTTTATCGATTTCATCAGATTTCATAAAGAAAACAAAAGCCGATTACAAATGTTTTTATCAAAAAATTGTCCGATAACAACATTGTTTCTAGAAAATCTAATCGATAAAGTTATTCGATAACCAATATTTTTTTCGATAACTATTCAATAGAAAAAGTTTATCGATAACCAGATTTTATGGATAAAAAAGGCCGATAACAAACTTTTATGTTTGAAACTTGTCCGATGACAACATTATTTATAGAAATCAAATCGATAACCAATAGTTTTTGTCGATAACTATTCAATAGAATTGTTAACCAAATTTTATGGGACCGATAAAAATGTTCAACAGAGAAAGTTTATCGATAACCAGATTTTATGGGTAAAAAAGGCTGATAATAAATTTTTCTATTTAAAACGTGTCCGATGACAACATTATTTTCGTAAATCTAATCGATAAAGTTATTCGATAACTAATATTTTTTATCGATAACTAACAATACAATCGTTAACAAAATTTTATGGGACCAATAAAAAAATGTTGCTACTTAATCTTGTCCGATAACCACATTATTTATAGAAAATCTAACCGATAACAACGTTTACTCAAGAAATTAGGTACCATAACAACAGTTTTGGATAGTAAAGTGTCGATAACAATATTTTCAATTTGAAAAATAGATTTCGAGATGGATTTCTTTTCTTTAATTTTAAATTTTCTAAAGAAAATTCTTTCGATAACACGATTTTCCATTGCATATTGTTTCGATAACACGATTTTCCATTGCATATTGATTCGATAACTCTATTTTCTAGTGCATATCTCTTCGATAACTCAGTTTTTTATGAAAAATTGAACCGATAACTAGTCATTTTCTGCAAATTTGATGAGATAATCAACATTCCAATACAAATTTTAAATTTTCCAAATTTGTATTTGATTTAATTTGATTTTAAATTTTCCAAATAAAAATTGTTTCGATAACTGAATTTTTTATTGCATATTGTTTCGATAACACGATATTCCATTGGATATTGGTTCGATAACTCTATTTTCTAGTGCATATATCTTCGATAACTCTATTTTCTAGTGCAATTCGCTTCGATAACTCAGTTTCTTGTGAAAAATTGAAAAATTGAAAAATTGAATTGAAATTGAACAATTTCTGCAAATTTGATGAGATAATCGACATTCCAATACAAAAATGTTTGTTTATCCAAAATTCGTTGCGGTTTCAAATTTGACGTTACCTATCTTCATTCTTAGAGTCTCTTCTCTGTGAACTTTTAAAATTATCACCTAATTCCGCGGTTTTTTGCTATTTTCGTTTGTGACCAGTTTCGTATTTTTCTATCTTTCGTATTTATTTTTCTGATTAGATGGAGAGACAAAATTGACAGATATTCGACAAGTGGCAATGATATCTTCATGGCAAGCCATACAAATGAATTTCGCTTCGAATCCAAACGTTTTTTGAATTCCCTACATTTACAGCAACAACACGTGCCATTTTTTTTTTGGCCGATGGATGGAAAACTACGACGCATCAATGTAAAATATTAAAAATAACAACAAAAATATTTGTTTTCTTTGTAGCGCAAAAAAAAAATTAGAAAAAAAAAACAAAAAATGATTTGCGTTGTAAAAATTTTGCATTATTTTGAAATGTATAAATAGCTTGTAGAGTAGATGTTAGTGTGTGTTAGGGAGTGTGTCGCTGTATGTGTGTTTGTGGCCCATAATGCCTCCCAAAGATGATTACAGAAGCTCATCATCAGCATCGTCATCATAGCTCATTGAGATTTACTCAAATCCACCGCAGCACCTCTTGGCCAATCATGAGGTGTATTCATGGCTTCAGACATCAAAGTGGCGTAGCTGAAATGCAAAAAGTCTTAACTAATATTTGGCCACCTCTCCTTATTTTTTTCTCAAAAGAAACCAGGCAGAGGGGGTCATTCACCTCACTTATGATCGGTCATCGCATTTATCTTCAAGAGATTTGCTTGGACTGTACTGACCGGACCCCTCCTCTAACCCCCCTCCACCCATGTCAATGTTTCAAATCTACCGCCACCACCGCCGCTCATAATAATTAATTACATTTCTTATTATTGTATTTCGAATAAGCAAAGCGAAAAGAAAACATGTGGTTGTTGTTAGCTACTCTTGTTTGTTGCTGTTGTTTATTTCATGTTTTCGCCCAACAAAGGAAAACACCAAACGCTCCAAAGCGCAATTGAAAACCAACCACCAGGGGGAAAAACATTAGTTTCAAATTCAAAACATAAATTAGTTCAGCCAAGTGGGAATGAAACGGATGAAAGACCCGGGTGGGGGGGGAGGAGGAGGGAGATTTTAAAATTATTTAGGAGAGCAAAGTTTAAGTGCGGTTGGCTATTGGTAGACAGATTTTATATAGAAAAATAATTCGATAACAAAATTATCAAAAAAAAAAAATATATATATATATCGATAACAACGTTTCCTTTAGAAAAATATAAGAACTTTTTAAATGCTCTTTTGTAAAATTACTTCGATAACTGAATTTTATTTACTAATGTTAATCCATAACAACGTATTTCTTTAGAAAATATGACAATTTTTGAAATTCTCTCTTGTAAAATTGTTTCGATAACCAAATTTACTATTTAAAATGCGATCGATAACTGAATTTTCGATAAAAAAAATTTCGATCGATAACAACGTTTTCTTTAGAAAAGCTGACAGCTTTTCAATGTTGCTTTAGTAAAACTGGTCGATAATTAAGTTATCAATAGAAAATGGGATCGATAACTGAATTTTATAGAGTGATTTTAATCAATAAAAACGATTTCTTCAGGAAAAATTAATTTTTTTGATATACTCTTTGGTGATATTAGCTCCGATAACTTAATTCTTAAGTCAAAATGCAATCGATAAATGAATTTTCCATAATCATTTCGATCGATAACAGCATTCTCTTAAGGAAAAATGGCGGATTTTCAAACTTTACTTAGTAAAATTAGACGATAATCAAATTATCTATATAAAATGTGATCGGTAACTTAATTTTCGATAAAAATTTCGGAAACTAAATTTTTTTTTGGAAAAGCTGACGGGGTTTCAAGGTCGCAAACGAGATTTCCATACAAAATTTGTTTTGATGGGAAATTTAATCGATAAAAATAAATTTATAGAAGAATAGATTGATAACAAAATTTTTTTTGGAAAAACTTTTCTATAATTATAACTTCTTTTGAAACCTTATCGATAACACATTTTTTATACGAAAAGTAAATCGATAACAAAATTTTCGTAGGAAAACTTAATTGATAAGAAAATTTTCTGGTGCAAATGTAATCGATAACAACATTTTCTATGTAAAAGTTGGTCCACTACCTTCATTAATTTAGAAAAGCGGATCGATGACGGCATTTTTATGCAAAAAGTAGATCGATAACAAAATTTTCTATGGAAAAGTTGTTCGATAACAACGTTTTCTATAGAAAAATAGTTTGAAAACAACATTTCTTATATAAAAGTTTTTCGATAACAACATTTCCTATAGAAAAGTTGTTCGATAACAATTTTTCCTGTAGAAAAGATGTTCGATAACAGCCTTTTCTATAGAAAACTTGTTCGATAAGAACAATTTGGAAAAGTTGTTCGATAACAACATTTTCTATGGAAAAGTTGTCCAATAACCAAATTTCCTATAGAAAAGTTGCTCGATAACAACATTTTCTATGGAAAAGTTGTTTGATAACAACATTTTCTATGGAAAAGTTGTTCGATAACAGTATTTCTTAAAGAAAAGTTGTTCGATAACAACGTTTCCTATAGAAAAAATTTTCGAAAACAAAATTTCTTATAGAAAAGTTTTTCGATAACAACATTTCCTATAGAAAAGTTGTTCGATAACAGTTTTTCCTGTGGATAAGATGTTCGATAACAGCCTTTTCTATAGAAAAGTTGTTCGATAACAACCTTCTCTATGGAAAGTTGGTCGATAATAATATTCTCTATAGAAAAGTTGTTCGATAACATAATTTTCTATAGAAAATTTTTTTGATAACATTTTTTAGAGAAAAGTCCTTCGATAACATAATTTTCTGTAGAAAACTTGTTCGATTACAACATTTCCTGTAGAAATGTTTTTCGATAGCACAGTTTCCTGTAGAAAAGTTGTTCGATAACAACATTTTCTAAAAAAAAGTTCTTCTATATCAACATTTCATACAGAAAAGTGGTTCGATAACAACATTTCTTGTAGAAAACTTTTTCGATAACAACATATTCTATAGAAAAATTGTTCGATAACAACATTTTCTACAGAAAAGTTGTTCGATAACAACATTTTCTATAGAAAAGTTGTTCGATAACAACATTTCTTGTAGAAAAGTTTTTCGATAACAAAATTTTCTATAGAAAAGTTGTTCGATAACAAAATTTTCTATACAAAAGTTGTTCGATAACAACATTTTCTACAAAAAAATTGTTCGATAAAAGCACTTTCTATAGAAAAGTTGTTCGATAACAGCACTTTCTATAGAAAAGTTGTTCGATAACCACTTTTTCTATAGAAAAGTTTTTCGGTAACAATTTTTTCCATAGAAAAGTGGTTCGATAACAACTTTTTTCAAAGAAAAGTTTTTCGATAGTAATTTTTCCATAGAAACGTTGTTCGATAACAACTTTTCCCATAGAAAAGTTGTTCGATAATAACTTGTCCCATAGAAAAGTTGTTCGATAACAACTTGTCCCATAGCAAAGTTGTTCGTTAACAACCTTTTTCTATAGAAAAGTTGTTCGATAACAACATTTTCTATAGAAATATTGTTTTATATCAACCTTTTTTATAGAGAAATTGTTCGATAACAACATTTTATTTTTATCGATATTTATATTTTCCAAAAAATTTAGTTAAAATTCACACGATTTGTTGCCCGATATACTGAAACCTATAATGGAAAGAACTAAAATGTATGTTTTTTTGTTGTTGTGGCCCTCTTGTTGTTGTTGTTTTATTTTTGTTTGAAAACTACTTTATTTTTCGATAATTACGTATAAATCTTTCAACGCTACAAGCCAATAAGTAAAAGCTGAATGTCTAGAGAACTAAACACAAAACAATGGTGGCCGGCTCGTCATGAGCAGACTGTGGCGCTGGGCATTCGGTCCGGCAATGTGCGTTTATTTATAATTTGTAATATTTTTGCTGTTGTGTATTCGAGTTTTAATTGAAAAACGTAATGTTTTATTTATCAAAGTTTTCAAATAAAAATACTTGAGGTTTTTCTCAATGGAAATTTATTGGTTTTGGTTTCGTTGGGTGGAGGGGAGTGATTGACGAATTCTATTTTTGAAGAGGCAACATGAGGTCTCTCCGGGAGAGAAAGGCGAAATGGAGAGAGGGAGGGGGTTGGAGAGAACAAAACATATTTTTTTTTCAAATCACAACTAAATCATTTAGCATTTGGAACCTACCAGGGAATGTTCCTACCTTTTTGAAACCTCTCCCAATTTCTCCCCTTGTCAAAAAGTGGTGATGGGAGGAATCTTGGGACCCCTGTTTGTTTATCTCTTTCATTTTTTGTTTACTTACATAACCCATTCTAAACATTGTTATCTTCCAAACAAAGATAATGATAAGTAGGGTACCACCTTTTACTTCTCTTCTTTATAGGAATCTTATCAAGTCCCCCTCCCCCATTTTTTTTGGCTGATAACGCTGACGCATTAAAGACATGCTAAGATTTTAAACCCAAAAAAATGTCATTCAAAAGACCGAAAATATACCTGCCCATTGACCTGCTTTACGTTTCCATTTCAAATCAATTTCAGGTGAAGAAAGGGTGGGAGCCAATCAAACTCCAAATACCAAATTCATGTTGACGACGTTCTCCTTGTCGTCATCATTCATCTGTTAGCAGCGGCAATGATTTATTGATTTTTGAGCATCTCTTCCTTCCTTCCGTTGCCTCAAGAAAATTTTCGATTTTCCCCCTTATCCCCCCTTTCTTTTTTACTGCACCCCTCAACATGTGAGGCATGTTTCTGGTAATTTGTTCCAAATGCTCTTCACATGTCGTCTTCGCCTCAATTGACAGGCATAATGATGATAACCATAACTTGGGATCTTCTAAACCAGCCGGTCGTTTGGTGGCCCATCGACAAACCAACAAACCAACTAACCATCAAACCTCACCTCCCACCCATCTTCCAGAGCAGGAAAGACATGTGGTGCTCTGGCCATTATAGCCAGCTCTGCAATGTGTTCTTGATTCTCGATACGAATCTAAATAAATAACAATGAATGACACATGGAAGAGGCATATCATCAACATCATGTCGACGAGGAGGAAATGGGCATTGGCTGCAGTTGAGGGAAAGTGCAGTGGTGGGAAGAAAGGGGATGTGGTTGGCTGCCTGATATTGAGGACAAATACGGAACTAAACTAAATGTGCCTGACAGAAGCTCAATAGTTTATTGGACATAAATAGAAATCAGCAGAAGCAGTAGCAGTGATTTTTATAGGAAATGAAGCAAATGACACGTACTACAAGAAGCAGAAGAAGTAGTAGACGAAGGGTTGTAGATAGAGGAGAAGTGAAAGAAGAAGAATAGGAGAGCTGCAAGAAATGAAGTAAAAATAAATTTTTATAGAAAAAGGAGCAACCAATTTGATTTAAAATATTTTTTTAAAGTAATATAAATCGATAATTGCATATAATGTTGTTATCGATCACAATTGCTATAGACAAAATTGTTATCGATTTACTTCACCGCATAATATATTGTTATCGAACTACTTTTCTATAAAAAATGTTGTTATCGAGTAACTTTTCTAGAGAAAATGTTGTAATCGAACAATTTTTCTATAGAAAATGTTGTTATCGAACAACTATTCTGTAGAAAATGTTGTTATCGAACAACTTTTCCAGAGAAAATGTTATTATCTCACAACTTTTCTATAGAAAATATTGTTATCGAACAACTTTTCTATAGAAAATATTATTATCGAACAACTTTTCCATAGAAAATGTTGTTATCGAACAACTTTCTTTTAGAAAATGTTGTTATCGAACAACTTTTCTTTAGAAAATGTTGTTATCGAATAACTTTTCTATAGGAAATGTTGTTATCGAACAACTTTTCTATCGGAGATATTGTTATCGAACAATTTTTCTATTATTAATGAAACAACTTTTCTATAGAAAATGTTGTTATCGAACAACTTTTCTATAGAAGATGTTGTTATCGAACAACTTTTCCACAGAAAATGTTATTATCGAACAACTTTTCAATAGAAAATGTTGTTATCGAACAACTTTTCCATAGAAAATGTTGTAATCGAAAAACTTTTCTTTAGAAAATGTTGTTATCGAATAACTTTTCTATAGGAAATGTTGTTATCGAACAACTTTTCTATGGGAAATATTGTTATCGAACAATTTTTCTATAGGAAATGTTGTTATCGAACAACTTTTCTGTAGGAAATGTTATTATTGAAAAACTTTTCTATAGGAAATATTGTTATCGAACATCTTTCTTATAGGAAATGTTGTTATCGAACAACTTTTCTATAGGAAATGTTGTTATCGAACAACTTTTCTGTAGGAAATGTTATTATTGAAAAACTTTTCTATAGGAAATGTTGTTATCGAACAACTTTTCTATGGGAAATATTGTTATCGAACAACTTTCTTATAGGAAATGTTGTTATCGAACAACTTTTCTATAGGAAATGTTGTTATCGAACAACTTTTCTGTAGGAAATGTTATTATTGAAAAACTTTTCTATAGGAAATGTTGTTATCGAACAACTTCTCTATAGAAAATGTTGTTATCGAACAACTTTTCTATTGAAAATGTTGTTATCTAACAACTATTCTATAGACAATGTTGTTATCGAACAATTTTTCTATAAGAAATTTTGTTATCGAACAACTTTTCTATAGTAAATCTTCTCAACGAACATTTTTTCTTAACTTTCAAAGTTTTTTTTATAAAAAAATTTTCCAAACAAATCATTATTTTACGATAAGTGCTTCTTATCGAAAACTGGTTTATTCATTTAAAACCTCCATCGCGTATTAAACATAAACTCTGTCCTCACATGAAACGATGCAAAAATTACTCTCGATTATTTTTATATTTATGACTAAGCCATTTGGAAATCCAAAGATAGAGAGACGAACACGAACAACTTGATATAAATGAGAAAGTAGTGGGGGTGACGAGGCAGGGAATAGGAAACAATGTAATATTATGCGGGTTAAGAACGTAGCTACATTAAAAAACAGGAAGTTGTTACTAAAACAGCACAAGACAAACTTAAATACACAAAAAATAAATAAATATGTGTTTGAGTATGTATTGTCTCATCGATATCCCAACTTAAGTATTGCTTATATATACTTGTGTGTGTGTATATATGTTTGGTACATACCCAATATGTACGTCAATGTTCTTTAAACACGATAAAATGTCAGTACTTCGATGAGTAAGAATTATTGAGAAGCAAGTGAAGTAGTTCTTTTAGGTTGGCTGCCACTGGATGCTGATGGAGCAAAAATCTAATTTAATGTTTTTTTTTTCATGGAAGTCGAGGGGGAAAGTGGGAAGTGAGGTAAATACTAGAAGAGGTTAGATTGTTCTCGATAAGAAGGGCAGTGGGCTGATATGACAATAAATTCAATAAGGGCGTCGTCTGAATTTGGTCTCTTTCTACATTTTTTTTTATATTTTCTATAAAAAATTCGATGGGTAACAATAAATTCTATGGAAAATTCGACCGATATTTTTTTTTATAGAAAAGTTGTTCGATAACAACATTTTCTATAGAAAAGTTGTTTGATAACAACATTTTCCATAGAAAAGTTTTTCGATAGCAACATTTTCTATAGAAAAATCTTTCGATAACAATATTTTCTATAGAAAAATTTTGCGATAGCAATATTTTCTATACAAAATTTGTTCGATAACAATATTTTATATAGAAAATTTGTTCGATAACCATATTTTCTACAGATAATTCGACCGATAACCATATTTTCTTTAGAAAATTCGATCGATAACAACATTTTCTACAGAAAAGTTGTTCGATAGCAAAATTTTCCATAGAAAAGTTGTTCGATAACAACATTTTCTAGAGAAAATTTGTTCGATAACAACATTTTCTATAGAAAAGTTGTTCGATAACAACATTTTCCATAGAAAAGTTTTTCGATAGCAACATTTTCTATAGAAAAATCTTTCGATAACAATATTTTCTATAGAAAAATTTTGCGATAGCAATATTTTCTATACAAAATTTGTTCGATAACAATATTTTATATAGAAAATTTGTTCGATAACCATATTTTCTACAGATAATTCGACCGATAACCATATTTTCTTTAGAAAATTCGATCGATAACAACATTTTCTACAGAAAAGTTGTTCGATAGCAAAATTTTCCATAGAAAAGTTGTTCGATAACAACATTTTCTAGAGAAAATTTGTTCGATAACAACATTTTCTATAGAAAAGTTGTTCGATAACAACATTTTCCATAGAAAAGTTTTTCGATAGCAACATTTTCTATAGAAAAATCTTTCGATAACAATATTTTCTATAGAAAAATTTTGCGATAGCAATATTTTCTATACAAAATTTGTTCGATAACAATATTTTATATAGAAAATTTGTTCGATAACCATATTTTCTACAGAAAATTCGACCGATAACCATATTTTCTTTAGAAAATTCGATCGATAACAACATTTTCTACAGAAAAGTTGTTCGATAGCAAAATTTTCCATAGAAAAGTTGTTCGATAACAACATTTTCTAGAGAAAATTTGTTCGATAACAACATTTTCTAGAGAAAATTTGTTCGATAACAACATTTTCTAGAGAAAATTTGTTCGATAACAACATTTTCTATAGAAAAGTTGTTCGATAACAACATTTTCTATAGAAAAGTTGTTCGATAACAACATTTTCTATAGAAAAGTTGTTCGATAACAACATTTTCTATAGAAAAGTTGTTCGATAACAACATTTTCTATAGAAAAGTTGTTCGATAACAACATTTTCTATAGAAAAGTTGTTCGATAACAACATTTTCTATAGAAAAGTTGTTCGATAACTATATTTTTAATAGAAAATTTGTTCGATAACAATATTTTCTATTGGAAATTGGTTCGATAACTGCGTTTTCTACAGGAAATTGGTTCGATAACTGTATTTTCTATGGAAAATTGGTTCGATAACAGTATTTTCTATGGAAAATTGGTTCGATAACAATATTTCCTATAGATAACTCGATCGATAATACAATTTTCTATAGAAAATTCGATCGATAACAATAGTTTTTTATAGAAAAATTGATCGATAACAATATTTTCTACAGAAATTTGTTCGATAGAAAATAGAAAATTTGTTCGATAACATTATTTTCTTTGGATTATTCGATCGATAACAATAATTGCTATAGAAAATTTGTTAGATAACAGTATTTTTGTATATTTCGATAACTATATTTGCTATAGAAAATTTATTCGATAAAAATGTTTTCTATAGAAATTTGTTCGATAACAATATTTTCCGTAGTAAATTTGTTTCGATAACATTATTTTCCGTAGAAAATTTGTTCGGTAACATTATTTTCCGTAGAAAATTTGTTCGATAATAAATTTTTTCTGTAGAAAATATTTCGATAACAATGTTTTCTTTAGAACATATTTCGATATTTCAAAAACAAAAAATTTCTATAGAATATTCAATTAGAACTTTTGGCAATTTACCCTTCCTTCTTCTGTTTTATTCTAAGGTGGACTTTCAATTTCATTATAGACCCTTCCTAACCTCCCTCCAATCTGAAAATTTTCTTTAGAGTTCCACCACCACCACCAACAACAACAAAAAGAACAACTTGAGATAAATGCATTTTTAGAACAAAAGACTGCATTAAATTGAGATGATGAGGATGGATGGATGGATGATGATGCTGCTGCTGCTGCATCAGCATTCATTCCACTATCCATTTAAGAGGAGATAAAGAACTTTTTTTCTGTTGTTGTTGTGGTCGCTCTAAATTCAATGGAAAATGAAAGTGGTCGACGTTTGACGTTTTTGAGTCGGTGAAAGAAAGAACATCTTTGTTTCGAAAGATGATGACGACGATGACGACCAGATTTCCTTGGGCAAGTAGTTGAACAAACAACAACAAACAATAATATTTGCCAAGAAATGATGTCACTGCATCGCATTTCCACAGAGTTTTCCCTTCTCCATTCCCATTTTCCTTACCTTTTGTGTGTCGAAAACTAAACAGGGGCGTAGATGGAAGTTCCTTTTTTTTGCCTCAAGGACCTCTTTTTTATGTCATTGCATTATAATCTAAAACATAAATGTGGAGGTGGTGGTTGTCCCACTCAATGCGGTATCCTTTAGACCACCTCCCCCCCCAACCACCTCCACTCACCTATGTTACGAATGCACACCACCACCTCCATTCAATTGTTGCAATTGTAGCGAAAACAAAATCGTCACATGTGAAATTGTATATTTTTTTCGAGTACTTTTCGAATGGCAGTTGAAATTTTCTATGATTTTTTTTTCGCTCGGTTCTTTCTTTTTTTTTTGTTGTTTTTGTTTTCGCCCTCTATTATGAAGTGATGACCTAGTTTTTGGCATTGCTAAACGGCAACGACAACAACTACGGCGAATGTGAATGCGAATACAAATTGCAAAATCGTGTCGTTTTCAAACGTGGCGGAGGAGGGGCGATGGGCGGAAAAGCCCCGGCATAAAAGGGAAATGTTTGAATAGTTAAACAGCAGCAACAACAACAACATATTTAAATAACAGCCCCAGGACCCCCCTCACTCACTTCCCCGAGGGGGAAGAATGTGTAATAAAAACTAACTTTGTTTGCTTATCTCAGGCACAGCAGAAGAATATTTAAAGGATTTAAGGGATTATATTTTTCCAAAGAAAAAGAAAAATTAAATAATTTTTTCTCTTTTTCTTTCTTTTAGGCGCCCCTCAAACCTCTCAGTTGTTTGGACAAGACGTTCACGTCGTGTCGCCTCCGCCCCGCTGCCCTGGGAACCGGATATGATGAATCCGCTGGTCGGCAATGTCACCTGGCCCGTTCCCGATAATCACGCCATCACAGTAACACTGTTCAAGGATCCGCGTACCCATGAGTTGGAGGACAAGGATTGGACATTTGTTATAGAGGATGTAAGTAAAAACAAAAATATAAAATAAATATATTTTTCAAAAAAAAAAGTTCGATTAAAATATTATTTAAGCAAATGATGGTCGATAACAACATTTCCTACAGAAAAGTTGTTCGATAACAAAATTTTGTATAGAAAAGTTGTTCGATAACAACATTTTCTACAGAAAAGTTGTTCGATAACAACATTTTCCATAGAAAAGTTTATCGATAACAAACTTTTCTGTAGAAAAGTTAGTCGATAACAACTTTTTCCATAGAAATGTTGTTCGATAACAACCTTTTCCATAGAAAAGTTGTTCGATAACAACTTTTTCCATAGAAAAGTTGTTCGATAACTACATTTTCCATAAAAAAGTAGTTCGACAACAACATTTTCTATAGAAAAGTTGTTCGATAACAACTTTTTCCATAGAAAAGTTGTTCGATAACAACTTTTTCTATAGAAAAGTTGTTCGATAACAACAATTTCAATAGAAAAGTTGTTCGATAACAACAATTTCAATAGAAAAGTTGTTCGATAACAACCTTTTCTATAGAAAAGATGTTCGATAACAACCTTTTCTATAGAAAAGATGTTCGATAACAACTATTTCTATAGAAAAGTTGCTCGATAACAACTATTTCTATAGAAAATTTGCTCGATAACAACTATTTCTATAGAAAAGTTGCTCGATAACATCTATTTCTATAGAAAAGTTGTTCGATAACAACTATTTCTATAGAAAAGTTGTTCGATAACAACTATTTCTATAGAAAAGTTGTTCGATAACAACTATTTCTATAGAAAAGTTGTTCGATAACAACTATTTCTATAGAAAAATTTGTTCGATAACAACTATTTCTATAGAAAAATTTGTTCGATAACAACTATTTCTATAGAAAAGTTGTTCGATAACAACTTTTTCCATGGAAAAGTTGTTCGATAACAACTTTTTCCATGGAAAAGTTGTTCGATAACAACTTTTTCCATAGAAAAGTTGTTCGATAACCACTTTTTCCATAGAAAAGTTGTTCGATAACAACTTTTTCCATAGAAAAGTAGACCGATAAGAACATTTTCTATAGAAAAGTTGTTCGATAACAACATTTTCTAGAGAAAAGTTGTTCGGTAACAAAGTTGTTCGGTAACAACTTTTTCTATCGAAACGTTTTTTGATAACACAATTTGCTATGGAAAATTTGTTCGATAACAATCTTTTCTTTGAAAATTTGTCCGATAACACCATTGACTATTTCATAGGCGGGGTGTTTGGTCGGTTTTTCTTTTATTTTATTTTTTTATTTTTTCTGGTCTTTGTTCACTTTTTTTTTTCAAATTCAATTCGATTTTTTTCCCAATATTCCATTTCTAATGGCGACCTTTTTGTTGATTTTTTTTCTCTCTGTAGTGTGCGATAAGATTTCATTTGAGGGGCACTACGAAATGAAAGTGGAACCGTTGCGGTTAAAAATGTATTTTTCCACTTAAGCAATAATCCCTCTCCCCCTTTTGCTCCACCTCCCCCTACCCCTCAGCCATCGAAGGGAATTACCTAGCATTTACAGTCTGACCACAATAACCACCAACATATAAAATTTATAATGGTTTCTAACACGAGAACTTTTTTCCCCCCAACTCTTACTTTCTCTCTGCACCCGCAACCCATCTGATTCCTTATTATTTGTTGTTGTTGTTGTTTTCGATAAACATTAAAGGACGAAATTGAATACCTTCTCTGGGGTATCAGCTGCAGCGGTGGCAACAGCAACAACCAGGCATTGCGACGGCCTTGATGGAGCCATCACAATATCGAGGGGTTTTGAGTGTGTGTGTGAGAGTGCTTGGCTCCAACCACAATAACAATAACAACATTGTTGTTGTTATTGTTATTATAAGTTTTTTTGCAAGTACTTGTTTCTTTTCATTGATTTCCTCCGCCTTGAACTTTGTTTCGCCGAAATTCAAGATTTTTGCGAATACTTTTTTTCTCAATTTTTTATTCGCAGAATTTCCACAATTTGTGGAAATCCATTTCACTTTATTCACCGAAGATTTTTAATTGAATTAAACCCCAAACACCATTTGTTGCCAGACAGACAATCTGTCAGACACCAAACCAACAAAGCACCCCCAGACGAGGGACGACAGTGTGAGCTATAAATTTGACGCCTACATTTATTAATTTTGGCATGTCCGCCACTCACTTTTTTTTGCTTAATTTACATTTAGTAGAAGATGAAAAAAATTATAGGCAACGAGGAAGCACAGTGGTTGGAAACTTAAAACATATATTTTTTCAGAGAATAAAATTCGTCGAATATTTTTTTTCGTACAGAAAAATAATTCGTCGAATATTTTTTTTCGTATAGAAAAATAATTCGTCGAATATTTTTTTTCGTATAGAAAAATAATTCGTCGAATATTTTTTTTTCGTATAGAAAAATAATTCGTCGAATATTTTTTTTTTTCGTATAGAAAAATAATTCGTCGAATATTTTTTTTTTCGTATAGAAAAATAATTCGTCGAAATTTTTTTTTTCGTATAAAAAAATAATTCGTCGAATATTTTTTTTTCGTATAGAAAAATAATTCGTCCAATATTTTTTTTGTTCGTATAGAAAAATAATTCGTCGAATATTTTTTTTTTTCGTATAGAAAAATAATTCGTCCAATATTTTTTTTTTCGTATAGAAAAATAATTCGTCGAATATTTTTTTTCGTATAGAAAAATAATTCGTCAAATATTTTTTTTTTCGTATAGAAAAAAATTCGTCGAAAACTTTTTTTCGTATAGAAAAAAATTCGTCGAAAACTTTTTTTCGTATAGAAAAAAATTCGTCGAAAACTTTTTTTCGTATAGAAAAAAAATTCGTCGAATATTTTTTTTTCATTTATGTGTTTGATTTCTCTTTCTCTTTTTTCGTATAAAAAAAAATTCATCGAATATTTTTTTTTCGTATAGAAAAAAATTCGTCGAATATTTTTTTTTTGTCGTATAGAAAAAAATTCGTCGAATATTTTTTGTTCGTATGGAAAAAAATTCGTCGAATATTTTTTTTCGTATAGAAAATAACTCGTCGAATATTTTTTTTTCGTATAGAAAAAAATTCGTCGAATATTTTTTTTTCGTATAGAAAAAAATTCGTCGAATGTTTTTTTTTCGTATAGAAAAAAATTCGTCGAATGTTTTTTTTTCGTATAGAAAAAAATTCGTCGAATGTTTTTTTTTCGTATAGAAAAAAATTCGTCGAATGTTTTTTCGCATAGAAAAAAATCGTCGAAAAAAAATCGACGACATTTTTTCGTATAGAAAAAAATCGAAGAAATTTATTTTAATAGAAAAAAATCGTCGAACATATTTTTTTTTGTATAGAAGAAAAAAAAACTCGAACATATTTTTTGTATAGAAAAAAAATTGTCAAACATATTTGTATAGAAAAAAAATCGTCTAATATTTTTTTTCGGATAATAAAAAGTCGAAAAAATACCGAGGGAAAATTAGAACAAAAAATTAGGAATAATTTTGGGTTTTTTTTGAGTGTAATTTTTATAAAAACTATAGTTCTCAGATATATGGTTTATTCTGGGTCTAAAACGAAATTTGGGTTACTTGAACTCGTGAAAAGTCTAAGAAAAATTGATAAAACAATTAGGAAATATTTTTATTTTTTATTTTATTTTTTTTTTCGAAACATTGATATTTTTTCATGATATCTATAGAATATACAAATTTATTTTATTTCGAGACTCGTAATGAAATTTGATCTAGAGTAATTCTTTCTTTAACACTTACCCCAAAAAATGAATACTAAAGAGAGATTTTGTCTCGGATTGGAACGTGTTAATTGAACAGTAAAAAAGCAAACACATAATTTTCACTTGTAGTACATAAATTTCGAGTGTAATTTTTTATAAAAACTAGTGCCTCAAGATATACAGTTTATTTCGAGATTTGTAGTAAAATTTTGAATATTTCTTCCTTTGGCAACTTTCACCAAAAACGAAATTTTATGATACTTTTGGTCGAGAACTTGAAAAAAGCCAAAGTTAAAATTTATCAAAATAAAATTAGGAAATATTTTTGTTTTTTTATTCGAATGACATTTTCATAAAAACTATTGCCCAAATATGTATAGCTTATTCTGAGATTTATAGTAAAATGTTGTGTTGAATATTTCTTCTTTTGTTAATATCCGCTTAAAACGAAATTTTATGTTACTTTCAGGTCTGAAATCGAAAAAAGTCCGACGAAAAATTTATCACAAAATTCAGGAAGATTTTTGTGTTTTTTTTTTTCGAAAGTAATTTTTATAAAAACTACTTAACCCAGATATTTGGTTTATTATGAGATTTATAGTGAAATTTTGTGTAGAATATTTCTTCTTCTGACCACCTCCGCAAAAACGAAATTTTATGTTACCTTTCGGCGTTAACTCACGAAAAGTCCGAGGAAAGATTGATAAAAAATTAGGGAAAATGTTTGTGTTTATTTTTTCGAATGTTATTTTTATAAAAACTACTTAACTTAGATATTTGGTTTATTCTGAGATCTATAGTGTTGTTTTGTGTAGAATATTTCTTCCTTTAACAACATTCGTCTAAAATGAAATGTTGTGCTACTTTCTGGCGTAAACTCGAAAAAAGTCCGAGAAAAAAATAATCAGAAAAATATGGACACATTTTTTGCGGTTTTTTTGGCCAACATTGATGCAAATATTTTCCCGATATATAATGGATATGGAGACTTCTTTTCTTTGGTGACTTATAGTGAAATTTGATGAAGAATATTTTTGTCTTTAATGTCATCCTTCTACTATGACGATTTGTTGGAGATTTTTGCCCAAACTCACACAGAGCACGGCTTTAACCCTAAAATTCCACTATGGTATATATGAATTCCTGGCGTTTAGTTAAGATTTAGACTTTTGATGTTCTCTAGGAACTATAGTAGAATCTTATGAGGATTACTTTTGTAGAGCATTTTGACTTGCTACGATGTAGTTAAAAACGAGTTTTTCACCATATCTTGAAAAAAAAGGACCGAAAATATCCATTTGTTGACTCGTTTGGGGGGTTAAAATATCCGATTAAAATATTCGACGTACTTTGCTCTGCAATATTGCCAAAGACAAATAAAAAATCTGTAAGTTCGGACGAGCAGAACTTTGAATACCCTCCACCATTTGGAACGAATTCGGCAATTTTCAAAAAAAAAAAAAAATAAATAAATAAAATCCGTTAAAAATTCTGTTAAAATCTTCAAAATACAGAATGTAGTCGTTATATAAGGTCCTATACGACGACGTGGACCTGCATAGGCAACTTTTGTCATAAGCCATTACAATATTCAAATGCGAAACTTAAAAAAAAAAATGGGTGAATAATGTCGCTAAAATCATCAAAATGCCGAATATCGGGAGGTACCATTATATGGGGGCTATACGAAGGCGTGGATTTGCACAGACAATTTCTGTCATAAGCTGCAGTATCCATTACGAACTTCAAATACCAAATTTGAAACAATTCCGGTGAATAATGTCGCTAAAATCATCAAAATACCGAATATCTGGAGGTGCCGTTATATGTGGGCTATACGAAGGCGTGGATCTGCACAGACAAGTTTCTGTCATAGGCTGTAGTATCCTTTACGAACTTCAAATACCAAATTTGAAATAATTCTGGTGAATAAAGTCGCCAAAATCATCATCGTTATATGTGGGCTATACGAAGACGTGGATCTGCACAGACAAGTTTCTGTCATAAGGCTGTAGTATCTTTTACGAACTTCAAATACCAAATTTGAAACAATTCCGCTGAATAATGTCGCTTAAGTCATCAAAATACTGAAAATAGGGAGATACCATTATATGGGGGGCTATACGAAGATGTGGATCTGCACAGACAATTGTCTTAGGCTGTAGTATCCGTTACGAGCTTCAAATACCAAATTTTAAACAGCTCCAGTGAATAATGTCGCTAAAATCATCAAAATACCGAATATCGGGAGGTGCCGTTATATGGGGGCTATACGAATGCGTGGATCTGCACAGACAATTTTCTGTCATAGGCTGTAGTATCCTTTACGAACTTCAAATACCAAATTTGAAACAATTCCGGTAAATAATGTCGCTAAAATCATCAAAATACCGAATATGGGGAGGTACCATTTATGAGGGCAATACGAAGATGTGGATCTACACAGGCAATTTTCTGTCATAGGCTGTAGTATTCATTACGAACTTCAAATACCAAATTTGAAACAGTTCCGGTGAATAATGTCGCTAAAATCATCAAAATACTGAAATTAGGGAGGTACCATTATATGGGGGCTATACGAATGCGTGGACCTGCACATACAATTGTCTGTCTTAGGCTGTAGTATCCATTACGAACTTCAAATACCAAATTTGAAACAATTCCGGTGAATAAAGTCGCTAAAATCATCAAAATACCGAATATCGGGAGGTGCCGTTATATGGGAATTATACGAAGGCGTGTACGGCTCATTTTCAATACCAAAAGGCCTGCAGACATAACATACATTTGAGTAAAATTTTATCAACGTACTTCATTTTGTTCGGAAGCTAGAGTGATTTCCACAGACGGACGGGCATCGCTAAATCGCCATAGAATTTTATGTTGATCAAGAATATATGCATGTTTCGAGATGTTACAAACGGAATGACAAACTTTAAATACCCTTCATACTTCTCTTTTATCTCTACTTTAATAATCTGCAGAATTTTCCGCATATTTATTGAAAAAAAAGTGAACTTGATTATGAAAGTAGGGCCAAAGAAATGTTTTTACATCGCAGAGAAACGAAAGCAGAGGGAGCAAATTCCCCCCCTCTTTTGAAAATTTTCGGATTAAGATTCCTCGGAATTTTCGCTATTATAGATGTCTCGTTTTTTCACAAATTTTTCCAATTTTTCCTTTGAATTTTCAAGATTCTCTCTTTTGAAAATTTTCGGATTAAGATTCCTCGGAATTTTCGCTATTTTAGATGTGTCGTTTTTTCACAAATTTTTCCAATTTTTCCTCTGAATTTTCAAGATTCCCCTCTTCTGAAAATTTTCGGATTAAGATTCCTTGGAATTTTTTAGATGTGTCGTTTTTTCACAAATTTTTCCAATTTTTCCTTTGAATTTTCAAGACCCCCTCATTAAAAAAAATTATTTTCAATTTCTTTTTTTGTGATTATTATTTTTTTTCGGAATTTTTCAATTTTTCTTTAAATTAATTTTTCATCGGCCCCACCGGAACAGTTGGTGGTAATGATGGTGATGGTGACTGTGATGCTGGAACATGATTTGCACATAAAAGCCATTTAAACGTTTCTCGTTTTGTTTGAAGCTAAATGGAAAAATATTGCAGCAGACACCTACACTCCATCTGCAGCAATCATGCTCCAACACTTGCCGCAGATTTGACTGCAAAATTCACTGCAGATTTTCTTCAATGAAAATGAAAGCATTTTTGGGAGCATTAATTTTCTTGCAGGAGGAGAATGGAAACTGGATTGGAGGAGATTTTTTTTATTTATTTTTTTTCCAAAAAGGAAAGGCTTTTTTGGCCAGGAAATACAGTGGGAGGGAGGTGTAGAGTGAAGGAAAGCCTTTTCAGTCAGTGGAAGGGAGGTTTATAGGGCTTTATTGCGACGACTTTTACTTTAGGATTTTTTTTTACTTTACTTTATTTTTTTTAATTTAATTTCCATTTTTATTTGATCTTTCTAAATTTTGCGAGCTTTTATTAATTTTTTAAGATTTTTTTAATTTTTCCAAAAAATTTTTAAATTTTTTTAAAAATTTTATTTCCACTTTTTATATCCTCCACAGATAACTCCCTTGGGCAAAATACGTGTCCTGGCCAATGCCAATATAAATATGCGCAAATATGCCAGTATTGAGTCAAATTTTCTTCAATGAAAATGAAAGCATTTTCGGGAGCATTAATTTTCTTGAAGGAGGAGAATGGAAACTGGATAGGAGGAAATTTTTTTATTTATTTAAAAAAAAAGTCCTCTTAGACAGGAAACTCAGTGGAGACAAGCCTTTTCAGTCAGTAGATGGGAGGTTTATAGGGTTTTATTGTGACGACTTTTACTTTAGGATTTTTTTCTCTACTTTATTTTCAAAAAAAAATTTTTTTGAAATTTAATTTCCCATTTTTTTTTTGATTTCCTAAGTTTTGCGAGCTTTTAATAAATTTTTATGATTTTTTTAATTTTTCCAAAAAAGGCTATAATTTTTTTTTAAAATTTTATTTCCAATTTTTATATCCTCCACAGATAACTCCCTTGGGCAAAAAACGTGTCCTGGCCAATGCCAATATCAATATGCGCAAATATGCCAGTATTGAGTCAAATTTTCTTCAATGAAAATGAAAGCATTTTCGGGAGCATTAATTTTCTTGAAGGAGGAGAATGGAAACTGGATAGGAGGAAATTTTTTTATTTATCTAAAAAAAAAGTCCTCTTAGACAGGAAACTCAGTGGAGACAAGCCTTTTCAGTCAGTAGATGGGAGGTTTATAGGGTTTTATTGTGACGACTTTTACTTTAGGATTTTTTTCTCTACTTTATTTTCAAAAAAAAAAATTTTTTTGAAATTTAATTTCCCATTTTTTTTTTGATTTCCTAAGTTTTGCGAGCTTTTAATAAATTTTTATGATTTTTTTAATTTTTTCAAAAAAGGCTATAAATTTTTTTTAAAATTTTATTTCCAATTTTTATATCCTCCACAGATAACTCCCTTGGGCAAAAAACGTGTCCTGGCCAATGCCAATATCAATATGCGCAAATATGCCAGTATCGAGTCGACACAACAGAGTTTTACGCTGACCCTCAAACCGGTGTCGCGTAAAGTCACCTCCGCCGAATTGGAATTGACCATCAGCTGTGTGTTCCTCAGGGAGGGTAAAGCCACGTAAGTAGCCATAATAGCTTATGATTTTTTTTTTTGAATTATTAAATTTTTACCATTCTTTTTCTCCCCAAGGGACGAGGACATGCAAAGTGTTGTCTCTCTGATGTCGGTGAACAACAACTGTGATGTCGCCCCACTGGATGATCTCGAAGATATCCCTGACTTGGAAAATTCGGCCGATATCTCGGATCATTTGTATGATTTTACACAGCAGCTGGAACAGATGACAACCAGTTTGAATGGTTGCATGGATCTGCCAACGCCATTGAGTGGTGAGTTGTTTCCACCGGCTAGCCGTTGTGGTGGTGTTGGCCATAATTCTTTTTGTGATTTTACGTCTTTATAACCTCCACCATGAAATGAGGGAAATTTGCCAAATTCACGAAATATAGAAGTGGAAAATATATAATCTTGATCAGTCGACACCCGACGATCTGTCTGTCCGTCTTTTGTAAGTAAACTGACTGAGCATCAACGTCCAAAACGAAACGGCTGAAGCTAGAATTCTGAAATTTTGCACGAGGCTCAGTCTTGGTTTCTTCAGAAGGTTTCTGCACCTGATTTCCAACCAAAAATAATGTAGGTCCACTTTTATTATAGGCCCCATTTTCAAGGTTTTAAAGTATTCAGCCCCAAATTTCCAACCAAATTTGTTGAAAATTGATAGTTTGGTTTCTCGGGGGGGTAGTTTAACTTCTCTCAACAAAAAAAAAAAAAAAAAAAAAAAATATCAATGAAGGCCCCCTATTTGGTAAGGGTCCCATATAATTGTACCTCAGATTTTCGTTATTTTGAGGGTTTCGTCCAAAATTTTCAAACAAATTAGCTGCAATTTGGTATTTAGGTTTCTCAGTGGGTACATTAACCCCTTCCAAAAAATATTCAATATAGGCCCATTATTTGGTACCATTGGAGGGTACTTCCTGATTTTCGGTATTTGGAGATCTTTACTCCTAGTTTCAAACCAAATTAGCTGTAATTTGGTATTTAGGTTTCTCAGTGGGGTTATTAACTCCTCGCAAAAAATATTCCATTTCGGTCCACTTTTTGGTGTGGGCCCCATTGGAAGGTACCTCCTGATTTTGGCTTTTTTAGGGTTTTATCACCAAATTTCCAACAAAAGCTGTAATTTGTTATTTAGGGTTCCTAGTGGGTAGTTTAACTCCTCGCATATTTCATTTGAGTCCATTTTTTTGGTATAGTCCCCATTGGAGGGTACCTCCCGATTTTGGGTATTTGAAGGTTTCGACGCCTAATATTTAACCAAATCAGCTGTAATTTGGTATTTAGGGTTCTCAGTAGGCTTTTTAACTCCTCACAAAAAATATTACATTTCGGTCCACTTTTTACTCTAGGTTCCACGAGGGGTACTTCCTAATTTTCGGGTTTTTGAAGGTTTCTACCCCTACTTTCCAACCAAATTTGCTGTAATTTGGTATTTAGGGTTCTCAGTGTGTAGATTAACTCCTCACAAAAAATAATTTGTTTAGGTCCACATTTGGGTATAGGCCCCATTGGAGGATACCTCCCAATTTTCGGTTTTTGAAGGTTTCTACCCCTGTTTTCCAACCAAATTAGCTGTAATTTGGTATTTAGGGTTGCTCAGTGGGCTTATTAACTCCATGCAAAAAAATATTCCATTTCGGTCCACTTTTGTAGGCCCCATTGGAAGGTACCTCCTAATTTTCGGGTTTTCTAGGGTTACAGCATTAAATTTTCAACTAAATCTGTTAAAATTTGATATTTCAAGTTATTTGTAGGTAGTTTAATACCTCGCAAAAAATAGTTTAGTTAGTCCCAGTTTTTGGTATATGCCCCCATATAAGGGTATAGGCCCCATTGGAGGATACCTCCTGCTGTTCGATATTTGGAGGTTTCTACGCCTAATATTCAACCAAATCAACTGTAATTTGGTATTTAGGGTTCTCAGTGGGTGTATTGACTCCTCAACAAAAATAATAAGAGTAGGTCCACTTTTTGGTATAGGCGCCATTAGAGGGTTACTCCTGATTTTCGGGATTTGGAGGTCTCTACCCCTAATTTTCAACCGAATTAGCTGTAATTTGATATTTCGGCTTTACAGCGGATATTTTAACTCCTCACAAAAAATAATTAGTGTAGGTCCACTTTTGGGTATAGGCCCCATTGAAAGGTACCACCTGATTTTCGGTATTTTAAAGGTTTCTACCCCTAATTTTCTACCAAATTAGGTGTAATTTGGTATTTAGGTCTCTCAGTGGGGTTATTAACTCCTAGCAAAAAAATATTACATTTCGGTTCACTTTTTACACTAGGTTCCACGAGGGGTACTTCCTAATTTTCGGGTTTTTGAAGGTTTCTACCCCTACTTTCCAACCAAATTTGCTATAATTTGGTATTTAGGGTTGCTCAGTGGGCTTATTAACTCCTCGCAAAAAATATTCCATTTCGGTCCACTTTTTGGTGTAGGCCCCATTGGAAGGTACCTCCTGATTTTAGGGTTTTTGAGGGTTTCAGCTCTAAATTTTCAACCAAATCTGTTAAAATTTGATATTTCATACTTCTTGTAGGTAGTTTAACACCTTGCAAAAAAATAGTTAATTTAGTCCCAGTTTTTGGTATAGGCCCCATATAAGGGTACCTCAAGATTTTTGGATTTTTTATGATTTCCACCTTTAGTTTCGAACCGAATCACCAGTAATATGCTATTTAGGGTTCCCAGGATGTAGTTTAACTCATTGCCAAAAATATTCATTGTAGGTCCACTTTTTGGTATAGGCCCCATTGGAAGGTACCTCCTGATTTTCGCTTTTTTAGGGTTTTACCACCAAATTTCGAACCAAATAAGCTGTAATTTATTATTTAGGGTTCCTAGTGGGTAATTTAACTCCTCGCAAAAAATATTTCATTTGAGTCCACTTTTTGGTATAGGCCTTCTGATTTTCGGGCGTTTTTTGTGGGTTTCGACCAAAATTTTCAAACAATGTAGACTCTCTGTGGGTTATTAACTCCTCCCAAAAATATATTTAAGGTAAGTCCTCTGTTGGGTATAGACCCCACTTAGGGGTACCTCCTAATTTTAGGTTTTTAAAGGACTCAGCCCCAAATTTCCAATCAAATAAGCTGTAATTTAAAATTTTCTCTTCCCAGAGAGTATTTTATTTATATTAAATAAAGTTTAAGGAATCCTGAGAATAACTGATTTGTCCATGGTGGAGACTATAAAAAAGGTTCGGCCTAGCCGAACTTAACTTCATTTGTACTTGTTCGTTTATTTTTCGCCTCATAACTATCATCATTGTTATAAAGTTGTTTTTGTAGTTTTGTTGTAAACATTACATAGTTAAATATAGACATACAAATATTTATTATAGATTAGAATACAAAAAATTTATATAATATTTAGATTTTTAGATTTGAAAATGAAATTGTGTCTGGAAAATAGAAATAATTTTGATTTTCTGAAAAAAATATAATTTTGATTTATTTTTCTTGAAAAAAATATTTTTTAATTTTTTTCTAAAAAAAAAAAAAATAATTTTATTGTTTTTCTGAAAAAAAATAATTTTGATTTATTTTCTGAAAAAAAATTATTTTGATTTTTTTTTCTGAAAAAATAATAATTTTAATTTTTTTTCTGAAAAAAAATAATTTTAATTTTTTTTCTGAAAAAAAAAAAAAATATTTTTGATTTATTTTTTCTAAAAAAAAAAAAAATTATTTTAATTTTTTTTTTTGAAAAAAAAAAATAATTTTAGTTTTTTCTAATGGCCTGTTTCTCGATGTCAAAGGAAAATCAATGGGAAGAGATTGGGGTACACCCATGTGGGGTTTTCAAAATCAAAATTTAAAAGCTCCATCGAATTGGGGGGTTTCCTTCGGCAATCATTTTCTTTTCATATTTTGAAACAGGCCATAAAAAGAGACCTACCTGTAATTTTCTTCCCTTCCAGACACAATTTGGATTTTCGTTTTGTTTGAGTCTTTCAATTTAGTTTAGAGTCCTAGTCTCAACTAAATGTAGTCCCATTTTCAGTCATTTGTTTTGTTGTCATCCGTTTCTTTTCATTCATTCGTCCATCATTCATTCAATCATCCATTCCTTGCCATTGCATCCATCAATCATTCATTCAATAATAACCAATAATGTTTAACTGTTACCAAACAATTTTTATAAATTTGTTTTATTGTACAATTATTCTACTCTTTTTTTCTTCTTTATTCCGCAAAAAAAAAAAAAAAAAAACTGAAACGAAACAACAAATCAAAATCCTATAACAAAACAAAATCAAAACAATCTGGCCTTTCATCATTTTGCAAAAAAAAAAAAACAAAACAAAAAAACATAAAACGAACATACACACATCGACCACTAAAAAACAAAAACCAAAAACAACAAAAAAATAATTCCGATATCTCACATTGTGTGTATGTCCCCGTTCCGCCCTCTTCTTTTTTATTGTGTTCTCTACTAATGTATATTAAATACATCATCATGTGTATAAATGTTGAAACTGTTATACTCTTTGAAAAACCCCAAAATACAAATATTAAACAAAACCCTACATTCCAACCCAATTCGACCTCTAACCCCCCGTCCCCGCCCATGTAAATGTTGTGTTGTGTGTGTGTGTTTTCTTGTGCCGTAGTACCTTCTTTGTCCGAAGATCCCACTCCATTGGCCGAGGTTAATAATCTAAATTTTGAATTTGAATCAGACAAACAGCCCCCCTTTACACCGCCACCGGGTGATGGTGATTTTATGGAGGACTCTCTGAAGACACCCAGTGCTAGCCAGGCACCACAGGCCTCATCAGCAACAGCAACGGCTGCCGCTGCATCACTGCCCACGACAACATCATCTTCGTCATCATCCTCAAGAGATCAAGTTCCTAGTTCCCATGACACGGAAATGGCCAAGAAGGAGCCCAATCGGCTAATGCGTATTGTGACCTCAACACCCATTGCCAAGGTGTTTGATCAAAAGAAATCCACGGAAAAGGCCAATGAGGAACCCATCAAACCGGCCCGGAAAAATTTGAAATTCCCCTCAACATCAAACTCTCAAGAGGACCCCAAGGAGTCGTTAGAAACAACCAAAGAACACAACAAGTCCGACAAGAAGGAAGACTCCAACAATACCCTGGAAGAGCTATCCTTTGATAGCCATAGGATTGCAGAGTCCACAAAAATTTCGGACAGCACAATTACCGCCACAGAGGGTAAGGGAGAAGGAGGAGGCGTGGAGGTGAGCTCCGAAAAAGAGAGCAACAATGAAAGCAAGGACAACTTTTCGGCCAAACTAAATGAACTGGATATCTCGTCGGCATCGTTCAAAAACGAAAACCACAAAAGACCTGAATTGCAGCCGCTGAATCTGAAGAAATCCTATGAATCCATTGAACCCACACCAAACGCAAACAACAACACATCCACAAAAACCTCTGGCAGTGAGACGAACAGCAGCAGCGATAAGGCACCACCCTCGTCAAACAATTCCAATGGCCATTTGTCCCATGGCCACAATGGCATTGGCAATAACTCCCTTAAGCCGGTCGAGAAAATCATACTCAAGGAGAACACCCCCGGCCAGGACCTCCTGGAATGGTGCAAAGAAGTTACCAAAGAATATCCCAATGTTAAGGTCACCAATCTCACCACCAGCTGGCGTAATGGCATGGCTTTTTGTGCCATCATCCATCATTTTGAGCCATCGATAATGTGAGTATGACGAAAAAAAAATTACCGTAACAATTTGTTTGGATAAATTGGATTACATTTTTAATTGATTTTTTATGAAAATATATTGCTTTCTGGTTGTTCGGAAAATGTGGTTTAATCCGCATATCGTTTCAGTTTATCTGCAAATCACGGATAAAATTTTTAAGCTATCCGTATGTTAGGGGTAACATTTTTATGTTATCCGGATATCGTGGATAATGTTTTCAGGTTATCCGCATATACGGATTACATTTTTATGCTATCCGTAGGTTATGGATAATATTTTAAAATTATCCGGATAATGCGGATAACGTTTTCTGGATATCCCCATATCTCGGATAAGATTTTTATGCTATCCATAGGTGGATGGATAACAATTTTATGTTATCCGAATATCGTGGATAACGTTTTTAGGTTATCCGCATATATCGGATAACATTTTTATGTTATCCGGATATCGTGAATAACGTTTTTAGGTTATCCGCATATAACGGATAACATTTTTATGCTATCCATAGGTTATGGATAACAATTTAATGTTATCCGGATATCGTGGATATTATCCGCGTATCACGGATAACATTTTTATGAAATCTGTAGGTCGTGGATAAGATTTTTATGTTATCCGAATATAGCGGATAACGTTTTCAGGTTATCCGGATATCGTGGATAACGTTTTCAGGTTATCCGCATGTAACGGATAACATTTAATGCTATCCATAGATTATGGATAACAATTTAATGTTATCCGGATATCGTGGATATTATCCGCGTATCACGGATAACATATTTATGAAATCTGTAGGTCGTGGATAACATTTTTATGTTATCCGGATATAGTTGATAACGTTTTCAGGTTATCCGGATATCGTGGATAACGTTTTCAGGTTATCCGCATTTAACGGATAATATTTTTATGCTATCTACAGGCTATGGATAACAGTTTTACGTCATCCGAAAGTCGTGGATAATGTTTTCAGGCTATCCGCATACAATGGAAAATATTTTTATGCTATCCGTAGGTTACGGATAACATTTCTACCTTATCCGGATAACATTTTCGGGATATCCACATGTCACGGATAACATTTTTATGCTTTCTGTAGATCATGAATGACATTTGTATGTTATCCGGACAACATTTTCACATTAAGCGGATGCTTCGGATAATAATTAAGCGTTATCCGGCTTCTACGAATGGTGTTAATGCTGTTTCCTTTTTGGATGGCATGGATAACCTAAATAAACAATTTGGGATATTATTTCCATCTCTCCGGATAACGTGGATAGCTTTTCTATCTTATCCAGGATAAAGTAAATAACAGTTTTACCTTATCCGGATAATGTAAATAACATTTTCAGTTTATCCGGATACCATGGATAACATTTACACCTTATCCGAATAACACGGATAAAGAAATCGACCTTATCCGGATGACGCGAGCAACATTTCAACCTTATCCGGATAACATGGATAATATTTTTACCTTATCCCGATAACCTGGATAACATTTTTCACATAATCCGGATAAAATTTTCTCCTTGTTCGGGTAACGTAGAAAAAATTTAAACTTTAACCGTTTAACATGGATAATATTTTCAACTTATCCGGATAATAAGGACAACATTTTCCCTTATCAGATAAGACGAATGACATTTTAACCTTATCCGGATGACGTGGATAACACTTTAACACTATCCGAATAATATGGATAACACTTTCACCTTGTCCGGATAACGCGGATAAAATTTCAAACTTTCCCGCACAACATTCATATAATTTTCACCTTATCTGGGTAACGTGGATAAAATTTTCAGCATATTCGGATGACTCGCATAATATTTTCACCTTATCCGGATAATATAGATAACATTTCCCCTTATCCGGATAACACAAACAACATTTTCTCCTTATCCAGATAACACGAATGACATTTTAACCTTATCCGGATGACGTGGATAACATTTTTACACTATTCGGATAACATGGATAACACTTTCACCTTGTCCGGATAACGCGGATAAAATTTCAAACTTATCCCGACAACATTCATATAATTTTCACCTTATCTGGGTAACGTGGATAACATTTGAATATTATCCGGATAACATTTTCAGCTTATCCGGATGACTCGCATAATATTTTCACCTTATCCGGATAATATGGATAACATTTCCCCTTATGCGGATAACACAAACAACATTTTCTCCTTATACAGATAACATGGATAACACTTTTACCTTATCCGGATGACGTGGATAACACTTTAACACTATCCGAATAATATGGATAACACTTTCACCTTGTTCGGATAAGTGGATAAAATTTCAAACTTTCCGGACAACATTCATATAATTTTCACCTTATCTGGGTGACGTGGAAAACATTTAAATATTATCCGGATAACATTTTCAGCTTATCCGGATGACTCGCATAATATTTTTACCTTATCCCGATAATATGGATAAGATTTACCCTTATCGGGATAACAAACAACATTTTCTCCTTATCCAGATAACGTGGTTAACATTTTTACCTTATACGGATGACGTGGATAACATTTTTACACTATTTGGATAACATGGATAACACTTTCACCTTGTCCGGATAACGCGGATAAAATTTCAAACTTATCCCGACAACATTCATATAATTTTCACCTTATCTGGGTAACGTGGATAATATTTAAATATTATCCGGATAACATTTTCAGCTTATCCGGATGGCTCGCATAATATTTTCACCTTATCCGGATAATATGGATAACATTTCCCCTTATGCGGATAACACAAACAACATTTTCTCCTTATCCAGATAACTTGGGTAACATTTTTACACTACCAAAATAACGTGGATAACACTTTCACCTTGTCCGGATAACGTGGATAAAATTTCAATCTTATCCGGATAAGGTGGATAACATTTACACCTTTTCCGCATGACTCGGATAACATATTTCTCTTATCCGGATAACGTGGATAACATTTTCATTCCGGATGACTCGGATAACATATTTCTCTTATCCGGATAACGTGGATAACATTTTTACCTTATCCGGATAACGTGGATAACATTTTTACCTTATCCGGATCACATGGATAACATTGTAACCTTATCCGGATAATATGGATTATGTTTTCGCCTTCTCCGGATAACGTGGATAAGATGTTTATATATCCGGATAATATATATAACATTTTAGCCTTATCCGGAAAACATGGATTATATTTTCCCTTTTATTCGGATCACATGGATAATTTTTTTATTTTATTCGGATAACTTTTAGTGGATAATTTTTCAACTTCTGAATAACATTTTCACGTTTGGCGGATAGCATGGCTAGCGTTTCAATCCAATTCGAATAACTTGGATAAGAATCACCTCCTCCGGATAAAATTTTCATTTTATCCGTACAACATGGATAACATTTTCACCTTGTCCTGATAATTTCCACTCAATCCGAATAACGGATATAGTTAGTATCTTCAAATTATCCAAACAATTTACTTATTTTTTATCCAATTAATTTTTTTAATTATTTTTTTGAAATTTTTTCTAATATCCCCCTTTTCCTTCTTCCTTTTTTTAGTGACATGTCCAAGCTAACACCTCACGATGTGGTTGGAAATTGCCGCATCGCTTTTGACGCCGCCGAGTCGCTGGGTATACCGCGCGTCATTGAGCCCAGCGACATGAGTCTGCTGGCGGTGCCGGACAAATTGGCCGTCATGACGTATCTACATCAATTGAGGGCCCACTTTACCGGCAAGCAGCTGCAAATTGAACAAATTGGTATGGAATTAATTGAAAAGCAAAAAAAAAAAACACAACAAATCAATAAAGAAACTAAGATGGAGACAAATTAATTAACCAAAAATTGTCCCCCTTCTCTTTCAGGTCCCACCTCGGACGAGTCCAGCTACGTCATTGGCAATTACAAATCGGACAATTTGTCGTCACAGAATCTTTTGAATCTGTCGCACTTGAAAGCACAACTTCTGCATCAGAATTCATTGGACGATGACATCTTTGGGCTGGACAACAACAAGTCTCAGCTTTCGCCCACGGCAAAGAAAGATGTTAAGAATCTAATTTTATCCGGTTCGAAGAGTATTCTCGGCAAGGTGCTGTCGCCGACAAAGGATAAGAATAGCATTAATGCGTCACAGCATTCGAATTTGAATGCGTCCACAACACCGACATCTACTCCCACATCGGCCCTGATTGAGGGCAACGGGTCGTTGGAGGATCAGCAACAGCATGCAGATGAAGTCGTCAGTAACTCCTCCAATCAAGAGAATATTTCCCAAAATGCACAACTCAAGGAGAACCTCATATCGCCTGCAGCCCTGGATCCGAACACAACAAATGTGAGTGCAATAATTTTCGAGGAGAGAGAGAAAATAAGAGAGGAAACAATTTAAAGTCATTTCACAAAGTTTTGTTTTTAAAGCTTTTGTTCCTTTTTTATTGCTTAAGTTTTATTTTTTCGTTCCGTCCCCCCTTGGCTTTGTTTATTTCTTTTTACAAGCTTTTTTGTTTTTGTAGAAAATTTTATCACGTCATAAAGAGCAAAGTGAAAAAGCCCGCCAAATGATGGAGAAATTACGAATTTCTCAAAACGAAAGACTGGCAAATGACGTAAGTAGTGCTTTCTTTTCATTTCATTATCATCATTATTTTGTAGGCATTGTTTGAAATTTTGTTAAAAAGCTTTTTTTATGTTTTCTATTTAATTTAGTTTTATGAGAAACAGTTTTTTTTTTTGTTTGAGTTAAAGGTTTTTGTTTTTACTGTTTGATTTGTGCTTTGTAGGAAACTGATCTCAAATAAGAATGTATTTGGAAGCTTTCGTTAAGCTATTGCTAGTTTTTGAAATTTCATGCCAAAGCTTAAGTGAGTTGTTTTGAGATTTTCAAGAAAACTAGGTGCCGAAAAGCTTTTGTTATTTTGCTTTGCCCGAATAATACTTCCCCCAAGATTTGCTTTGTAAAATTGCTTCAAAAATAAAAAATCCGAAATATTTGATGGATCTTGAATGCCCAAACTCGATCCATATAAAAAACCAGTAAAGAAAGTCTTAAAGTCCGGCGGGCCGACTTTATGAGATACCCTACACTACTTTGCTAATTTAGTAGAGCTCCACATAACAATTAAAAGTTTTTATGGGAGAATTCATTAATTAATTTTCAAATCGGATAAAAATATATATGGGAGCTATATCCAAATCTGAACCGATCTCGATAAAATTTGGCAAAGATATTTCTGAGCTGTAGTTGATATATTTCCCTGAATATCGTTGTTACGGAGAGCATATTACGGTTGTGGGTAACAAATATGACAAATCGGATGAACAGTATATATGGGAGCTATAGCTATAACTGAACCGATCTTCACCAAATTTGGCATACTAGCTTCTATACTCAATTCGGTCGTAAGTGCCAAATTTCATCCAATTTGGGCAAATATTAGACGTTTGGTGCACCATCCAAGGTAAATCGGACGAAGTTATGTATGGGAGCTATATCCAAATCTGAACCGATCTCGATAAAATTTAGCAAATGTATTTCTGAGCTGTATTTGATATATTTCCCCAAATATTGTTGTTACGGAGAGCATATTACGGCTGTGGGTAACAAATATGACAAATCGGATGAACAATATATATGGGAGCTATAGCTATATCCGAACCGATCTTCACCAAATTTGACATACTAGCTTCTAGACTCAACTCGGTCGTAAGTGCCAAATTTCATCCAATTTGGGCAAATATTAGACGTTTGGTGCCCAATCCAAGGTAAATCGGACGAAGTTATGTATGGGAGCTATATCCAAATCTGAACCGATCTCGATAAAATTTAGCAAATGTATTTCTGAGCTGTATTTGATATATTTACCTGAATATCGTTGTTACGGAGTGCATATTACGGTTGTGGGTAACAAATATGACAAATCGGATGAACAGTATATATGGGAGCTATAGCTATAACTGAACCGATCTTCACCAAATTTGACATACTAGCTTCTAGACTCAATTCGGTCGTAAGTGCCAAATTTCATCCAATTTGGGCAAATATTAGACGTTTGGTGCACAATCCAAGGTAAATCGGACGAAGTTATGTATGGGAGCTATATCCAAATCTGAACCGATCTCGATAAAATTTAGCAAATGTATTTTTGAGCTGTATTTGATATATTTCCCCAAATATTGTTGTTGCATAGTGCATATTACGGCTGCGGAGGACAAAAATAACAAATCGGATGAACAATATATATGGGAGCTATAGCTATATCTGAACCGATTTCGATCAAATTTAACATACATATTTTCAGGCCTAATTTGGGTGTATCTGCAAAATTCCATACTATTCGGGCTGATATTACAGGTTTGGTGCACAATAAAAGGCAAATCGGACGAAGATATATATGGGAGCTATATCTAAATTTTGACCGATTATCTCCAATTTCAATAGGGTTCGTCCTTGGGCCAAACAAATGATTTGTGCAAAATTTCATCTGGATAGGGCAATAAATGCGAACTGTACTTTGTTTACAAAAAAAACATGGACAGACGGATGGACGGACGGACTGACATGCATAAATCGACTCAGAATGTGATTCTATGCAGATCATCAAAAGGAACTATGGGTCTATCTCGTTTCCTTCTGCCTGTTACAAACAAATGCACAAAGACATAATACCCTGACCACCTTGTGGTGTAGGGTATAAAAATATATTGTCCAAGTATGAGGAAAATGCAAAAAACTCAAAGATATCCGGATAACCCGAAAATTTACCCGAGCTATTCAAATAGTGTGAAAAAAATCATTTGGACAACTCAAACATTGCCCAAGGCAGCTGCCGATAACACGCGAATATTATGCACGCTATCTGGATAGAGCAGAAATATTATTCGAAGAAGGTAGAAATGATATCCACATTGCCAGATGGTGGATAAGTAGTATTCACATTATCCGAAAAAGGTAGAAATTTTATCCAAGTAGTCCAGATAGGGAACTAATCCTATAAACGTGGATTTTTTAAAGATTTTTTAAAGGACTATAAACGTGGATTTTTTAAAGATTTTTTAAAGGACTATAAACGTGGATTTTTTAAAGGACTATAAACGTGGATTTTTTAAAGGACTATAAACGCGGATTTTTTAGAGATTTTTTAAAGGACTATATACGTGGATTTTTTAAAGGAAAATGTTATCTATTTTATCTAGACAATTTAAAAAATGTATCCACATTATCCGGATGAGAGATAAATATTATCCACGTTATCCGGATAAGTCACAAATATTATCCAGGTTATCCACATGGCGTAGAAATGCTATAAATGTTATCCGAATAAGGTAGAAATGTTATCCGAGTTATCCAGTTAAGGCAGAAATATTATCCACATTATCCGAGTAAGGTAGAAATGTTATCTACATTATCCGAATGAGGTAGAAATGTTATCCACATTATCCGGATGAGGTAGAAATGTTATCTACATTATCCGGAAGAGGTAGAAATGTTATACACATTATCCGGATAAGATAGAAGTGTTATCCACATTATCCGAGTAAGGTAGAAATGTTATCTACATTATCCGAATGAGGTAGAAATGTTATCCACATTGTCCGAGTAAAGTAGAAATGTTATTCACATTATCCGGATGAGGTAGAAATGTTATCTACATTATCCGGAAGAGGTAGAAATCTTATCCACATTATCCGGATGAGGTAGAAATCTTATACACATTATCCGAGTAAGGTAGAAATGTTATCTACATTATCCGGATGAGGTAAAAATGTTATCCACATTATCCGAGTAAGGTAGAAATGTTATCTACATTATCCGGTTGAGGTAGAAATGTTATCCACATTATCCGGATGAGGTAGAAATGTTATACACATTATCCGGATAAGATAGAAGTGTTATCCACATTATCCGAATGAGGTAGAAATATTATACACATTATCCGAATAAGGTAGACATGTTATCCACGTTATCCGTATGAGGTAGAAATGTTATACATATTATCCGAATGAGGTAGAAATGTTATCCACATTATCCGGATGAGGTAGAAATGTTATCCACATTATCCCGACGAGGTAGAAATGTTATACACATTATACGGATAAGATAGAAATATTATCCACGTTGTCCGGATAAAGTAGAAATGTTATCCACGGTAGATGGGTAACATAGAAATGTTATCCACGTTATCCGGATAAAGTATAAATCTATTCAGATTATTCGAATGGAGGATAAATCTTATCCATGTTATCCAGATAGGATAGATTTTATCCAGGCTATTCAGAATAGTGTAGAAATAGTAAAATCGAATATGTTTCAGTGTAGAACAATTTTAGTCTGAAACTGTTATAATTGAATTTGTAGCATTTTATAACTGTTATAATCAAATCAGTTGCGGTGCATTATCGTTCTAATCGTCTGGGTGACATTCGAAAACTGATCTACGCAATCATTTCGGAAAATTTTTCATTCAATTCTTGTTTGAAACTGTTATACACGAATCAGTTGTAGTCTTAAACTACTTTACATGCATTAGTTTCTATGTGAAACTGTTATAAAAGTATCAGATGTAGTTTGAAACAGTTCTAAAGCAATCATTTTCAAATTAGAACTGTTATATAGGAATTAGATTTCGATTGGAACAGTTATACACGAAAAAGTTTTAATATAAAAGTGTTATAAAAGCATAACATTTCGGTCTAAAGCTGTTCGAAAGCAATCGGTTTTAGATTACAGGCATTATAGAAGAATAAACTATATCAGTCTGAAACGGTTCTAAAGCTATAATTTTTAAATCGGCGCTGTTATATTGTATTTAGATTTCAATTGAAACTGTTATACAAGAAACCGTTTCAGTTTTAAAGTTTTATAAAAGGATAAAATTCGATCTGAAAACAAGAATAAGATTTAGAATTGTAACTGTTATACATAAATCGATTTTAATTGAAAACTGTTATAAAATCATTAGATTCAGGCTGAAAGTGTTCTAAAGCTATACATTTTAAACCATAACTGTCATATTGAAATTAGATTTCGATTGAAACTGTTATAAGCGTATCCATTTCAGTTAGAAAGTGTTATAAAAGGACAAAATTCGATCAGAAACGATTCAAAAAAATCCGTTTCAGATTAAAAATTCTATGCAAGAAAAAGATTTTGAAATATAATTGTTATACGTGAATCTGTTTCAATTTGAAACCATTATAAAATCATTAGAATTAGTCTGAAACTCTGTTCTAAAGGGGGTCAGATTCAATCCGAAACTTTTCTAAAGCGAATATTTTCGACTTAAACTGCTATACAAAAATCGGGTTTTAGATTAAAACTGTTATAAAAGTATATGTATTACTCTTTGGAAAGAGTCCTTGAACTGTCTGACATGGATCAACTAAAATTCAAACAAAAATAAAAAAAAAATCTAAAAAATGATTTAGATTTTTTTTTAGTTTTTTTTTTCTTTTTGGCAGAAAACTGTTCTAAGCTACTCAAATTCATTGCAAAAAAAATTTCTCAAAATCTATCTCAGTTTTAAAATGTTTAAAAAAAATTATTTTTTTTTTTTTTGGGATTTTAAATCGTTCAAAACGTATCACAATTAGTCCAAAACTCTCCGAAAAATCGATTTCAATTTGAAAAAAAATTTCTTTTTGGTAGAAAACTGTTCGGATCCAAAACTCGATTTTTAAAAGAATTCTTTCGTAAAAAACGGTTTGAAACGGATAGGTTTCAGTGAAAATTTTCTCAAAAAAATCGATTTAATTTTGAAATTTATCTAAAAATTCGATGCCAATTTCAAACTGTTATAAAATAAATTTTTTTCACTACAAAATTGGTCCAAATGGATCAAATTCAGTCCAAAGGAATTATTTCGTAAAAAATCACTCGGAACTGCTAAAAATTTCCTAAACTGTTATAAACGAATTAATTTAACTATAATTTGTTCAAAAAAATCGATTTTAAAAATTAGTTTTAATATGGAACTGTTATAAAAAATCGATTTTAGTTCTAAACTATTAAATCTCCTTCAAACGTCCCTTTTTTAGGTGGAAATCTAATATTTTCCCTTTTTCTTTCCCCCCAGGAGGAACGCCAACAACGTCTAAGGGAAGAGGCCCGACGCATAATACTCGAGACACGTGGCAAGTCCTCGTCGAATCACAGCAGCCTGGAGAGTCCGACATCACCTACGAAAAATAAACGTTACAATTTCACCTCAGAACGTACAATATCACCCATCAGTAATACTCTGGATTTGGATGATTTTACGGTGGGCGGAGGAGGAGGAGGAGAGTCATCGCCCAAAGCACCGTTATCGCCGACAAAGCGTATAACACCACCACGTGATAATGATAGCAGTAGTAATACAACAACAACAACAGCAACAACAAATAGTAAATTAAGTCCTAGTCATAGATTAAGTTTAACAAATGGTGGTGGCGGCACTACCCTGCAGTCCTTCAACAATGTCATGGATCGTCTGACACCAAAGAGCGAAAATATGGTAAGAACAGGGAGGATGAGGAGGAGGATGACGTTTTAATATTTTCTTTTCTTGCAGCCCGAAAAGTTGGCATTCATCCAATCCGAACTGGAGGCCCTGGAACGTGAACAGGTGGCCGTCGATCAAAAGGCCAACAGCCTGGAAAAGAAACTGCGCGCCGTCATGAGCGGCAAACCAAGTAATAATAGTAGAAATAAGGAAAACCCCTTCTTTAGATTAATACGCAATAGCATTGGTGGTGGTGAAACCATTCGCATTAAATTGTTAGACATAGAAAACGGTGAATTGTCCCTCACCCCCTCGGGTAGTTCAGAATCATGTTCATCGGAGAGTAGTAGCTCATCACAGACACATTCAAGCAATGATGATGGCGGTGGCGGTGGCGGCGGCCTTGTTCGGGGTGGAGTTGCGGGTGGTGTTGCCAGTCTGAAGGCAAGTTTGCTAAGGCCCTTCTCGGCTGAGACCAAAGTTGTGAGACGGGTACGGCGACGTCGTCTACATCCTCACATACCGAGACAGCGATCTCGGTCATGTTGTGTGGCCGAAATGCAAATACCACGCTCTCACGACGACTTTGGCGATTATGAGCCGCAGCAGCAGAAACAGCAGCACCATCAACAACAACCGTCTTCCCGACATGAACAGCCACCACAGCGCCAGCCATCAAGGGGTATTAGAGAAAATGCCCCATCAGCTACTGCTACCTCCTCAACACCTCAGCCACAACAACAACAACAGCAACCCTATAGTCTATTATCCTCAGCTTCATCCAATCATTCCTCTTGTGATAATTTCAAAATCTGTAGCGATGAAGAAGAACAGCAACAAATGCAACAACAACAACAACAGTCACAGCAATCCGATCCATTTGTACGAAGACGTCACAGAAGACGTTCTACCTCTCAGCAGCAAAGATCGCGAAGTAGAAGTAAAAGTGCTGGTGGTAAATTTTGTTTTCTCCTCCCCTCCTACATTTTCTCATTCAGAATTTAGTTTGTTGCAAATTAGATTGCTGCTGCGCTCTCTCATGGCCAAAACCAAAACCAAAACAACAACAAAAACCAAAAACCGCTTTAGTAGCTTTAATAGCAACCGTTATCAATAATCATTTGAAGACTGAAGCTTCATATGTAATCCAGCTTAATCGGCTGCCCGCCTGCTGCTCTCCATTTTACCACTCACTCATTTACAACTCGCCCTTCTGTTTTGTATGTCGCCTTCTCGTTCGTGTCATAACCAATCAATCAACCAAATGTGTCATTAATCGAAAATATCCTCCACGTTCTCCATTGTTTTAACCATTCTCTGTGTGTATATTAATTCGTTTTTGTAACGTCGTTCGTCTCCTGGTTCTTCCAAATGAAATCCCACTCAGCGCTGGAAGTTGAAGAAGAACTGACCATTTCGTTATCCAATTTGTTTCCGTTTATGATTTGTGTTTGTGTTAACCATGCCTTAACAAGCTTTAGTTGTTGTTACTATTTTTATTATTATTGTGTTAATACCGTTCGTTTTCTAGCCAATGTTGAAAATATTCTCTCAAACAACAAAAATTCACCTTAATTTGGTTACAAAATATAAGGGGAATTTGAAGGCTCTAAAGGGATTTTATAGGAAAAATAATCCGATTTTTTTTCTACAGCTCATTTTATAACAGTTCAGATGGATTTAAGAATCAGTTTGAATCTTCCACTGTTGTAAAAGAATCAGTTTGAACCTCAAACTTTTCTTAAAAAATCAATTTGAAACTCAAACTCTTCTAAAAGAATTAGTTTGAGCCTCAAACTGTTGTAAGAGAATCAGTTTGAACCTCAAACTGTTTTAAAAGAATCTAATTCAGCCTCAAACTGTTCTACAGGTCTTAGTTTGAACCTCGAACTTTTCTAAAAGAATCAGTTTGAACCTCAAACATTTGAAACATGTACATTTCGAACCTCAAACTGTTATAAAATAATTAGTTTGAACCTCAAACTGTTATAAAAGAATTAGTTTGAACCTCAAACTGTTATAAAAGAATTAGTTTGAACCTCAAACTGTTCAAAAAGAATCAGTTTGAACCTCAAACTGTTCTAAAAGAATCAGTTTGAACCTCAAACTGTTCTAAAAAAAATCAGTTTGAACCTCAAACTGTTATAAAAGAATCAGTTTGAACCTCAAACTGTTCTAAAAGAATTAGTTTGAACCTCAAACTGTTCTAAGAGAATCAGTTTGAACCTCAAACTGTTCTAAGAGAATCAGTTTGAACCTCAAACTGTTCTAAAAGAATCAGTTTGAACCTCAAACTGTTCTAAAAGAATCAGTTTGAACCTCAAACTGTTCTAAAAGAATCAGTTTGAACCTCAAACTGTTCTAAAAGAATCAGTTTGAACCTCAAACTGTTCTAAAAGAATCAGTTTGAACCTCAAACTGTTATAAAAGAATTAGTTTGAACCTCAAACTGTTATAAAAGAATACGTTTGAACCTCAAACTTTTCTTAACAAATCAATTTGAAACTCAAACTATCCTAAAAGAATTAGTTTGAACCTCAAACTGCTATAAAAGAATCAATTTGAACCTCAAACTGCTATAAAAGAATCAGTTTGAACCTCAGACTGTTCTAAAAGCTTTAGTTTGAACCTCAAACTGTGCTAAAAGAATAATTTTGAACCTCAAACTATTCTAAAATAATCAGTTTGATCCCCAAACTGTTCTTAAAGAATCAGTTTGGACCCTCAAACTCTTCTAAAAGAATCAGTTAGGACCCTCAAACTCTTCTAAAACAATCAGTTTTAACCTCAAACTGTTCTAAAATAATTATTTTCAACTTCAAACATTTCTAAAAGAATAATTTTGAACCTCAAACTGTTCTAAAAGAATCGGTTCGAACCTCAAACTGTTCTTAAGGAATTATTTTGAAGCTCAAAGTGCTCTACAGGTTTTAGTTTGAACATCAAACGGTTCTAAAAGAAGCATTTTGAACCTCAAACTCTTCCTAAAGAATAAGTTTGAACTTCAGACTGTTCTAAAATAATCAGTTTGTACGTCAAACTGTTCTAAGAGAATCAATTTGAACCCCAACCTGTTCTACAAGAATTAGTTTGAACCTCAAACTGTTCTAAAAGAATCAATTTGAACCTCAAACTGTTCTAAAATAATCAATTTGAACCTCAAACTGTTCTAAAAGAATAAGTTTGAACCTCAAACTGTTCTAAAAGAATCAGTTTGAACCTCAAACTGTTCTAAAGGAATAAGTTTGAACCTCAAACTGTTCTAAAAGAATCAGTTTGAACCTCAAACTGTTCTAAAAGAATCAGATTGAACCTTAAACTGTTCTAAAAGAATAAGTTTGAACCTCAAACTGTTCTAAAAGAATCAGTTTGAACCTCAAACTGTTCTAAAGGAATAAGTTTGAACCTCAAACTGTTCTAAAAGAATCAGTTTGAACCTCAAATTGTTCTAAAAGAATCAGTTTGAACCTCAAACTGTTATAAAAGAATTAGATTGAACCTCAAACTGTTCTAAAAGAATCAGTTTGAACCTCAAACTGTTCTAAAAGAATCAGTTTGAACCTCAAACTGTTCTAAAAGAATCAGTTTGAACCTCAAACTGTTCTAAAAGAATCAGTTTGAACTCAAACTGTTCTAAAAGAATCAGTTTGAACCTCAAACTGTTCTAAAAGAATCAGTTTGAACCTCAAACTGTTCTAAAAGAATCAGTTTGAAACTCAAACTGTTCTAAAAGAATCAGTTTGAACCTCAAACTGTTCTAAAAGAATCAGATTGAACCTTAAACTGTTCTAAAAGAATAAGTTTGAACCTCAAACTGTTCTAAAAGAATCAGTTTGAACCTCAAACTGTTCTAAAGGAATAAGTTTGAACCTCAAACTGTTCTAAAAGAATCAGTTTGAACCTCAAATTGTTCTAAAAGAATCAGTTTGAACCTCAAACTGTTATAAAAGAATTAGATTGAACCTCAAACTGTTCTAAAAGAATCAGTTTGAACCTCAAACTGTTCTAAAAGAATCAGTTTGAACCTCAAACTGTTCTAAAAGAATCAGTTTGAACCTAAAACTGTTCTAAAATAATCAGTTTGAACCTCAAACTGTTCTAAAAGATTCAGTTTGAACCTCAAACTGTTCTAAAAGAATAATTTTAAACCTCAATATGTTCTAAAAGAATCAGTTTGAAACTCAATCTGTTCTAAAAGAATCAGTTTGAACCTCAAACTGTTCTAATAGAATCAGTTTGAACCTCAAACTGTTCTAAAAGAATGAGTTTGGACCTCAAACTGTTCTAAAATAATCAGTTTGAACCTCAGACTGTTCTAAAAAAATTAGTTTGAACCTCAAACGGTTCTAAAAGAATCAGTTTGAACCTCAAACGGTTCTAAAAGAATCAGTTTGAACCTCAAACGGTTCTAAATGAATCAATTTGAACCTCAAACTGATCTTAAAGAATCAGTTTGAACCTCAAACTGTTTTAAAAGAATCAGTTTGAACCTCAAACTGTTCTAAAAAATCAGTTCGAACCTCAAACTGTTCTAAAAGAATCAGTTTGAACCTCAAACTGTTCTAAAGGAATCAGTTTGAACTTGAAACTGTTCTAAAAGAATCAGTTTGAACCTTAAACTGTTCTAAAAGAATCAGTTTGAACCTCAAACTGTTATAAAGAATTAGTTTGAACCTTACACTGTTCTAAAAGAATCAGTTTGAACCTCAAACTGTTCTAAAAGAATCAGTTTGAACCTCAAACTGTTCTAAAAGAATCAGTTTGAACTCAAACTGTTCTAAAAGAATCAGTTTGAACCTCAAACTGTTCTAAAAGAATCAGTTTGAAACTCAAACTGTTCTAAAAACATCAGTTCGAACCTCAAACTGTTATAAAAGAATTAGTTTGAACCTCAAACTGTTCTAAGAGAATCAGTTTGAACCTCAAACTGTTCTAAAAGAATCAGTTTGAACCTCAAACTGTTCTGAAATAACCGGCTTGAACCTCAAACTGTTCTTAAAGAATCAGTTTGGACAATCAAACTCTTCTAAAAGAATCAGTTCGAACCTCTAAATGTTATAAAAAAATTAGTTTGAACCTCAAACTGTTCGAAGAGAATCAGTTTGAACCTCAAACTGTTCTAAAAAAATCAGTTCGAGCCTCAAACTGTTCTTAAAGAATAATTTTGAACCTCAAACTGTTCTACAGGTCTTAGTTTAAACCTCAAATTGTTTTAAAAGAGTCCTTATTTGAGTCCTAAATTGTTTTAAAATCATCTGTATAAGCCATAAACTGTCCTAAAATAGTCAATTATTTAACAAAAATGTTATACAAACATATTTTTGAATCTGAAACTGTCCTTAAAAAAATTTATTAAATTACCTTCGATATCTCCTTGAGCCTTCAACGCCCTTTTCGTAGTTATTAAACTTAGTTTCTTAGAATATTAGAATTTAAAAAGCTATATATCTATTTCAAACTGTTATACAAAATTTTATATTTCCCTTAGTTACGGAGGAAACCGAAGAACAACTCCTTTCACAATGGTTTACATTGGTCAACAAAAAGAATGCCTTGATACGGCGACAAATGCAATTGAATTTACAGTGAGTATTGAGAAAAAAAAAACTATTTATTTGTTTCAAATAAATATTGAAAATGATTTGCTTTTGCAGTGAAAAAGAATGTGAATTGGAACATAAATATAATCTCCTCAAAGAAGAGTTGCGTGCTGCCCAATCGATAGAGGATTGGCGCAAAACCGAGGCCCAAAGGGAAAAGGAACGTTTGCTGCTGGACAAATTGGTTGATGTGGTCGATAAGCGTAACGAATTGGTGCAGTGTTTACACAACGAAGAACAAGCGTAAGCGGATGGGAAATTTTGAATTTAAATTACTTTTTTTTTTTAATGGAATATTTTTTTTTTATTACAGCATCGAAGATGATCATGAAATTGCCCGCAATCTGGAACAGGTCAACATTAGCGGCAACAATGAGAAATGTGTTATATCTTAAAGAGCTTTAACTGAAACAAAAACTTTACCAACGGAATTCAAGAGACTTCCATGACTGTGTGAAACATGAAAAACAACAACTGACATCAAATAACAAATACAAAAACAACCTTGAAGTCCTCTAACGTATAAAAAATTAAAAAAAAAATTCTGGGGGACTTTGGAAAATGATCAACCATAACGAACTTCTTAAACGTAAGAAACCCAAACAAACTAAAGCGTGCAACAAACCAACAACAAACAAATTAACTACAAGAAAAATTCTCTATATATGTGTGTGTGTTTAGCTTTATATATTTTATAAATTTAAAGATATATATATAATAATATATATATATATAGATATATAGATATCAACTTAATACAATATACATTCAAACCAATAGACCCAACACATAGTAACAAATAGAAAATTTTCAAAATAATTTTTCCCAAAATTAAAGATCTGTTTCTGTGCGACAATACGAAAGTGAATTCCAAAGAAATACATTCTATTCCATGTGGTTATTTTGAAATAAAAATAAAAAAATTGAACATCCCACAAGGACTGGAATTTTATTTTTCGAATTTACTCTGATATCATCATACATAAACAGCCCTTAAAACTCCAAACATTCTACAATATCAAGAAGCGGTAGGAAGAAAAGAAAAAAGAAAACAAAATTGAACAATATTAAAACTCTAAAAAAATGAACCTTACCCCAAAAAGGTAGATCACCTAAAAAACACCTGCATACAAACATACATATTTTGAAATTTAAAAAAAACTCTATCACAAAAAAAGGAAGAAACGCTATTTTTCGGTAACCAAGTTTAAAACAAAACCCCCCAAAATTATATTTCGAAAAACCAATCAACCAAAAAAACAAATTTGAAATTTAAGAATTTAAAGAAACAAAAAAAAAAAATAAAAAGAGAAAAGGAAAATCTATTTCAAAACCAAACGTCCGTTAGTTATTTAAGATAAAGACTATAATTTAAACTATGAAAAAAGAGGAAGAAGATGAAGATAACAAAATATGTATATCTAAAGATATATATTATGTATGGAAAACAGATATATACGAAAAATTATTGCAACAACTAGTTTCAACAAATCCAAAATTATTTCAAAGAGCAATACGGGAAGTTGTTTTGACAATTTTGAAGAGAGAAAGGCATTTTTGAAATAGTTTTTGTAATAAAGTTGATTATTTTAGAACGGTTTTCGAGTGAAAAACAACAGGTGGTAAATTATTCTTTTTTTATAGATTCATAATTAAATTGATGCTTTCTAACAGTTTCCACCTTTAACGCACTTTTAAGATTTATAACAGTTTCAAATTTTATAACAATTTCCAATTTTCCAAATCCAATCCAAATTTTATAACAGTTTCAAATTTTTTTGGAACAATTTCAACTTTTATAATACTTTTAACTTCTATAGCAGTTTCAAATGTTATAACAGTTTCAAATTTTATAACAATTTTCACTTTTATGGCAGTTTCAAGTTTTTAACAGTTTTATCTTTTATAGCAGTTTTAACTCTTATAAGAGTTTTAATTTCTAAAACAATTTCAACTTTTTTAACAATTTCAACTTTTTTTATAACAGTTTCAAAATTTATAACAATTTCAAACTTTATAAAAATTTCAAATTTTATAACAATTTTAACTTTTATAAGAGTTTTATCTTTTATATCAGTTTCAAATGTAATAACAGTATCAAATTTTATAACAGTTTCAAGTCTTATAATAGTTTTAATTTCTAAAATAATTTCAACTTTTTTAACAATTTCAACTATTATAACAGTTTTAACTTTTATAACAGTTTCAACTTTTATAACAATTTCAAATTTTAAAACATTTTCAACTTTTATAATACTTTTAACTTCTATGGCAGTCTGAACTGTTATAACAGTTTCAAATTTTATAACGATTTCAACATTAATGACAGTTTAAAGTCTTATAACAGTTTCAACTTTTAATAACAGTTTCCACTTTTATAACAGTTTCAACTTTTTTATAACAGTTTTAACTGTTATAACAGTTTCAAATTTTATAACGATTTCAACATTAATGACAGTTTAAAGTCTTATAACAGTTTCAACTTTTAATAACAGTTTCCACTTTTATAACAGTTTCAACTTTTTTATAACAGTTTCAAATTTTATAACAATTTTCACTTTTTCAAGTTTTTAACAGTTTTAACTTTTATAGCAGTTTTAACTGTTATAAGAGTTTTAATTTCTAAAACAATTTCAACTTTTTTAACAATTTCAACTTTTTTTATAACAGTTTCAAAATTTATAACAATTTCAAACTTTATAAAAATTTCAAATTTTATAACAACTTTAACTTTTATAAGAGTTTCCCGAAGCAATTCCAGGCTGAAAATATACCCTATATAACAGTTTCGGAATCGAATATTACTTTTGAAACATTTTCAAATTGGGTCAGACTAGTTTATAACAGTATCAAATTCAAGTTGAAACCAATTTTTAAGGAGATTTCCAAAACAATCCAGAATCTGTCAAACTAAATTTGCTTTTATAACAGTTTCAAACCGAAACTGTTATAACAGTTTAAACCAAATGTTTACTTTTAGATTTTTTCAAAGAGGCTCATTAAGACCTACAAACGTAAATTTTTAAGACCCTTTCAAGGCCTTTAAATCAGGATTTTTAAAGACCTTTCCAAGACGTTTTATTCAGATTTTTTAATGTCTTCTCATGGTCTATAAACTGGGCTATTTAAAGAACCTCCCACGATCTTCAAACATGAAGTTTAAAAGACTTTCTAAAGGGTCTCATACGTGGATTTTTAAGGACCTCCTCAAAGTCCCCACTTAATTCGAGAATTTTTGACCTTTAGAAGGCCCTCAAATGGGAATTTTTGAATACCTTCTAAAGGCCCTCAAACATGTACTTCTTAAAGACATTTCCAAGGACTTTTATCCAGTAGTTTTAAGGACCTCCTTAAGTCCTTTCAAAGTATTTTTTTAAATACACACTAAGACCTTTGGGTGTGATTTTTTAAAGATCCCACCAACACATTTGAAAGTGGATTTTCAAAGATCCCACCAACACCTTTGAACGTGAATTTTTAAAGACTTTGGAACGTGGACTTTTAAAGACTTTGGAACGTGGATTTTTAAAGACTTTGGAACGTGGTTTTTTAAAGACTTTGGAACGTGGATTTTTAAAGACTTTGGAACGTGGATTTTTAAAGACTTTGGAACGTGGATTTTTAAAGACTTTGGAACGTGGTTTTTTAAAGACTTTGGAACGTGGTTTTTTAAAGACTTTGGAACGTGGATTTTTAAAGACTTTGGAACGTGGATTTTTAAAGACTTTGGAACGTGGATTTTTAAAGACTTTGGAACGTGGATTTTTAAAGACTTTGGAACGTGGATTTTTAAAGACTCCACCTCCCCCCACCCTTGGACGTGGGTTTTTAAAGACCGCACCCAACACCATTGAATGTGAAACTGTTTTTAGTGACATTTCGAAGTTAAACTATTCTATTTAGAATAATTTTAAGGTAAACATTTTCTTTTAGAGCAGTTCTAGACTGTTATATAAGAGCCAATTTTAAACTGTTATAAAAATCGGCTTTTCAAAGAAACTTCATTTCAATCAGTTACTGTTCTAAAACATTCTAAAAAAGTTAGAAATCAAAAAAAAAAAAAGAGCTGTTCTGTTCCAAACCAAGCAGTTTTGGCCTGAAACTGTTCTAAACGAATAGGTTTCGTTCTAAGAATCACCTTCGTTTCAATTGGATCTGTTGTAATTGGATAGATAATTTTCAGTCTGACATGCTTCTAAGGAACCTAGTTTAAATTTTTAAATTACTCCAAAATCTCAGTTCTGTCTACAACTGCTCTAAGACTTTATTTTTCCTACGAAAACTGTCCTAAAGTAGTAGATTTTTTTTTCAAAGCTTTTCCAAACATAAGTTTTAGTCGGAAACAAATTTCCCAAATTGCTCGAAATTCCCTCGAATTTGTCATTTCGTTTTGAAAATTTGAATTTGAAATTTTGAAAATTGAATTTTTGTTTTGATTTATTTTGTGCCATTGTTTTTTTTTTCGTCGATCCGCTTTCTTACCCACAACTCTTCCATTTATTTTTGATGTTCGCTTACAAGTCCCAAGAAAAAAAATAAAAGAAAAACCTACCCTCGCCAATATAGTCCAAAATTCCTTTGGAGACCTACAATTTTATGATACTCAACTCACTTAAAAAAAAGAAGCAAAAATTTTTATGTTTCTTTTTATATTTTTTAGAAAGCCCCCCTCCCCCAAATATGTTTTCAATTTACTTTTTGTTAAAAAGAAAAATTTACACAATATTTTTTATTGTAAATTATTATTACAAAACCACTTTTGTAAGGCTTCTCACCAAAAAAAAGAAAAACCCTCAATGCAGATAACAAAATTTTAAAAATGAAAACGAACCTGAAGGATTTTTTAACTTTTTATTTTATATTGTATTTTTTATTTTAATTAGAAATTTAAGTTAATTTCTTTGTGTATAATTTTTTTTTTAAATTATAAATGACTAAAAAAGAACAAGGAATATGAAAAACAATAAAAAACAACTTAACTACTGGATGAAAAATATTTAGTTAATATTATTTCTGTTTTTAATAAGTGTGATGCAATTACAATAAAATATGTAATTAAAATAAAAAACAAATGTTTTTCTGTAAAAATTCTAATTTATTTTTATTATTTTAAAAAAACTATGGGTTTAATGTTTTTTTTTTTAGTTTTTAGTAAATATTTCATAGTTTTAAGTTTTGTGTAAATTATTTGAATTAGTTTTTATTTCACCACCCCCGCTCCCCCTGCTAGGGTCATTTTTGTATATTTTTGTTTATTTTTTTTAGTTTTTAGATTCTATAAAAAACAGAAACTGAACAACAGGCGATATCTGAACTTCAAACAAACCAACCAACCAACTAATTTAGCGTTTATTATTAGCTATGATATAAATTTATAAAATCACGAGAAATTAAAACAACAATTAATAATAATTAATGATTTTTCGTATTTAATTACAAGTAAACAAAAAAATTCGATGAATTATAAATTAAAACTAAATTTATCAAATATGAAATAAAAATTCAGAGAAAATATATATTTATCAACATTAAAAACAAATACGTGTTTTTCTTTGAAGAGAAAAGGGAGAAAGAGAGAGAGAGAGAAGTGGCTCAAAATTGCCATTAAAGGTGAATTATGAAAGAACCTCCCAAGGCCCAGAAACATGGATTTTACAAATTTTTAGCCAGTATTTTGAAAGACCTTTTCCGAGCCCTTAAACATGGACTTTTTGTATCCTCTCCAAGGCCGCCAAAAAGTGGGACCTTTATTGACCTCTTCAAGGCATTCAAGCGCGAATTTCAATGACCACTTTAAGGACCTCAAACGATGATTTTTTATGACCTCTCTAAGGCCCCAAATTTGTTATTTTAATTTTTGATCTGTTCAAGACCCTTAAATGTGGATTTGTAAAGACATTTCCAAGTCATTCAAATGTAAAAAAAAAATAAAAAAAATTAAGGACTTTCCTCCCAAGGTCCTCAAGCATGGATTTTGTAAAGGCCTTCCCAAGGGTCCTCAAAGTCCTTTAAATGTCGATTTTCAAAAAAAGATTTTTAAGGACTTTCCTAAGGCCCCAAACAAAGATGTTGAAAATCTACCCCTACCTCAAGCATGGAGTTTTAAAGGCCTTCCATAGGGTCCTCAAAGTCCCTTAAATGTTGATTTTCAAAAAAAGATTTTTAGGGACTTTCCAAAGGACTCAAACAAAGATGTTGAAAATCTTATCTAAGGCCCTAAACATGGAGTTTTGAAGGCCTTCCCAAGGGTCCTCAAATGTTGATTTTCAAAAAAAAAGATTTTCCTAAGGTCCCAAACAAAGATGTTGAAAATCCACCCCAAGGCCCTCAAGCATGGAGTTTTAAAGGCCTTTCCAAGGGTTCTTAAAGTCCCCAAAATGTTGATTTTCAAAAAAAGATTTTTGAGAATTTTCCTAAGACCCCAAACAAAGATGTTGATGTTGAAAATCTACCCCAAGGCCCTCAAATATGGAGTTTTAAAGACCCTTCCAAGGGTCACAAACTGTGACTTTAAAATCCTGTCTAAGGCCTTTAAATGCAGATATTTTAAAAAACTTTGCAATGCTCTCATACGAAGAGTTTGTCAACCCCCATTACACAGTGAATTTTCATGGCCTCTTTAAGGGATTAAAATATGAACCTTCATAGACCCGGCTTAGACCTTTAAACGTAGATTTTTCCGAGGTCCTCAAAGTCTTTATCAAAGCTCTGAAACGAGGATTTTCAAAGACTTCATTAGGGCCTGAAATGAGGATTTTGAAAGTCTACCTCAAGGTCCTCAAACGTTGATTTTCAAAGAACGGCAATCAAACGAAGATTTTTAAAGACTTTTATGAGACACTGGAACTAGGATTATAAAGTCTACCTCAAGGCCCTCAATAATTGATTTTCAAAGAACTTCCCAAGGCAATCGAACGAGGATTTTTAAAGATTTTTATGACACACTCGAACTAGGATTATAAAGTCTTCCACAAGACCCTCAAACATGGACCTCCTTGAGGCCTTTAAACCAGGATTTTTAAGGGCTTAAAAAGTCCCCACGAAGAGTTTTTGACGTTGATTTTAAAAGTGTCCATTAAGACCTTTCAAAGTGGGTTTTGAAGATCTTTTAAAGGCCCTCAAACGTGAATTTTCAAAGACTCTCCGAGGCTTTTAGACCAGGATTTTTAAGGACTCCATTAAGACCTTTAAACGTGGATTTTTGACGACCTTCCAGAGAGCATCAAACGTGTTTCTAAAGATCTTTCCAAGGGCTTAAAGCCAGCCTTTTTAGGGACAGTTTTAAAGACTTTCTCAAGGCCCTCAAATTTTAATCTTTACGACATCCTCAATGCCTTTAAATGTTGACGTTTTGAAGAATTTTAAAAGAATTCTTGTGTCCCAGGGGTCCCACGAATTTTTTTCTATAGGAAAAAAATTGGACTCTGGACTCCCACGAATTTTTGTTTCTATAGGAAAAAATTGGACTCTGGAGTCTCTCGAATTTTTTTCTATAGGAATAAATTGGACCTCGGAGATCCCATATTTTTTTTTCTAGACGAGAAAAATTGGACCCCATGGATCCAACGAATTTTTTTTAATACTATATTGAAAAAAAAAATAGAACCCAGGGATCCTACCAATTCTTCTCTATGGGAAAAAAATGGACCCGAAGTGTCCCACAAATTTTTTCTTCTTTAGGAAAAAATTGGACCTCAGGGTCCTACGAGCTATCTTTGTAGTGCCTCGAACTCTCCCAATCCTGGTATTAGAATATTACAAGAAGTCAAGACCATGCCAAGCGGAGAAGATGGCTCCCTTCATTTTGGATATATGTTCGACTAGGTCCACATGGAGTTTTCGGCGTGAGTCCTGAAACACAATTTCAAAAGTTAACTTAGCCCAGGTGGTGATGCCCTACTAATTTGCCTACGACCATCAGAGACGGCCACCTTTTTCTTGCGGCAGAAAAAATCGTGCGACACTTGGGTCCAAGTTTTTTCTATAAAAAAAAAAAAAAAAATCGACGGACCTTTTCGTCGAACCCTTTGGTCCAAGTTTTTTTTGCTATAGATAAAATTTCATGGGTCCAAGTTTTTTCTACAGAAAAAAAATCATGGGACCCTTTGCTTCAAGTTTTTTTCTATAGACGTATGTGCGTATAAGTGTTGCCGGCACGTATACGCACTTAACTATCAAAGATTTCTTTTGACCATTTCGAGTGGATTTCTTCTTCACCCTGGGTCTGCTTTTTTTGTAAAACACTAGTATCCTCTCCCTTTCAGATTTGTGTGTTTATGAACAAGAGATCATAAGTTCACCGATACTAGGCGTTTTCAATTAACTAATTAATAATTTTTGAGGCCTCCAAAATGTGTTAAGAAAAACCTGCTTCCATTTTCACTTCTACTTTTCAAGTGTCCATCAACATGCTCGGTCGCCTGCCGCTTTGGTGGTTCCATTTCATAAACTGTGTTTGTATCTTCACCTCAACCGCGATATACAGCATCGATTTTGAAAAACGTCAACTCAGGAAACCGGGCCTTTGTCTAAAAATTTTCGTCTATCTGCCTTGCTTTCTATGTACGTGCCTTTTACCATTGGCCATCATTGATTCCCTTTCTCAGGATAGATTATTTTTCCAAAATATTGTGGCAATTTATGTGAATTGGATGACGATTTTCGTTCGTTTCCTGCTGTACGGGGTGTTCGTCCTTGGGCTATGCCATCGAAATGGGAGAATCGGTCATTGGCTGGAGAAGGTGTTGGAATTGCAGGCCTCATATTTCGACGGCCATGCGGAGGTGCCAAAGGATATGCAGCATCGCAAGTGGTTGTATTTCAACAGCATTTTGGCCTGTACCCATTATGGTCTGGAGTCCTATCTGAACGGGGATAGTGATAGGGATGATGAAATTCTAACGGATTGGGCTCAAGTCAGTCTATTTGTCATGGTGAATGTTCAACATTTCTACATGCTGCAACATGCCACGTTGCTGTGCTATTTGAGGGAGTGTTTCTCCCAGCTCCGCCATCAATTGGCAACGAAGGAAATAACTACCCGATTGAATTTAATCTATAATCAACTGCGTAACCACTACGAAGAATTGAATGATATTTTTGGTCCCCTTATTTCGATTATTCTTCTCTGCTCATTTCTTACGAATTCCATGGTGGGCTATGTCATGCTGATGTATTTGAAATTGCCCAACTTTCAAATCGATCTTTATCTCTATCTCTTTGGAAATGGCCTGTACTTTTGGCTGCTACTTCACTGGTACATCTATGTTATGCTGTGCGATCGGGTGGAGTCGGCCATCAAGGATATCGATTGGGTGATCAATGAATATACTACGGAGAAGGAATCACAACGGGAGGTATGACAGTATACTATTATCCTTGGGAGTGGACATGGAAGACAAAATAATATATATTTCCTGATTCCAGATTGAACTGATTGTTTTCAGCCGTTGCCTTCGTTGGCCGGGTACCAACATTTGCCAACTCATCGATATAAATCGGGGATATTTGTTTTGCTGTCTGGCCCAAACACTGTCGTATATCATAACTCTGATACAGTGTGATTATGTTAATTTAATATGAAAAAATACAAAAAAAATTGTTTAGAATTAAAAAATTAAATATAAGTTTTGAAAATACCCAGCCCTTAAAATCGTTTTTTTTTTCTCTCAAAACTTACGCCTATTTGGACAAAGAACTAATATGCGTATGAGTGTTGTCAGCACTCATACGCACCATGTATCAACAACATTTATAGAAATATATCTGGTCTTGAAGCCTGCAATTGGAAATTTTTAGTGTATTTCACAATAGAACCAAGTTATCGGAAAAAATACGCAATTACTGCAGATTTACATTTTTCGTGACTTTCTTCGTTATGACTTTTCAAGTGCTATATCTTTGAAAGTAGTTGGCATATCGATTTGAAATAACTTAGGAATTATTGCAGGGTATTTTATCTTCAAATTTTAAAAATACGTTTTCCCTATTACTCAACAATCGCCAGAGTTATGGCCAAAAATAAACGTAACTGTTTTATTCAAAATTTTAGAATTTTTTGTGGTACAAGTTTCTTGGGTTTGTATCTTTAAAGCTAATTATCATAGCTTTAAGAAATAAACGGATTTGAAATAAAAACAATCTGATCTTCAAGCCTGAAATTATAAGTTTTGGTGTATCTCACAAAATAACGGAGTTTTGGGACAAAATGCTCAATTACCTTTGATTTTCATTTTTAACAAATTTCTGCGTTATGATTTTCTAAGTGCTATATCGTTGAAAGTAATCGGCATATTGGTTTGAATGTGACTTTAAAATGATAGTAGAGCATCTTATCTTAAAGTTTTTAAAATAATATGTTCTTCTATCTCCTAAAGTTCCAGAGTAATGCCCAAAATTACACAACTAACAAAAATTAACAAAGTATGGCACATTCTTTGCAATTGTCTTCCGGAGGCCATATCTTTCCAAATAATGAGAATATTTTGTTGAAATAAATGGATTTTGAAAGCTTAATAACTGGGTTTTAAACCTTTCACACTTTGTTTTGTCATATCTTGAAAAATAGCTGAGTTATCGCCATTTCTATACATGTGCATAATTTTTGAAGTACATGGAATTTTCTTAGCCATCGTCTTCAAGGGGCCGTAACCCTATTTCAAATTTATATGGCCATATATATACACATTATATATGGAAAGGGAAATATATAATCCTCAAATCGATATAAATTTTGTTGACATATCTTGCCAAATACAGAAGTTCTGGGCAAAAATTAACATGAGCTCTATAATTTCAAAAATAAACATTGTTTGCGTAAACATTTTCTAGGGCCTATAACTCGGGAAGTAGTTGGGATATTGCTGAAGAATGTTTGCATGTTTAATAAAATGGATCCGATCTTCAAATTTGTCATTGGAGGTGTAAGTGTATCTCCACAAATACTAAAGCTATCGCGAAAATTACACATTTACTGTAATTTTAATTTTTATGAGTTTTCTTTGTAATCGGCTTTTAGGGCCTATATCTAGGGAACTAATGGGCATATTTAAACGAAATAAATTTATTTTGATAGCAGACCAACTAGGCTTTAAATTTATTTTTTAAATGTTGTTTATATATCTACAAATTCTGGAGTTATTTAAATTAACTATATAATTTCAATATTTCAATTTTTTGCGTTTGAGTTATTTAAATGAGCTATATAATGTCAATATTTCAATTCAATAGGGTCTATAACTTGTAAAGTAGTGAGAATATTTCTGAGATCTGATCTTCAAGTTTGTCATTGGTGGTTTAAGTGTATCTCCACAAATGTCAGAGTTATCGTGAAAATTGCACAGATACTTTTATTTAAAAAATTGTGAGTTTTCTTTGTAATCGGCTTTTAGGGCCTATATCTTGGAAATTAATGGGAATATTTTAACGAAATAAATTTATTTTGTTAGCAGGCAAAATACCCTTTATATTTCCTTCTCAAATATTGTATGTATCTCAACAAATTCTGGAGTTATTTAAAAGAGCTGTATAAATTCAAAAATGTATATTTTATGAGTAAACGCTTTCTAGGGTCTATAACTCGTATCGCAGAGGAGATATTGCTCAGCAATGATTATTTGTTTAATAAAGTAGACCTGATCTTCAAGTTTGTCATTGGGGATTTAATTGTATCTCCACAAATGTCAGAGTTATCGCGAAAATTATACAGATATTGGGATTTAAATTTTTTTTGAGTTTTCTTTGTAATTGTCTTTGAGAGCCTATATCTAGGGAACTAAAGAGAATGTTTAAACAAAATAAATTTATTTTGATAGCAGACCAACTAGGCTTTAAATTTCTCCTTCAAAAGTTGTCTATATCTCTACAATTTCTGGAGTTATTTCAATGAGCTGTATAATGTCAATATTTCAATTTCTTTTGCGTAAATGCTTTCTAGGGCCTATAACTTGGAAAGTAGTGGGAATAGTTTTAAGAAATGGTTGTATGTTTCATAAAGTGGACCTGATCTTCAAGTTTGTCATTGGGAATTTAAGTGTATCTCCACAAATGTCACAGTTATCGCGAAAATTACACATTTACTGTAATTTTAAAATATTTTGAGTTTTCTTTGTAATCGTCTTTTAGGGCCTACATCTAGGGAACTAATCGGAATATTTTAAGGAAATAAATATATTTTAATAGCAGACCAACTAGCCTTTATATTTCCTTTTTAAAGGTTGTCTATATCTCCACAATTTCTGGAGTTATTTAAATGAGCTCTATAATGTCAATATTTCAATTTTTTGCGTAAACGCTTTCTGGGGCCTATAACTTGGAATGTAGTGGGAGTAGTTTTAAGAAATGTTTGTATATTTCATAAAGTGGACCAGATCTTCATGTTTGTCGTTGGAGGTTTAAGCGTAGCTCCACAAATGTCAGAGTTATCGCGAAAATTACACATTTACTGTAATTTTTAAATATTTTGAGTTTTCTTTGTAATTGGCTTTTAGAGCCTATATCTAAGGAACTAATGGCAATACTTTTACAAAATAAATTAATTTCGATAGCAGACCAACTAGCCTTTATATTTCCTTTTCAAATATTGTATGTATCTCAACAAATTCTGGAGTTATTTAAATGAGCTGTATAAATTCAAAATTGTAGATTTTTTGAGTCAACGCTTTCTTGGGTCTATAACTCGTATCGCAGTGGAGATATTGCTCAGCAATGATTATTTGTTTAATAAAGTAGACTTAGTCTTCAAGTTTGTCATTGGAGGTTTAAGTGTATCTCCACAAATGTCAGAGTTATCGCGAAATTATTCAGATATTGTTATTTAAATAATTTTTGAGTTTACTTTGTAATCGGCTTTTAGGACCTATATCTAGGGACCTAATGGGAATATTTAAACGAACTAAATTTATTTTGATAGCAAACCAACTAGCCTTTATATTTCCTTTTCAAAGGTTGTTTATATCTCCACAAATACTAAAGTTATCGTCAATAATAAAAAGTGAGCTAGTTTTTTTAATAATTAAAATTTCTTCCGCAACATTTTCAATTGCCTATAACTTTTGAACTAAGAGGGGTATCGGAATGAAATATATATTTTTTAGAAGTCTTGATACCTGTATTTTATTCATCGGGTATATTTCATCGCGTTTGAGGTCATATATGTTAGGTGGGTCTGTGAAATATTTTGTTTTCAAATTTTGTCCTATCATTTCAAAAATGCCTTGTTATTATTTTTTTAAGAGTTTTTATTTATTTCAATTGGTAATTACAATATTTCTATGGAATTTAATCGTCTTTTATGGAGACATAATTTTATATACAAATAAAAATTGTAAAAATTATTTGAAAATTTTATCTAGAATTCAATTCATATATGTGTTTTTCTTTTTTTGTTTGGTATTTGCTTTAAGCTTAAAAATAAGTGCACTTTTTCAATATGATTTTCTATTTCATTGATATGTAATAAAATTTAGAGGCTAGGTAATTCTATTTTTTTAATTTAATTTTTATATACAAAATGAAATAATATATATTTTTAAATTTATTTTTAAATTTATTTTTGTACACTACTTGAGGGTCATATAAAATAATGGTCATTTTTATTAAGGTAATATTTGTATTAATTTTTAATTTTGTTAAAATTAATTTTATAATTTTTTCTATTGAAGGGAAAACAAGTGTTTCACGGTTCCCAACTCTGGGAATCAATTGGTAGACATAATTTTGTATTAATTTTTTTCTTTCGATATTTGTTGAAGATCATTATTTGTGGATACATCCTTGGAAGTTGGTTGTTTTGCTATATTTTTTATTAATGGTAGACTTCTTTTATAAATATTCTTTGGAAGGTTAGATGTTCTTCGAAGACAACATAACCCAAATTTTCGCTTAGGTTTTGGAAGTTAGATCTCAATTTGTATGTTTGGAAGATTCGAGTAATCTTTTCATTTTTGGAAAGTTTCCGTTTGATTCATTTATGCCTTGGCTGCCTCTGCAGCAGCCGCAGCCGCCGCAGCAGTGGCCGCAGCTGCAGCTGCCTGTCTCTTTTCCTCCTCCATTTCCAGACGTTCCACTTTACGTATTTTGCTTAGTTTCTCTGAAAAAATTAGAAATATTTTTTTAACTTGATCCGCAATTGCCTTCACTCCTCCGAGCGACTTACTTGCACATTTCAGCATTATTGTACCCCACCATATGCTCCAGCCCCAGCCCACAAAGCAGAAGAGCACACAAAAGAATTGGGCCATACCCACAATGATGTTGATGATCAGGGAGCCAAGGCGGGCCTTGGCACTATCGTAATGCGAGAATCGGGGAATGCCAACGCAAAGGCAAAAGAAGCCGGATAACAAGGTTCCTAGAAGGAAGAGTCAAAAGAAAGAGGGTTCAGGATAGGGTTAAGGGTTTTTTAGAAACAACTTGGACGTCTGAGAGACCCTCGAATTTTTTTCTGCACAAAAAATTGGACCCCAAGGGTCGCACAAATTCTTTTCTTTGGAAAAAAGTTGGATCCCAGTGGTCTTACGAATTTTTTTTCTATAGAAAAAAGATTGGGACCGCAGGGTCCCACAAATTTTTTTCTTTAGAAAAAATTGGAACCCAGCTTACCTAGAATATTTTTCTATAGAAAAAAGATTGGGACCGCAGGGGTTCCACGAATTTTTTTTTTCTATAGAAAAAAGATTGGCACCGCAGGGGTCCCTCGATTTTTTTCTATAGAAAAAAGATTGGCACCGCAGGGGTCCCACGAATTTTTTTCTGTAGAAAAAAGATTGGGACCCCAGGGGTCCCACGAATTTTTTTCTGTAGAAAAAAGATTGGGAACCCAGGGGTCCCAGGAATTTTTTTCTGTAGAAAAAAGATTGGGACCCCAGGGGTCCCACGAATTTTTTTCTGTAGAAAAAAGATTGGGATCCCAGGGGTCCCAGGAATTTTTTTCTATAGAAAAAAGATTGGGACGCAGGGGCGCCACGAATTTTTTTCTATAGAAAAAAGATTGGGATCCCAGGGGACCCACGAATTTGTTTCTATAGAAAAAAGATTGGGATCCCAGGGGTCCCACGAATTTTTTTCTATTGAAAAAACTTGGACCCCTGGGGTCCCACAGATTTTTGTTTTCTGTTGAGCTATCTTGGTAATGCCTCAAACTCACCCAATCCTGGTATCAGAATATTGCAAATGGCACAAAACCATGCCAGGCAAAGAGGTAGAACGGGTATGGCTCCCTTCATTTTCGATGTATATTCGACTAGGTCCACGTGGAGTTTGCGGCGTGTGTCCTGAAACACAATTCGAAAATTAATTTTGTTTAAGGATAGCCTTTTATACCTTACCTCAGGTGGTGGGGCCCTAATACTTTGCCTGCGACTATCCGAGACGGCCACCTTTTTCTTGCGGCAGCACAGCAAGAAATTGCAGAAACGTTTACAGCAGCCCCTGAAAAGAGAAATCCCATTATAACAGTACTTCCCCCTCTCTTTTCTCTCTCTCTCTCTCCCCCTCCAACTTACTGTTTCTCCACCACATCCTGACCCTCGAGCACGGCCGCATCCGTTGGTGTTATACCCGCCTCTGGATCCTGCCAGGCCACCGTTGACCCAGCCATTGAACCGGCCGCCGAGTGTTGACGTTTCCTACGACACGGTATACAGAAGCAACATTTCTTTACCTCGGTCTCATCACCGGTCTTTGGGTCGATTTTATTCACCGAACGACAGCAGAAAATTTTACTCAGACACAGACCACAGCGGCTCTGTTTGGGTGGTCCCATAGGTCGCAATGGGGGTGCCGGGGTTGGTTTCCTCACAAGATCCTTATCCTTTCCCTTCTTACCACAACAACTTTTGCAACAATTCAATTTTTGCCAACACGATGGCTTCTTTTGCGCGTCCTTTTCGTCGACTAACTGTAGATTGGTTGTGGTGGCACTACTGGTGGCAGAGAGAACTGGCTGAGTGGCCTCATCATGTTTAGCTTTGCGTTTGCGTTGACAGCAGCGGGAGCAGCGCGATCGACGACATGGCATACAGAATTTAGCACAACAGCGGCAACAGCCTCGCGGTGAGTCGTCTTCGTTGTCAAGGGATTTGTTTTCCAGATATTCCTGGCTGCCGGATCTGGAAAATACACCAAAAATTAAAAAAAATGAGACAAGGGAAAATACATTTTTTTTTAAAGAGAAACCAATTCGCAGGACCCTTGGGTCCAAGTTTTTTTTTTCGATAGAAAAAAATCGTGCGAAGTTTTGCTATGGAAAAAAATTCGTGGGACCCTTGGGTCCTAGTTTTTTCCGATAGAAAAAAAATTCGTGAGACCTTTGGGTCTTAGTTTTTTCCGATAGAAAAAAATTCGTGGGACCCTTGGGTCCAAGTTTTTTTTCGATAGAAAAAAATTGTGCGACCCTTCTATAGAATAAAAAATTGAGCGGGCTTTGGGTCTAAGTTTTTTCTACAAAAAAAAAACAAACATGGACCCCCTGGGGTCCAACTTGGGTCCAAGTTATTTTTTCGATAGAAAAAAATCGTGCGAAGTTTTTCTATGGAAAAAAATTCATGGGATCCTTTGGTCCAAGTTTTTTTCGATACAAAAAAATCGTGGGACCTTTGGGTCTTAGTTTTTTTCCGATAGAAAAAAATTCGTGGGACCCTTGGGTCCAAGTTTTTTTTCGATAGAAAAAAAATTGTGCGACCCTTCGATAGAATAAAAAATTGAGCGGCCTTTGGGTCTAAGTTTTTTCTACAAAAAAAAAACAAAACAAACGTGGACCCCCTGGGGTCCAAGTTCTTTTTTCGATAGAAAAAAATCGTGCGAAGTTTTTCTATGGAAAAAAAATTCATGGGACCCTTTGGTCCAAGTTTTTTTTTCGATACAAAAAAATCCTGGGACCTTAGGGTCCTAGTTTTTTCCGATAGAAAAAAATTCGTGGGACCCTTGGGTCCTAGTTTTTTCCGATAGAAAAAAAATTCGTGAGACCTTTGGGTCCTAGTTTTTTTTCCGATAGAAAAAAATTCGTGGGACCCCTGGGTCCAAGTTATTTTTCGATAGAAAAAAAATTGTGCGACCCTTCGATAGAATAAAAAATTGAGCGGCCTTTGGGTCTAAGTTTTTTCTACGAAAAAAAACAATCGTGGACCCCCTGGGGTCCAACTTTTTTGCTATTGGAAAAAAATTCGCCGGGACCTTGGGTCCAAGTTTTTTCTAAAGAAAAAAATTTGTCGGGACGATGGGTCCAAGTTTTTTCTATTACAAAAAACTTCGTCTTGACCTTGCGTGCAACTTTTTTCTATAGAAAAAACTTCATTTCCATTATTATTATTTCGTACCAAGAGACGTATGAGTAGCGACAATAAGTACACGCACCCCATTTTACTGATTTAATCTTCAATTTGTGTTGTTTTTGAAAATATCAAAATGATTTTTTTTTTTTAATAAAAATCATAACCATTTTCCAGTACAAAAATCTCATACTTCTGGGGAGCAGACGTGAGAAATTGTTTAAAGAAAAACCCCGGACTCTTGGAGTCACCGTGAAAATGTTTCGATTTTTTTTTGCAGAAAAAAAAAACTTTTTCCTTTTCCTTTGATCGTCGATATTTTTTCTATAGCACAGACATATTCTCTCCTATTCTTGTTTTTTGAATTTATGAATTTATTTCGGGGGGACCATAGTATGGGTGTTGTCAATATGTATACGCACCTTACCGTTTTTAAGCGACTATACAATTGTACCTTTTTTATTTTAATAATTTAGATTCTAAAAGATTGAAATTCTCATCATTAATATCAAATTTACATAATCACACTGGATCAGAGTTATAATGTAGGAAGCCGTTTCGGCAAGAATGCAAAATAGATATCCGCGATTTTTATCGATTAGATGACAGATTCCGGCTCCGGGGTATATTCATAGAGCATCGGGTCGATGTCCTTGATGGCCGACTCTACCCGATCGCACAGCATAACATAGATATACAAATGTAGCAGGATCCAAAAGTACAGGCCATTGCCAAAGATGTAGATGTATAGATCGATGTTGTAGCTGGGTATGTTCAGATATAGCAGCAGAACAGGGCCCAGCATGGAATTGGTGAGAAACGAGCACAGCAAAAAATGTTGAATGTAAAAATGTTGAATATTTATGAGACCAAATACTGTGGCCTGGGCGAAATCAAAATCATAAGATTCTATCATGTCATTATCTTCAGGGAAAAGAGAAGGATTTATCGATAGAGCAATTCAAACTACAACCCGAAGAGGAGTTCAGTATTTTCTACAGAAAAAAAGTCACAAGCAACCCCAGGTGTAATGCAGGATTTTTCCATAGAAAAATTCTAGAGACCAACCCCAGGAGGAGTGCAGGATTTGATAGGAAAATAAAAAAATGGGTGGCGTATACATACTGTCACAGCTCATAGGCCTATTGATACCCACAGCTGATACCTACCCCAGATTCATTAAAAAAAACAAGGAATTGAAAAATGAATTGGTGAATGGGTGCGTATACGTTATGTCAATACTCATGCGACCACTGGTACACAAATAAGTAATTTGTTTATATCTTTGTTTTTTTTTTACTGGGGTTAATGCAGGCCACACATAATTTGATGGCCCTACACGATAAGTAGCTCTGTTGTCTTTTAGGCAGGAACGACACATTTCCTGTATAAACTTCTTCGGTATTGCAATTTTTTTTTTTCGTACACATCCCAATTATCCACAGGAAAGAAATGCTCACAACGAGTCTAGGAAGAGAGAAGGATTTATCGATAGAGCAATTCAAACTACAACCCGAAGAGGTGTTCAGTATTTTCTACAGAAAAATTGTCACAAGCAACCCCAGGAGTAGTGCAGGATTTTTCCATAGAAAAATTCTAGAGACCAACCCCAGGAGGAGTGCAGGATTTGATAGGAAAATAAGGAAAAAATGAGTGGCGTATACATACTGTCACAGCTCATAGGCCTATTGATACCCACAGCTGGTACCTACCCCAGATTCATTAAAAAAACCAAGGAATTGAAAAATGAATTGGTGAATGGGTGCGTATACGTTATGTCAATACTCATGCGACCACTGGTACACAAATAAGTAATTTGTTTATATCTTTGTTTTTTTTTTTACTGGGGTTAATGCAGGCCACACATAATTTGATGGCCCTACACGATAAGTAGCTCTGTTGTCTTTTAGGCAGGAAGGACACATTTCCTGTATAAACTTCATCGGTATTGCTATTTTTTTTTCGTACACATCCCAATTATCCACAAAATGTTACGGACATTAAAACATCTCGCCTTCTACGCAATGATGTGGACTAGCTACATCAATTTCATCAATGGCTGGTGGTTGAATTTGGATAAACGCCAGGTGAAAAGACTCAAGCTTAGCATTAGAATACTGATGTGGTTGCCCACAGTTTTCATGCTATTGGCCCTACCCTATGGCACTCTGTTGGCCATGTCTCGTGATCGCCTCTATGCCACAAATCCCGTGGCCATTTATGCCAACTATACTGTGATTATGGCCAGGACTTTGCTCTATTATATTTATGCCTGGACATGGAATCGAAGGGATCAGCAGGTGCTTCAATGGCTGGAAAAAATGTTGCGACTGCAAAGAGAATATTTTGACTGGCACCAGGCAATTAAGCGCTCGCTACGTCCGTGGCTGTATGTCAATTGTCTACTGACCATGGTCCACATGTGGGGTATTTCGTTTGGTATCTTCTCCGATGATATTGAGGAAGTTGGACGTGACCAATGGGTATCCTATCCATTGTATGTCATGATTGTGGTGCAACATTTCCATATGCTCTATCATGGCGGGTTCCTGTGCTGGCTGCAGGAATATTTTTCCATTATAAATCAGCAAATTTCAGAACAGAAATTAAATCCCCAACTGAATTTGATCTATTGGCAGTTGCATGGCATGAAAGAGGAATTGACGGACATATATTGTCCTGTCATGTTGTTCATAATTTTCTCTCTTCTCATCTCCAATTCCATGGTTGGCTATATTACGCTGATGAAACTAATGTTACCCGAATTGCATACGCAAAGTTATGCCTATCATTTTGGCAATCTCTTCTATATACTACTGATCATTCATTGGTATAGCTACTTTACAATTGGCCAGCGTATGGAGGAGACAATAAGGGATACGGAATTGTTACTCTATGATTATGTCACAGAGCCCTGGTTGTGTGCAGACACTTATGAGAGGGAGGTACAAGCCCCTTTGGATTTATGTAATTTTTTTTAAGAAGTGATTTTGAAAATTATTTCTATTTCTATTTCCAGTTGGAAATGCTAATTATGAGCCGAAGTCTGAACACCGCCGAAGTTCAAATAGTTGGCATAAATCTAAACTGGAGTTCGCTGTTTGCTATATTGGCCCAAACTGTGTCGTATATTATAACCCTTATACAATTGGATTATGTTAATTTAATATGAACTTAGGGGGAAATATATTTTCGTGGGATGTGAAAAATATAATTTTGTCAACTGTGGCCTAAGGAGAAGCATTTAAAATATTAAAAATCAAATAAATGGAGATGGGGTGCGTATACGTGCCGGCAACACTCATACGCACCGTGGGTCCCTGAAATCGATTTTCACTTTAATATGTATTATTTGAAATTTAAAAAAAAAATATTTTTTTTTTCGAGATATAGCCCCTGGTAGACCATTTCAAATGCTAAAAATTAAATAAAGGGCGATAGGTTCCGGAGTTCGCTGTTTGCCATATTGGCCCAAACTGTGTCGTATATTATAACCCTTATACGATTGGATTATGTTAATTTAATATGAATTAAGGGAAAATATATTTTCGTGGGATGTGAGAAATGTAATTTTGTCAACTGTGGCCTAAGGAGAAGCATTTAAAAGATTAAAAATCAAATAAATGGAGATTGGGTGCGTATACGTGCCGGCAACACTCATACGCACCGTGGGTCCCTGAAATCGATTTTCACTTTAATATGTATTATTTGGAAAGATATTTCCTTGAAATTTGAATAAATATTTTTTTTTCGAGATATAGCCCCTGGTAGACCATTTCAAATGCTAAAAATTAAATAAAGGGCGAAAGGTTCCGGAGTTCGCTGTTTGCCATATTGGCCCAAACTGTGTCGTATATTATAACCCTTATACAATTGGATTATGTTAATTTTATATGAACTTAGGGGGAAATATATTTTCGTGGGATGTGAAAAATGTAATTTTGTCAACTGTGGCCTAAGAAGAAGCATTTAAATTATTAAAAATCAAATAAATGGATATGGGGTGCGTATACGTGCCGGCAACACTCATACGCACCGTGGGTCCCTGAAATCGATTTTCACTTTAATATGTATTATTTGAAATTTAAAAAAATATATTTTTTTTCGAGATATAGCCCCTGGTAGACCATTTCAAATGCTAAAAATTAAATAAAGGGCGATAGGTTCCGGAGTTCGCTGTTTGCCATATTGGCCCAAACTGTGTAGTATATTATAACCCTTATACAATTGGATTATGTTAATTTAATATGAACTTAGGGGGAAATATATTTTCGTGGGATGTGAAAAATGTAATTTTGTCAACTGTGGCCTAAGAAGAAGCATTTAAAATATTAAAAATTAAATAAATGGAGATGGGATGCGTATACGTGCCGGCAACACTCATACGCACCGTGTGTCCCTGAAATCGTCATGATTTTCACTTTAATATGTATTATTTGGAAAGATGTTTCCTTGAAATTTAAAAAAAATATTTTTTTTTTCGAGACATAGCCCCTGGTAGACCATTTCAAATGCTAAAAATTAAATAAAGGGCGATAGGTTACGTTTACGTGCCTCCAGCACCCATACTCGTTGTGAATTCCAAAATAATAAATGAATTTCATATGAACTATTTATGATGGAGAAACAAGAATACTTTCATAAGTCTCAGTTGACCAATAGTAGAGTAGATATAGTCCACAGAAATCCAATCAAAATGATAGAAAATCAAGTAAATGATTATGGGGTTGCGTATACATGCCGATAACACTCATACGCAACGGGGGCCAAGGAAATTGATTTTTTATTTAATATGTATTATTTAGAAACATTTTTTTTCTGAAATTTAACGGCTAATAATCTTGAGATATTGCACCGGGAAAACCATTTCGAATGCTAAAAAAAAAAATAAATAAACAGAGAGGGGATTCGTATACGTGCTGACAGCAATCATACGCACCGTGGGTGCCTGAAATCGATTTAATACCCTCCACCATAGTACGGAGGGTATATTAAGTTTGTCATTCCGTTTGTAACACCTCGAAATATACATTTTAGACCCCACAAAGTGCATATATTCTTGATCAGCACAAAATTCTATGTCGATTTATGTCTGTGCGTCTGTCCGTCTGTGGAAATCACTCTAGCTTCCGAACGAAATGAAGTTGTTTCATAAAATTTTACTCAAATGTGTATTATGTCTGCAGGATTTTTGGTATTGAAAATGGGCCATGTAGGTCCACGTTTTCGTATAGCCCCCATATAACGGTACCCCCCGATATTCGGTATTTTGATGATTTTAGTGACATTATTTACCGGAATTGTTTCACATTTGGTATTTGAAGTTCGGAATGGATGTTACATCCTAAGACAGAAAGTGAGCCATGTAGGTCCACGTCTTCGTGTAGCCCCCATATAACGGTACCCCCCGATATTCGGTATTTTGATGATTTTAGCGACATTATTTACCCGAATTGTTTCAGATTTGCTATTTGAAGTTCATTATGGATGCTACATCCTAAGACAGAAAGTGAGCCATGTAGGTCCACGTCTTCGTATAGCCCCCATATAACGGTACCCCCCGATATTCGGTATTTTGATGATTTTAGTGACATTATTTACCGGAATTGTTTCAATTTTAGTATTTGAAGTTCGTAATGGATGCTATATCCTATGACAGAAAGTGAGCCATGTAGGTCCACGTCTTCGTATAACCCCCATATACCGGTACCCACCGATATTCGGTATTTTGATGATTTTAGTGACATTATTTACCGGAATTGTTTCAATTTTAGTATTTGAAGTTCGTAATGGATGCTATATCCTATGACAGAAAGTGAGCCATGTAGGTCCACGTCTTCGTATAACCCCCATATACCGGTACCCCCCGATATTCGGTATTTTGATGATTTTAGCGACATTATTTACCCGAATTGTTTCAGATTTGCTATTTGAAGTTCGTTATGGATGCTACATCCTAAGACAGAAAGTGAGCCATGTAGGTCCACGTCTTCGTATAGCCCCCATATAACGGTACCCCCCGATATTCGGTATTTTGATGATTTTAGTGACATTATTTACCGGAATTGTTTCAATTTTAGTATTTGAAGTTCGTAATGGATGCTATATCCTATGACAGAAAGTGAGCCATGTAGGTCCACGTCTTCGTATAACCCCCATATACCGGTACCCACCGATATTCGGTATTTTGATGATTTTAGCGACATTATTTACTCGAATTATTTCAGATTTGCTATTTGAAGTTCGTTATGGATGCTACATCCTAAGACAGAAAGTGAGCCATGTAGGTCCATGTCTTCGTATAGCCCCCACATAACGGTACCCCCCGATATTCGGCATCAAAGTTTTTAAACAAAACTTCCATTTTCTTTGCTCTAAATATAAATTGCAGAGCCCCAAACCCAATTTTTGATAACAAAAAATCACAAATCTAAAAAAGAAATTCGAAGTTCTTAGCAAAAGCTTAAAATACATAAAATTCCCAATGTGTGGTCCAATATTTCTTCCAAAATCCACAAAATAAATCTTTTTTACACATCCTTATAGTAAGTACCGCTTTTCACAACAGAAGTCCATTCAAAAATATCAAAATATCAGCAAATAAATGTTTTTGAAGGTCAATGGTCGTATGATTGTTGCCAGCATGTATACGCAACCAAGTCTTTTAAGAAATATCGCATTTGCTTTCAGACTAGAGTAGATGTTTTCCCATAAAATACAAGTAACGGATTCTCAAAATGATTTAAAAGAATTGAAATGAGAAAATTCTCGAAAATATTGGGCAAAGCACATAATTTAGTTGAGTATAAATGGGGCGTATAAGTAACGACATGATGTATACGCACCCCACTTCTATATATATAATTTTCAATTTTTTTTGTTTTAAAAATATCAGATCGAGACAATTGTTATTTCTTTTCTTTTCATTCATTATCTAAGATCTACTTCAATTAACTAATTACCGTAATTGAAGAAAATTTCCAAAGAAGGGAAGACGCAAAGCTATATTCCCCCCAAAGCATTCAACATGTTCGAACGTCTGCCGGTCTGGTGGTTTCACATAATGACCTTAGCTTGTATTTTAACCTCAACGTCGGAATTTCGCTTCGATGTGGAAAAAAATTCTCACGACGACCGCCAAGAGTCTAGGATTTTTCTATAGAAAAATTTTCACGACGACCGCAAGGAGTCTAGGATTTTTCTATAGAAAAATTCTCACGACGACCGCCAGGAGTCTAGGATTTTTCTATAGAAAAATTCTCACGACGACCGCCAGGAGTCTAGGATTATTCTATAGAAAAATTCTCACGACGAACGCTGGAGTCTAGGATTTTTCTTTGGAAAAATTCCCACGACGACCGCAGGAGTCTAGGATTTTTCTATGGAAAAATTCCCACGACGACCGCAGGAGTCTAGGATTTTTCTTTGGAAAAATTCTCACGACGACCCAGGAGTCTAGGATTTTTCTATAGAAAAATTCTCACGACGACAACAGGAGTCTAGGATTTTTCTATAGAAAAATTCTCACGACGACAACAGGAGTCTAGGATTTTTCTATAGAAAAATTCTCACGACGACAACAGGAGTCTAGGATTTTTCTATAGAAAAATTCTCACGACGACAACAGGAGTCTAGGATTTTTCTATAGAAAAATTCTCACGACGACAACAGGAGTCTAGGATTTTTCTATAGAAAAATTCTCACGACGACAACAGGAGTCTAGGATTTTTCTATAGAAAAATTCTCACGACGACAACAGGAGTCTAGGATTTTTCTATAGAAAAATTCTCACGACGACAACAGGAGTCTAGGATTTTTCTATAGAAAAATTCTCACGACGACAACAGGAGTCTAGGATTTTTCTATAGAAAAATTCTCACGACGACAACAGGAGTCTAGGATTTTTCTATAGAAAAATTCTCACGACATCTACGACCCCAGGAGTCTCGGATTTTTCTATAGAAAAATTCTCACGACGACCCCAGGAGTCTAGGATTTTTCTATAGAAAAATTCTCACGACGACCCCAGGAGTCTAGGATTTTTCTATAGAAAAATTCTCACGACGACCCCAGGAGTCTAGGATTTTTCTATAGAAAAATTCTCACGACGACCCCAGGAGTCTAGGATTTTTCTATAGAAAAATTCTCACGACGACCCCAGGAGTCTAGGATTTTTCTATAGAAAAATTCTCACGACGACCCCAGGAGTCTAGGATTTTTCTATAGAAAAATTCTCACGACGACCCCAGGAGTCTAGGATTTTTCTATAGAAAAATTCTCACGACGACCCCAGGAGTCTAGGATTTTTCTATAGAAAAATTCTCACGACGACCCCAGGAGTCTAGGATTTTTCTATAGAAAAATTCTCGCGACGACCCCAGGAGTCTAGGATTTTTCTATAGAAAAATTCTCGCGACGACCCCAGGAGTCTAGGATTTTTCTATAGAAAAATACTCACGACGACCGCAGGAGTCTAGGATTTTTCTATAGAAAAATACTCACGACGACCGCAGGAGTCTAGGATTTTTCTATAGAAAAATTCTCACGACGACCGCAGGAGTCTAGGATTTTTCTATAGAAAAATACTCACGACGACCGCAGGAGTCTAGGATTTTTCTATAGAAAAATACTCACGACGACCGCAGGAGTCTAGGATTTTTCTATAGAAAAATACTCACGACGACCGCAGGAGTCTAGGATTTTTCTATAGAAAAATACTCACGACGACCGCAGGAGTCTAGGATTTTTCTATAGAAAAATACTCACGACGACCGCAGGAGTCTAGGATTTTTCTATAGAAAAATACTCACGACGACCGCAGGAGTCTAGGATTTTTCTATAGAAAAATACTCACGACGACCGCAGGAGTCTAGGATTTTTCTATAGAAAAATACTCACGACGACCGCAGGAGTCTAGGATTTTTCTATAGAAAAATACTCACGACGACCGCACGAGTCTAGGATTTTTCTATAGAAAAATTCTCACGACGACCGCACGAGTCTAGGATTTTTCTATAGAAAAATTCTCACGACGACCGCACGAGTCTAGGATTTTTCTATAGAAAAATTCTCACGACGACCGCACGAGTCTAGGATTTTTCTATAGAAAAATTCTCACGACGACCGCACGAGTCTAGGATTTTTCTATAGAAAAATTCTCACGACGACCGCACGAGTCTAGGATTTTTCTATAGAAAAATTCTCACGACGACCGCACGAGTCTAGGATTTTTCTATAGAAAAATTCTCACGACGACCGCACGAGTCTAGGATTTTTCTATAGAAAAATTCTCACGACGACCGCACGAGTCTAGGATTTTTCTATAGAAAAATTCTCACGACGACCGCACGAGTCTAGGATTTTTCTATAGAAAAATTCTCACGACGACCGCACGAGTCTAGGATTTTTCTATAGAAAAATTCTCACGACGACCGCACGAGTCTAGGATTTTTCTATAGAAAAATTCTCACGACGACCGCACGAGTCTAGGATTTTTCTATAGAAAAATTCTCACGACGACCGCACGAGTCTAGGATTTTTCTATAGAAAAATTCTCACGACGACCGCACGAGTCTAGGATTTTTCTATAGAAAAATTCTCACGACGACAACAGGAGTCTAGGATTCGAAAATTTCTATGAAAAATTCTCGCGACGACCCCAGGAGTCTAGGATTTTTCTTTGGAAAAATTCTCGCGACGACCCCCGGAGTCTAGGATTTTTCTATAGAAAAATTCTCGCGACGACCTCAAGAGTCTAGGATTTTTCTATAGAAAAATTCTCGCGACATCGACGACCGCAGGAGTCTAGGATTTTTCTATAGAAAAATTCTCACGACGACCCCAGGAGTCTAGGATTTTTCTATAGAAAAATTCTCACGACGACCCCAGGAGACTAGGATTTTTCTATAGAAAAATTCTCACGACGACCCCAGGAGACTAGGATTTTTCTATAGAAAAATTCTCACGACGACCCCAGGAGTCTAGGATTTTTCTATAGAAAAATTCTCACGACGACCGCCAGGAGTCTAGGATTTTTCTATAGAAAAATTCTCACGACGACCGCCAGGAGTCTAGGATTTTTCTATAGAAAAATTCTCACGACGACCGCCAGGAGTCTAGGATTTTTCTATAGAAAAATTCTCACGACGACCGCCAGGAGTCTAGGATTTTTCTATAGAAAAATTCTCACGACGACCGCCAGGAGTCTAGGATTTTTCTATAGAAAAATTCTCACGACGACCGCCAGGAGTCTAGGATTTTTCTATAGAAAAATTCTCACGACGACCGCCAGGAGTCTAGGATTTTTCTATAGAAAAATTCTCACGACGACCGCCAGGAGTCTAGGATTTTTCTATAGAAAAATTCTCACGACGACCGCCAGGAGTCTAGGATTTTTCTATAGAAAAATTCTCACGACGACCGCCAGGAGTCTAGGATTTTTCTATAGAAAAATTCTCACGACGACCGCCAGGAGTCTAGGATTTTTCTATAGAAAAATTCTCACGACGACCGCCAGGAGTCTAGGATTTTTCTATAGAAAAATTCTCACGACGACCGCCAGGAGTCTAGGATTTTTCTATAGAAAAATTCTCACGACGACCGCCAGGAGTCTAGGATTTTTCTATAGAAAAATTCTCACGACGACCGCCAGGAGTCTAGGATTTTTCTATAGAAAAATTCTCACGACGACCGCCGGGAGTCTAGGATTTTTCTATAGAAAAATTCTCACGACGACCGCCAGGAGTCTAGGATTTTTCTATAGAAAAATTCTCACGGCGACCGCAGGTGTCTAGAATTTTTCTTTGGAAAAATTCTCACGACGACCGCAGGTGTCTAGAATTTTTCTTTGGAAAAATTCTCACGACGACCGCAGGAGTCTAGAATTTTTCTTTGGAAAAATTCCCACGACGACCGCAGGAGTCTAGGATTTTTCTATAGAAAAATTCTCACGACGACCGCCAGGAGTCTAGGATTTTTCTATAGAAAAATTCTCACGACGACCGCCGGGAGTCTAGGATTTTTCTATAGAAAAATTCTCACGGCGACCGCAGGTGTCTAGAATTTTTCTTTGGAAAAATTCTCACGACGACCGCAGGTGTCTAGAATTTTTCTTTGGAAAAATTCTCACGACGACCGCAGGAGTCTAGAATTTTTCTTTGGAAAAATTCCCACGACGACCGCAGGAGTCTAGGATTTTTCTATAGAAAAATTCTCACGACGACCGCAGGAGTCTAGGTTTTTTCTATAGAAAAATTCTCACGACGAGGATTTCTTTTATAGAAATAAAATCTAGGTTTCCTTGGTCTGAAGGTCCTTGAAAAAAGTTTCTTAAAAAACAGGTTTCCTTGGTCGGAAGGTCCTTGAAAAAAATATTTGTTAAAAATCCAGGTTTCATTGGTCTGAAGGTCCTTGAAGAAAATTCTTTAAAAATCCGGTTTCCTTGGTCTGTAGGTCCTTGAAAACATATTCATTAAAAATCCATGTTTTATTGTTCCGAGGGTCCTTGAAAAAGTATTCTTTCAAAATCCACATGTTACTTGTCTGAAGGTTCTTAAAAAATATTCTTTAAAAATCCATACTTTATTGTTCTGAGGGTCGTTGTAAAAAATATTCTTTGGAGCAAAATCGGATTATCCTTTCTCTTTCTGTGCAATAAATTATTTTATTTATTTTTTTTTTTTGAAAATTTAGATATTTTGTGTGGGAGGTACCAGAAGGGGTGGACCAATATTGCCCATTTCTGAAATCGATCTAAGTTTGACAATAATTTTACGATGTACCAAGTTTGGATCAAATCGGATACTCCCTTCGAGAGTTATCGTGCGTACCGGCCAGCCTGACAAAGAGACAGCCAGCCAGATAGACTCACGGACGAACCTCGCTAGATCGACTCCAAATTTCCTGAAACGGGTTTGGTCCAAAGAGACCTAGGGTCTAAAACCGTTATTTCGAGGAGGCACGTTATGGCCGTATCAAATGATATATACCCTCTGTAGCCATATGGCTGAGGGTATAAAAAAATATTTTAAAAATTTGGGTTTCTTTCTCCAACAAATAAAATGTCTCCCTTGTTCTGCCCTTTAACTTGACATTTCTGCCAATGGTTTGGCTAACTTATCTCCTGACTCATTGCGATTAGCTATTACCTAATCGATTAGCTGAAAAAGTAGATAAACATCATCTACCTTTTGACCAGTCCTCAAAATAGGAATTGAATATAATATTTTTTTTCTGGCTTTGTATTAAGTTCAGTCTCACTCGAACGTGGCACAATGCTCCAACGCTGGTGGTTCCAGGACATTGTCATATTTTGTATAGTTGTCAGCAGCCTTACCCTGTATTTGGATTTGGCCAAACGTCAAGTCAAACATCTGCGAACTTGGCTAAAAACTCTTGTCTATATGCCAATAATTGTTATTGCTATTCTCATGCCATTTTCGTTGGAGGAGACCTTTAAAATGTCTCATCAATATTTAAGCAATCCGGTCATAATTTATGCCAACAACACCACGGCCATGGCAAAAATGGTTTTGTTTCTCGTCTTTGCCCTGACCATGCAAGGCAGGGATAGAAATTTGGAAAAATGGCTGGAGACGATGATTGAAATCCAAACGAGCTATTTTGATCGCTATCCGAGCAGAGGCGTTGCCAAGGATATGTCACATCGTAAGTGGCTGTATCTCAGCAGTGGCATCGCTGTGTTGCACTATGTTTTAGAATCGATAAGATCTTCGATTAAAAATTTCGCCACGGAGGATGCAAACATTGCATGTTTTACATTTTTCTTATTGCTAACCCTGCAGCACACGCTGATGCTGGTCCATGGAACCCTGCTGTGCCATTTGCGTGAATGCTTCTCCGTTTTGAATATCCAAATGGCTGGAAAATCCCATGATCCCCAACTGCCATTTATCTACAATCGTTTGCGTTGCCAGTATCGGGAGCTGAATCGGTTGTATGGCCCCAGCATGTTGGGGGTAATTGTCTGCCTGCTGCTCTACAATTCCATGGTGGGCTATGTTGCCCTGGTCATACTGCTGATTCCCGATGTGGATGGGGACAGTTTCCGTTACCTCTTTGGCAGCCTCTTCTATGGTTTCCTGCTGCTGCATTGGTATATTTATTTTATGCTGTGCCAAAAGGTGGAAACAACCATCAGGGACATTGATGTGATTCTATGTGAATATGCCATCGATGAGGGCCAGGAGAGTGGAAAGCAGGTAAGGCAGGGCCCAAAAAGTAGAAAAGAAAATATGTCATTTCTTTGATTTCTTTCAGCTTGAATTACTGGTCTTTTGTCGCAGCTTGCACCAGGCCTCGGTGAATTTTTGCGGCATCATCGACATAAATTGGAGTTCGCTGTTTTGCATTCTGGCCCAAACGATAGCGTACATTATAACTCTGATTCAATTGGATTATGTTAATTTGATATGAAACACTTGAGGGTGGGTTTTTTTTGTTAAAAGTTCTCGCAAAATAAACTGCAAACGGAAAATTAATAAATCAAATAAAAGGGCCAATGGGGCGTATGAGTGGTGACAGCACTCATACGCCCTGGTTGGTGAGCTGAGTAGATTTCTTTGATTTTCGGATTATTCTTGTATGAATTGTGATGGATTTTTTCCGGCGAGTTTTGTTTGATTTTCTCGCCTTTGGATTGAAGTGACCTTTGGAAAATGCACGTTTACTGGTTTTATGGATTATTAAAAAAGTCCGCAATTGTTGGTCCTTTGAAGATTTTTTTAAAATCCAATTTTTTTTTTTAACGGATTTATAAAAAAACTTTATTATTATTGATACTCTGAAGAAATATATAATATTGGACTCAATATATTAAAAAAATACAGGGTGAGATGAAAAAACTACATCCAATTTCAGACTGCTGTCATTTTTAAACCACTGGTCCGACAGCTGTTAAAATTATACCAGTGACAGCTCATTATATTGTTTACAAGCATACAAAAGCATTTTGGTGAGAATTTTCTAGGAAAAAAGTTATTCGTCATGGAATTCAAGGGTGATAGAGTAATTTCTTCATATTTGGATGAAAAACCACAAGTGTCTATCGTTAGAGAACTCCAGCATTTAAATGTGAATAAATCTGTTGTGTCTCGTATCATCGCCCGTTACCGTGATACTGGTAGCGTAGCCTGACGTCAAGGAAGTGGACGGAAGAAAACGGCAACACCAGCAAAAATGGTTCGAAAAGTAAAGAAGCGACTTGATGGATCACCACCCGCGTCGCAGTGGCCGACAAATGACTCGTGAGCTCAACACATCGCAATATTCCATTCGGCAAATATTGGAAAATTAACTCGGGGTAAAGCCATTGAAATTCCAAACAAGTTAAAAAGCAGTAAATTCTCCAGGGCCGAACTTTGAATACCCTCCACCATTTGGAACGGATTTGGCAATTTTCTGTCATAGGCTGTAGGATGCATTACGAACTTCAAATTTGACATCTGAAATAATTTCAGTGGTTATTGTTTCTAAACTCATCAAAATACCGAATATAGGGAGGTACTGATATATGGGGCCTATACAAAGACCTGGACCTGCATAGACAATTTTCTGTCACAGACTGTAGTATCCATTTCGAACAAATACCAAATTTTAAACAATTCCGTTGAATAATGTCGCTAAAATCATCAAAATACCGAAAATCGGGAGGTACCGTTATAAGGGGGCTATTCGAAGACGCGGACCTGCACGGATAATTTTTTGTCGTAGGCTGTAGTATCTATTACGAACTTTAAATACGTAATTTGAGAAAAAATTCCGCTGAAAAATGACGCTAAAATCAACAAAATACCGAATATCGGGAGGCACCGATATATTGGGGCTATACGAAGACGTAGACCTGCACAGACAAATTTGTGTCTTAGGCTGTAGCATCCATTTAGAACTTCAAATACCAAATATGAAACAATTCCGTTGAATAATGTCGCCAAAACCATTATAATACCGAATATAGGGAGGTACCGTTATATGGGTGCTATACGAAGACATGGATCTGCACAGACAATTTTCTGTCTTAGGCTGTAGTATTCATTTCGAACTTCAAATACCGAAATTGAAACAATTCCGATGAATAATGTCGCTAAAATCATCAAAATACCGAATATAGGGAGGTACTGATATATGGGGCCTATACAAAGACCTGGACCTGCATAGACAATTTTCAGTCACTGTTCCCATTACGAACTTCAAATACGTAATTTGAAACAATTCCGGGAAATAATGTCGCTAAAATCATCAAAATACCGAATATAGGGAGGTACCGTTATAAGGGGGCTATTCGAAGACGTGGACCTGCTCAGACAATTTTCTGAGATAGGCTGTAGTATCCATTACGAACTACAAATACTAAATATGAAAAAATTCCGTTGAATAATGACGCTAAAACCATCAAAATACCGAATATCGGGAGGTACCGTTATATGGAGGCTATATGAAAACGTGAACCTACATGACCCATTTACGAACATAACCTGCTTACTGGAAAAATAAGCATTTGTGCAAAATTTTAGCCTTCTATCTCAATTCGTTCGAAAGATGAAAGACGTGAAAGACGGTCAGAGAGACAGACAAACAAAATGGTCAGAGGTCAGCTGTAAATGTGTACCTTCGGTTGGCCACCAGAACTCAAGCGCCGGCCATGGTGATGGTGTGGTTGCCGCCATAGCAGCCTATGGTTGCTCTCCGCTCGCATTAATCGACCGTGGCATCAGAATAAATGCTGAATATTATCGCGAAAATATTCTGGAGGGTGTATTAAGGATTGGGCTCGCAAACATTTTTGGCCGCAGACCTTGGACATTCCAACAGGGTTTAGCACCGTCGCACTCAGCACGCGCCACCCAAGAATGGTTCTAAATGTGAGCTTCTTCGCTTTATTTCCAGCGCACAATGGCCACCAAAATCTCCGGATACCAATCCGTTGGACTATTGTGTCTGGCGTATTTTGGAAAGCAAGGTTGGCACTGAAAAATATCAAAGTGTCGATCCCCTCAAGCAAGTGCTTCGCCGGGAATTGGGCCAAAATACCGCAGAGCAACATTCGGGCAGCGTGTGACGGTTTCATTGGCCGTTTGAAGGCCATAATTTGTGCCAAAGGTGACCAATTCGAACAAATCTAAACTTATCCCAAAATTTGATGAAATATCATCAAATACGACATATTCTGCTTCTATTCAAAAAAAAAAAAAAAAAAAAAAAAAAAAAATGAAAAAATAATGGCGTTTGACTTTGATGCAGATTTTTTATCTTACCCTGTATATTTTTATTTGTTTAGGCAATTGGTTATAAAAAATGGCAATTGGTTATAAAAAGAGGCAAAGTATTAAAAAAAATTGGTAGAATTCAGGTATGAGTGTTGCCAACACTCATACGCACCACAGGCTCATAACACTGCCTATAGCTTTTCTTTTTAATTATTAATTAATTCATTAACTAATTAACGAAATTGTTATATCGTAGACACCAAAAAGAAGCCAAACAACTTTCAGACCATTGCCACCTGGCGAAGATGTTACAACATTTATGGTTCAAGGCCATTGTCATTTGTTGTTGTATTGCCGGTACTCTGGACTTGCGTTTGGACCTGAAGCAACGCATGGTAAAACCTTTACGTCTCTGGTTGAAAGTAATTGTATATGGCCCCGCTTATTTCGGCGTTTGCATCGTACCATGGTCTCTTTGGAACAGCTTGGAAATATCAGATTCACATCTAACCAACCCCGTCGTTCGAAGTGCCAACATCGTTACGATTCTCGTGAGAATTGCCCTGTTCTTCACATTTGTCCGGGGTATCTACAAACGTAATCGGAAATTAGAAAAATGGCTGCGTCGGGCATTGGCAATGCAAAAGGCCTACTTTGATGGACTGCCTGAGCGTGAGACAACTGGTCGCAGCATTTCGCATCGCAAGTGGTTATATCTCACCAGTCTCATAACCTGCCTGCACTATGCCATGGAAACATGTTCCGAATTAGATTCCAACGAAGCTAGAAGCCTTCTCTACTTTATGGTAACCATACAACATTTTTTCATGTTAACGCATGGAGCCCTGGTGTGTTTTTTACGGGAATGCTTTTCCGTCGTGTATCACGAATTGAGAATGGAGATCTGTCGTTTCCCGGCAAGCAGAGTCTACAGCCTATTGCACGGCCTTCACAGGGACCTAAACGAAATGCATGGCCCAATAATGTTGTGTGTCCTGCTATCACTATTGCTCTCCAACTCCATGGTGGGCTATATTGGTCTACTGCAACTGCTGATGCCGAACTTTAATGGAGCCCATTTTGATTATTTATTTGGCAATGCCTTGTATGGTCTATTGCTGATCCATTGGTATATTTACTTCATGCTGTGCCAACGTATGGAAACGACCATCAAGCAAATCGATATGACACTCTATGAATATGAGGACCATGAGGACACTAAAAAAGAGGTTTGAGGTTTGTCCACTGTACTGCGGTTTTTAATTACCATTTTAATTTCAGATAGAACTGCTTGTTTTCAATCGCAGTCTAAACGAATCTTCGGTTTGTTTTTGTCAACTAATCCGGGTCAATTGGAACTCGCTTTTTTGTATTCTGGCTCAAACGGTTTCGTACATTATTACCCTTATACAATTGGATTATGTAAATTTGATATGAGTCACATGCAAAAACCTTCTCGGAATGTTGTCTTCGGAACAAAAATCTCCGATTGTAGAATAATTTTCAAAGAATAAATAAATTTGGCCACTGGGGCGTATGACAACTGACGTTACTCATACGTTGAGTGGCTCCCGGCCAAATTCAAAGTTCGTTGCCTCTTCTGAGGATATTTTTCAGTCAGAGATAATTAATTTTATTAAGTTACAATTGGGTTTCAAATGGAAAAAATCTGAGCAAGGACCCTTAACAAAAATCTATAGATATTTCTAACCAAATCCAGGCCAGAGATCCAAAGATGTTTCATAAAAGAATAGAGGATATTTTTGTATATTATAGTTACATGCAGCATTGATTAGAAAGATTTCGCCTTGGCTGAAGACAGAATTTCAGTATGACAATGTAGATATACAAATATACCTGTTACTTGGGCGTATAACTACTGGCGTTACTCATACGCAAACGTTCCAGAGTTTCTATACTTTTTGAGCAACCATATTTAGGGGGCCATATCTTTGGCAATAGTAGATGGATCTTGTTAAAACAAATTGGGTTTGAAAGCATTACTACTCCTCTTTATTACCAGGAAATAATATAAATATTGTGTTTGAAAAATTGGGGGAAAATTAAAAAAATAATTGTGTTACCCAAATTTTGAAAATTTAAAGAATTTTTAGCAACGCTCTTAATGAGATCATAACTTTTGCAGTGGTGAATGGATCTGCCCGAAGTAAATTGAGTTTGAAAGCATTACAACTCCTCTTTATTACCAGGAAATAATATAAATATTGTGTTTGAAAAATTGGGGGAAAATTAAAAAAATAATTGTGTTACCCAAATTTTGAAAATTTAAAGAATTTTTAGCAACGCTCTTAATGAGATCGTAACTTATGCAGTGGTGAATGGATCTGCCTGAAATAAACTGAGTTTGAAGGCAGCGCCTATTCCCTTTGATTTTAAAACATTGTGTTCATGTGCCCAATAAAACAGCTAGGAAAATTAAAAAATAACGATGGCACAGAATTTTTTAAAGAAATTGATTTTTTTTCGTTTCCCCGTTAAAGGGATCATTACATTTGAATAGCTGCTAGATAAGGCTAAAATGAGTTGGGTTTTGAAAGCGGGGCCTCTCTCCCTCTCAAGACCTATAATATTTTATAGGTTTGGCTAATAAAATGCTTGGAAAAATATATAATATTATGATGTTACTAAAAAAAGCAATTTTCAAATTTTTTCCGTATTGTCCATTTAGGGGTTATTATTTTTGAATTAGCTCATGGATCTACCTTTGATATGTTGGAATTTGAAGCAGTACCTTCTTCTCGTACACGACGTCAAGTATTATGGCCATTATTGCTTAAATGTCTAAGGAAATCCAAACAACTTTAGTGTTACCGAATTTTTCAGAAATTTCAGCAGTGTTTTGCGTAATGCCATTTGAAGGATCATAAATACGGAAATTGTCGCTGCATTTGACTTAATTAAGTTGGGTTTTCAAATAGGGCTTTCCTTTCTCTGAGATCACAAAAAATTATCAAATATTGCTGAAGGAATGCTACGAGAGATCTAAAAATGTAAGGCCTTCCCCCTTTCAAATTGCGCCATATTTTTTGTAGATATGATGCATGGCGTATGATTAGTGACAGCACGTATACCCACCGTGACACGTCAGCTATCATTTTTGTGGATTTTTGCGATTATAATGGACCAACCATTTTTAACAGGTTTAGTAATTAATTAATTAATCCATTTAATTACCCCTTTGGCTAAGAGACAACAAAACTATTCAGATAAACATCTGAACTTCAACTTCGACATTGGATGATGAATATTTGCTGAAACAATTTTTTGTTTTCTAATGTTGGCCAAAATTCCTAGCCCAGTTTTTGTGGAATTCGCCTAGATGTTGCAACGTTTTTGGCTCCAGACGGTTGTCGCCTTTTGCATCTTTAGCAGTGGCATTAATTTTGGTTTGGATTTGAAAAAACGACGCCTACGAAACCCCTGTCTCTACATCAAAATCTATGTCTATATAGGGGTGTTATACGCCATCGTAGTGGTGCCGTGGATCATTCCTGAAACTGTCGGCAAGTCGCATTTGTATCTAAGAAATTCTGTTGCCATCGCTGCCAATAATACAAACGCAGTGCTGCGTCTGGGTTTGCTGCTGTCGGTGGGCCTGACAATGCATCGAAGAAATAGCAACTTAAAAGAATGGTTGGAAAAAATTTTGAAAATTCAAATTGACTATTTCGATTGTTTGCCGCAGGACGGCCGAGGACCGGGATGTTCCAAGGATATTTCCCCATCGTAAATGGCTGTATCTGAGTAGTCTCATTACGTTCCTCCATTATGGCATAGAAAGCGTAAAAATGTACATGAACAGCAGTGACATGCCCGAATTTGCCGTATATCCCTTCTTTCTTTTGCTATCGACCCAACACACCTTTATGCTGATCCATAGCGGCCTGCTGGGTTATTTGCGTGAATGCTTTTCCATTTTGAATTTTCGATTGGCCGAACAACAGCTTGATCCACAAATGTGCCGGGTCTATAGTCAATTGCGCAGCATGCATGAAGAACTGAATCGAATCCATGGCTTTAGTATGCTTTGGCTAATCCTATGCCTCCTGCTCTCCAATTCCATGGTGGGTTACATTGGCCTGGTCATGCTGCTGATACCCGACATGGATGGAGACAGTTATCGTTACTTGTTTGGCAGTGTTTTCTATTGTTTTCTTTTGGTCCATTGGTACATCTATTTCATGCTATGTCAAGAGGTGGAGACCACGATCAAGGAAATTGATCTGATTCTATATGGCTGTATATCGGCGAGCGAGGATAATACAAACGAAAAGGAAGTATGAAGCGAAATTTTAGTTCAATGCCATTCAAACAGCAAATTTCTTTGAATTTTTCTTCCAGTTCGAATTACTTATCTTTTCGCGTTGCCTACACCAGCCCGCGGTGAATTTCTGCGGCATTATTGACATTAATTGGAGTTCTTTGTTCTGCATTTCAGCCCAAACGCTGTCCTATATTATAACCCTGATTCAATTGGATTTTGTGAATTTGATATGAATTACGCATTTAAATAAAGACTAAACCACATTTATTTAGAGGAGCTTGAGGTGCGTATACATGTTGTCAACACTCATACGCACCCTAGGCAGCATCTGTCCGTCTATCTCTTGTAATCACGCTGTCTTTCAAACGAATTGAGATAGAAAGCTAAAATTTTGCATATATGCATAGTTTACCGTTAGGCAGGTTAACCTCGTTAATTGGCCATGTCGGCCTACGTTTTCGTATAGGCCCCATATAACGGTACCTCCCGATATTCGGTACTTTCATGATTTCAGCAACATTATTCACCAGAGTCCTTTCAAATTTCGTATTGGAAGATCTTTATGGGCACTACAACCTATGGCAAAAATTTTCGGATGCAGGTCTACGTCTTCGTATAGCCCCCATATAACGGTACCTCCCGATATTCGGTATTTTAAGGATTTTAGTGACATTATTTACCAGAATTATTTCAAACATCGTATTGGAAGATCTTAATGGATACTACAACCTATGGCAAAAATGTTCGTATGCAGGTCCACGTCTTCGCATAGCCCCCATATAACGGCACCTCCCGATATTCGGTAGTTTCAGGATTTTAGTGACATTATTTACCAGAATTATTTCAAATTTCGTTTTTGAAGTTCGTAATGGGTACTACAGCCTATGACAAAAAAATTTGTAAACAGGTCCATGTCTTGGTTCCCATATAATGGTTTTCATTTAAGTGGTCGTTTTCGGATTTTTTTTTTTTTTTTTTTTTTGAAAAATTTCAAGTTCCTTACAAATGGTGAAGGGTATTAAAAGTTCTGTCCTGCAAAACTTAGCTGCCTATTTACTATTTTTTTTATTTTATTCAATTATTCAAAAATTTTCACCCGTTGAGTGGCAGGTAAAAGAAACGATGGGCCGACATCACGACGACCCCATTTTTTTTTCTATAGCAAAATTCTCACGACGACCGCAGGAGTATTGGATTTTTCTATAGAAAAATTCTCACGACGACCGCAGGAGTATTGGATTTTTCTATAGAAAAATTCTCACGACGACCGCAGGAGTATTGGATTTTTCTATAGAAAAATTCTCACGACGACCGCAGGAGTCTAGGATTTTTCTATAGAAAAACTCTTACGACGATCCACGTTTTATTGGTCTTAAGGTTTTCGAAAATCCACGATTATTTGAAAAAAAAAATCATGAAAAATTAACGTTTTATTGTTCTAAGGGTCCTTAAAAGATATATTTTTTAAAAATCCAAATTTTATTGGCCTGAAGATCCTTAAAAAATATTTTTTCATAAATTCACGTTTTATTTGTTTAAGGGTCCTTAATTTCTTAGAAACATCCAGGTTTCCTTGGTTTGAAGGTCCTTGAAAAAAAATTGTGTTTAAAAATCCACCGTTCATTGGTCTGAAGGTCTTTGAAAAAAAATATTGTTTAAAAATCCATGTTTTCTTCGTCTGAAGGTCCTTGAAAAAATATTTAAGAATCCGAGATTTCTTGGTCTGAAAGTCTTTGAAAAAAATATTCTTTAAAAATCCACTTTTTATTGGTCTACAGGTCCTTTAGAAATATTTTTCAAAAATCCACTTTTTATTGGTCTGAAGGTCATTGAGAAATATTTTTCAAAAATCCACGTTGCTTTGAAAAAAAAAAAATAAAAATATATTCTTTAGAAATCCATGTTTTATTGTGCTGAGGGTCCTTGAAAAAGTATTCTTTAAAAATCCACGTTTTATTGGTCTGAGGGAAAAATATTTTTCATAAATCCACGTTTCTTTAAAAAAAAACTCATCCTTAAAAATCGACGTTTTATTTTTTTAAGAGTCCTTAAAAAAGTTTCACTAAAAATCCAGGTTTCCTTGGTCCTTGAAAAGGTCTCTGAAAAAAATATTCTTTAAACATCCACGTTTTCTTGATCTGAAGGTCCTTGAAAAAATACTTAAGAATCTGCGATTTCTTGGTCTGAAGTTTCTTGGAAAAATATTCTTTAAAAATCCTCTTTTTATTGGTCTGAAGATCCTTGAGAAATATTTTTCAAAAATCCACGTTTCTTTGAAAAAATAAAAATATATTTTTTAGAAATCCATGTTTTATTGTGCTGAGGGTCCTTGAAAAAGTATTCTTTAAAAATCCATATTTTAATGTTTCGAGGCTCCTTGAAAAAGTATTCTTTAAAAATCCATATTTTGTTGCTTCGAGGCTCCTTGAAAAAGTATTCTTTAAAAATCCAGGTTTTATTGGTCTGAAGGTCCTTAAAAAATATTTTTCATAAATGCACGTTTCTTTGAAAAAAAACTCATCATTTAAAATCAACGTTTTATTTGTTTAAGGGTCCTTAAAAAATTTCTTAGAAAAATCCAGGTTTCCTTGGATCTTGAAAAAAGTATTATTTAAAAAGCCACGTTTCATTGGTTTGAAGGTCTTTGAAAAAATATTCTTTAAAAATCCATGTTTCCTTGGTATGTTTCCTTGAATATTTAAGAATCCGCGATTGCTTGGACTAAATGTCCTTGGAAAAATATTCTTTGAACATCCACGATTTATTGGTGTGAAAGTCCTTGAAAAAATATTCTTTAGAAATCCACTTTTTATTGTTCTGAAGGTCCTTGAGTAATATTTTTCAAAAGTCCGATTTTCTTTGAAAATAAAATCATTGAAAATTCATATATTTTTGTCCTGAAGATCTTTGAAAAATATTCTTAAAAAATCACGTTTTATTGTTCCGAGGTTCCTTGAAAAAATATTCTTTAAAAAATTGATATTTTATACATTTCTTTAAAAATCCACTTTTTATTGGTCAGATGATCCTTGATAGCTATCCTAATCCTTATCCTTAAAAATTGAAGATCCTCTCACAATATGAATTTATTTAAACATATTATTTCCAGGACCAAAACAAAATTGATTTTTCAAAAAAAAAAAATAAATAAAAAAAAAAATTGAACGTAATCCACAAAAAAACATTTTTTCAGAGATAACCCAGCATGGATTTTAAAAAGGATTTTTTTAAACAGTAAGTCAATGTGGATTTACTAAAAATGAATTTGAATTTTTGAAAAAAATCAAGGACCAAAAATGAAAAAGAAAAATATTTCAAAGGATCAACCCATCCTTGTTTTCAAAAATATTTTTTTGGGATGACTTTATTCATCCAATTAATGTCCATCAATATAAAATAAAAGTGCAACGGCAAAAGTTAACCCCTTTGCAGTATGTGTGTTGTCATTACTCATACGCACCATATTTTTTAAAATATTTTTGAAGGGCCCACAAAACTGTTTTATTTTTTCAAAAAATATTTTTTAAAGAAAAATTAAAAAAAGATTGAACGTAATCCACAAAAAACATTTTTTGCAGGGATCAACCCAGCATGGATTTTAAAAAAGATTTTTTAAACTGTAAATCAATGTGGATTTACTAAAAGTGAATTTGAATTTTTGAAAAAAATCAAGGAAAAAAAAATATTTCAAAGGATCAACACATCCTAGTTTTCAAAAATATTTTTTTTTTTGGGATGACTTTATTCATCCAATTAATGTCCATCAATATAAAATAAAAGTGCAACGGCAACAGTTACCCCCTTTGCCGTATGTGTGTTGTCATTACTCATACGCACCATCACCCCAAAACTCTATATTCTGCCTATGGATTTCCGATTAATTATTCATTGGCCATTTAAAGAATTAACGACATTAAATGCACGAAATACGAAGAGTATATTTAGTCCTCATGCAACCGCCAAAGATGTTGCAGCATTTGTGGTTTAACATCATTGTAATTTGTTGCATTATAACCAGTACTCTGGACTTTCGTTTGGATTTGAAGCGGCGTCTGGTAAAGCCTTTAAGGCCTTGGTTAAGAGCCATTATCTATATCCCAATCTATTGCAATTTGTTATTTGCACCCTTGTCTCTTTGGGAAGGTTTGCGGATGTCTCTCTCGCATCTAGAAAATCCGGTGGCTAAAAGTGCCAATATTGCAACGATCCTCGTACGAATTGTTATGTTTTTACTCTTCGGTCTGAGTATATATATACGCAATAGAAAATTGGAAAAATGGCTGGAGAGGGCAGCGGAAATGCAAACCAACTATTTTGATAAACAGTCTGGAGATGAGGCCAGGGAAAAATCGATTTCACATCGCAAATGGTTATATTTCAATAGTGCTGTAGCCTGTCTACACTACATTACGGATTCATGTGGAGTGTTAAATGCGAACTTTTCCCGTTTGGGCTTGTTCTATATGGTTACGATTCAACATTTTTATATGTTGGTGCATGGTGCCTTGGTATGTTATTTAAGGGAGTGTTTTGCGCTCCTTTATCAGGAATTGAGGAAAAAGAATACCGTTTTTCCTCTGAGTAGTATCTACAACCAACTGCATTGTCTTCACAGGGACTTAAATGCAATGCATGGTCCCACAATGCTATGTGTCCTGCTATCGATTTTGTTGTCCAACTCCGTGGTGGGTTATATTGGTCTGGTGAAATTAATGCTGCCGGATTTCAGTGGGGATCGTTATGAATATCTATTTGGCAATATCTTCTATGGTCTGCTACTGATCCATTGGTATATATATTTTATGCTCTGCCAACATATGGAGACGACCATCAAGGATATTGATATTATACTCTATGAATATGTGGTCTATGGGTATGCTGGGAATAGTCACATAGAGGTGCGTATCCTTCTGTGTTCTAAATGCCTTCTTAAAATAGTAGATTTTATTTCAGATCGAACTCCTTATTTACAGTCGCAGCTTGCACGAATCTTCGGTTAGTTTTTGTCACCTAATCAAGGTTAACTGGAGTTCACTGTTTTGTATTTTGGCTCAAACGGTTTCGTATATTATCACTCTCATACAATTGGATTATGTTAATTTGATATGAATCGGAATGGAAATTTATTCTAAAGTATTCAAAAAAAAAATTCAAAAATAATGGTAAGAAAGCTCTAGAAACGATGAAACAAATATGTCGGGCTGGGGTGCGTATACATGTTGACAACACTCATACGCACTCCAGGGCCCTAGATATATTTCTTTGTTTTTCAGGAAACTATTGTCAATTTTTGTTTTTTCTTTAAGGAGGCAACATGGCTTCATGAGGGGGAGTTGGCAGAAAGGCCAAGGCAAGGCGAAGTACCTTAAAATCGAGCAGAGCAATTTAATTTTTAATAGAATATTTTTTAGGATTAACAAATCAATAAATATTTACAAAATATTTTACAATAAATCCATGTTTATTGAGTTCTTGAAACAAATATATTGAAAAAAAATTCCAAGTTTTTTGAATCCTAAAAAATAAAATAAATCCGCATTTACTCAATCCTTGAAAAAATATTTTTAATTAAATCCACATTTATTAAGTCTCTGGAAAAAATATTTTAAAATAAATCCCCATTTATTGAGTCCTTGAAAAATATTTTAAATAAAAATAAATTATTGAGTCCTTGATAAAATATTTTTAAATAAATCCAAGTCTATTGTGTCCTTGAAAAAAAAAATACTTTAAGTTATTGAGTCCTCGAAAAATTATTTTTAAATAAATAAATGTTTTTTGAATCCCTGAAAAAATATTTTTAAATAAATCTAAGTTGTGTGAGTCCTTGAAATAATATTTCTAAATAAATTCACGTTTATTGAGTCCTTGAAAAAAATATATTTAAATAAGTCCACATATTGAGGCCTTGAAAAAATATTTTTAAATAAATCTAAGTTTGTTAAGTCCTTGAAAAATATTTTTAGAATAATCCACATTTATTGAGTCTTTGAGAAAAATATTTTTAAATAAAACCACATTTATTTAGTCCTTTAAAAATATTTTTAAATAAATCGACGTTTATTGAATCCTTGAAAAAAACATTTTTAAATAAATCCCCATTTATTGACTTCTTTAAAAAATATTTTTAAATAAATCTACATTTACCGAGGCCTTAAAAAAATATTTTTAAATAAATCCCTATTTATTGAGTCCTTGATAAAATATTTTTAAATAAATCCAAGTCTATTGAGTCCTGGAAAAAAATATTTTTAAGTTATTGAGTCCTCGAAAAATTATTTTTAAATAAATAAATGTTTTTTGAATCCCTGAAAAAAAAATTTAAATAAATCTAGGTTTTATGAGTCCTTGAAAAATATTTCTAAACAAATTCACGTTTATTTAGTCATTGAAAAAAATAAATTTAAATAAGTCCACATATATTGAGGCCTTGAAAAAATATTTTTAAATAATCAAACTTTGTTGAGTCTTTGAAAAAATATTTTTAAATAAATCGAAGTTTGTTAAGTCCTTGAAAAAATATTTTTTGAAAAATCCACATTTATTGAGTCTTTGAGAAAAATATTTTTAAATAAATCCCTATTTATTGCCTTCTTTAAAAAGTATTTTTAAATAACTCTACATTTACCGAGGCCTTAAAAAAATATTTTTAAATAACTCCATGTTTATTGAGTCCTTGAAAAAATATTTTTCAATAAATCCACTTTTATTGGTTTTTGAAAAAAATAATTTTTTAAAAAAATCCACATTTATTGAGGCTATGAGAAAAATATTTTTAAATAAATCCAACTTTATTGAGTCCTTAAGAAAATACTTTTATATTAATCCACTTTTACAAAGTCCATGAAAAAATGTGTTTAAGTATATCAACTTTTTTTTAAAAAAAATCCCCCTTTAGTGAGTCCTTGAAAATTTTTGACACAATAGAGAATATTTTTTCAAGGAACATCCGATCAATAAAACGTGGAATTTTGTGGAATATTTTTGAGAGAAATATCCGTCCAACAAAAAGTGGATTTTTAACCAAAATTTTTTCAATGACCATCTGACCAAAACATCGTCGATTTTTATTTTTTCAACGACCACCTGAAAACAAAGCCAGAATATTTAACCAGTTTGTTTTTCAACGGCAACTGGTACCCCACTGGGCGTATGAGTGATGGCATGGATGCGTATACGTGTTGACAGCACTTATACGCAGGTGGGTTCATAAATAAATTTACTTATTTTAAATCATTCCTTTCTGTTTTACTCATTTTCTAAAGTGCTTTGAATAAAAATAAAAGCGTAATTTTCAAATATATTTTTAAAGGACCTGGGAAAATCCCTAGATTATTCAACATTTTTCCATGGAACACCTAGCCCAGAAAACGTGAATTTTTAAACTCCTGATTAACAAATCATCGATTTTTTATTTGTTCAAGGACCATCTGAAAACAAAACCAGTATTTTTAACAAATTTCTTTTTCTACGGCAACTTGTAACCCCGCCCCCAGTTCGTATGAGTGATGGTATGGGTGCGTATACGTGTTGACAACACTAATACGCAGGTGGGTTCATATACCACCATATTTTGCCATGGACCAACTAACCCAGAAAACGTTGATTTTGAACCACAATTTTTCCAAAGGTCATCCGACCAATTTTTACCTGACCAATTTTTATTTTTTCAAGGACTATTAGAAAACATAACCAGAATTTTTAGCATATTTCTTTTTTAACCGCAACCCCTCGGTCATATTAGAGTTTTCAGCACTTATATGCGGCACCCTTCTTCCAACTTTGTCGATTTTAGATTAATTATTCATTAACCAATTAGTTAAGGTATCTTATCGAATACACAAAAAAAAAAATTAACAGAAAACAAGGAGAAGAGTATATTCAGTCATCTATCACCTGCCGAACATGTTGCAACATTTGTGGTTCAACATCATTGTAATTTGTTGCATCATAAGCTGCACTCTGGACATTCGTGTAGACTTGAAGCGGCGCATTGTAAAACCTTTAGGACGTCGTTTGCGAGTCATTTTCTATGCACCAGTCTATGCCTGTTTATTCTTAGTGCCATTCTCTCTGTGGAACGGTTTGGAAGTGTCGCACACTCACCTCACAAATCCAGTGGCTCAAAGTGCCAATATTGTTACGATCCTAATAAGAGTTTTTATGTATGCAATATTTGCCGCGAGTTTTTATGGGCGCAATAGGAAATTGGAAAAATGGTTGAGACGGGCATTGGAAATGCAAACGAACTATTTTGATAAACTACCCGAGAATGAGGTCAGCGGGAGATGTATTTCACATCGTAAATGGTTGTATCTCAGCAGTGTTATAGCCTGTCTACACTATGCCACAGAGACATACTTCGAGGTTATCTCCAACGATGCCCGAACTACTTTCTACTTCATGATAATCATCCAACATTTTTATATGTTAGAGCATGGTGGGCTGGTGTGTTATTTGCGGGAGTGTTTTTCCATTCTGCATCTGGAGATGAGGCAAAAGTCTGCCCGTTTTCCCGTGGGCCATATCTACAACCAACTGCATTGTCTTCACAGCGACTTGAATGCAATGCATGGTCCAACAATGTTATGTGTCCTACTATCCCTTTTGCTCTCCAACTCCATGGTGAGCTATATTGGTTTGCTGCATTTGCTGCTGCCGAATTTCAATGGGGCCCGTTTTGATTATTTATTTGGCATGGGTTCTATGGTCTCCTGCTGGTCCATTGGTATATTTACTTTATGCTTGGTCAAAATATGGAGACAACAATCAAAGAAACTGATATGATACTCTATGAATATGTGGTCCATGGGGATTGTAGGTATAGCCAGAACGAGGTGGGTATATTTTTTCCTTGAAAATGCTTTTTTAAAAGAAATAATTTTCATTTCAGATCGAACTCCTCGTCTACAGTCGCAGCTTGCATGATGGTACGGTTGATTTCTGTCAACTAATCCAGGTTAATTGGAGTTCGCTATTTTGTATTTTGGCTCAAACAGTTTCTTACATTATTACCCTAATACAATTGGATTATGTTAATTTGATATGAATTATTTTGAAATATTTTCTTTTGGAATCTGAATTATTACGGAAAAAAAAACTTAAAAATCTTGAAACAAAGCACTCAAAATTAAAGAAACAAATATATGAAGGTAGGGGTGCGTATACGTGTTGATAACACTCATACGACCATGGGTTCATATATAAATGTATCTATTTTAATATACGTGGATTTTTTAAAAATAATTTTTTCAAAGAATTAATAAACGTGGATTTTTTAAAAAATTATATTTTCAAAAAATTAATAAACGTGGAGATTTAAAAAAAATAATTTTTTCAAAGAATTAATTAACGTGGATTTTTAATCAATTATTTTTTCGAAGTATTAATAAACGTGGATTTTTTTAAAATTATTTTTTTTTCAAAGAATTTATAAACATGGATTTTTTAAAAAATATTTTTTTCAATGTATTTATAAACTTGGATTTTTTAAAAATTATTTTTTTAAAGAATTTATAAACTTGGATTTTTTATAAATTATTTTTTCAAAGAATTAATTAACGTAGATTTTTTATAAATTATTTTCTCAAAGAATTAATTAACGTGGATTTTTTATAAATTATTTTCTCAAAGAATTAAAAAAGGTAAATTCTTTAAAAAATATATTTTTTCAAAGAATTAAAAAAGGTAAATTCTTTAAAAAATATATTTTTTCAAAGAACTAATTAACGTGGATTTTTTAAAAATTATTTTTTTAAAGAATTAAAAAAGGTAAATTCTTTAAAAAATATATTTGTTCAAAGAACTAATTAACGTGGATTTTTTAAAAATTATTTTTTTAAAGAATTAAAAATTGTAAATTTTTTAAAAAATATATTTTTTCAAAGAATTAATTACCGTGGACTTTTTAAAAATTATTTTTTTAAAGAATTAAAAAAGATACATTCTTTAAAAAATATATTTTTTCAAAGAATTAATTAACGTGGATTTTTTAAAAATTATTTTTTTAAAGAATTAAAGAAGGTAAATTCTTTAAAAAATATTTTTTTCAACGAATTAAAAAGGTAAATTTTTTAAATTATTTTTTCAAAGAATAAAAAAGGTAAATTCTTTTAATTTTTTTTTCAAAAGATTAAAAAATTTACATTTTTTTAAAATTACTTTTTCAAAGAATAAAAAAAGGTAAATTTTCTAAAAAAATATTTTTCACTTCGATTTTTTAAAAATTATTATAAAAATTATTTTTCAAAGAATTAATAAACGTAGATTTATGTAAAAATATTTTTTTAAAGAACTCAATAAATGTGTGTGTATTTAAAAATAATATTTTCATGGACTCAATAAACAGTGATTTATTTAAAAATATATATATTTTTTTGACCTCTATAAGGGTGGATTTATTTGAAAATAATTTTTAAGGAACTAATAAACATGGAGTTTTTAAAAAAAAATTTTTAAAGAACCAATAAATGTGGGATTATTTAAAAATATTTTATCAAGGGCTCAACAAACGTGGATTTTCTTAAAAATAATTTTTCAGGGGTGCAACAAACGTGGATTTTCTTAAAAATGATTTTTCAAGGGCTCAATAAACGTGGATTTTCTTAACAATATTTTTTCAAGGGCTCAACAAACGTGGATTTTCTTAAGAATAATTTTTCAAGGGCTCAACAAACCTGGATTTTCTTAAGAATAATTTTTCAAGGGCTCAACAAACCTGGATTTTCTTAAAAATTATTGTTTAAAGTGCTCAACAAACGTGGACTTTCTGAAAAATAATTTTTCAAGGGCTCAACAAACGTGGATTTCTTAAAAATAATCTTTCAAGGGCTCAACAAACGTGGATTTTCTTAAAAATAATTTTTCAAGGGCTCAACAAACGTGGATTTATATAAAAATAATTTTTCAAGGGCTCAAAAAACGCGGATTTATATAAAAATAACTTTTCAAGGGCTCAAAAATCGTCGATATATATAAAAATATTTTTCCAATAATTCAATAAACGTGGATTTTCTTAAGAATAATTTTTCAAGGGCTCAACAAACGTGTAAAAGTGATTTTTTATAGAACCAACAAACGTAGATTTTTGAGAAATCATTTTTCAAAGAAAACCAAATATTCCTAATTCCTAAGCATTTCTTCAATAATCCAACAATTGACATGTTGACGTATGAGCAACGTCATAACTCATACGCAGTGGAAAAGGTTGTCCCATGCATTGGGAAAGGTTAATGTTTTTCCTTTCTTGTCAATGATGTTGACACAACATACTGATCCTTAACCCTGTGTGTTTACACCCACAACCGACTATGCTCTGCCTTGATATTTCTCTCTAGCAACCATTCAAGTTAGAACTCCCAAGCGATTCGTTCATTTGCCATCAAATGCTGCCTAGATGGAATCATTTATTTTTCTATCTACTACTTTTGATTAGCATTGGGAATTGTGTAACCATGCTCTGGATAAATTTGGAAAAACGTCGAATTAGGAAAATCCCATACGTGTTACGGTTGTTGGTGTGGTTTACCCTGGCGCTGCTGCTGTTTTTATTGACCATTGGCTGTGGTCTAACTCTGACCCGTGACAAGTTGTACGAAACAAATCCTGTGGCTCTGTATGCCAACTATGCGGTGATGTTGACAAGGACGTTGCTTTACCATGTCTATGTGTGGACGATGAGGGGACGTGATAGGAATTTGCAGGAATGGCTGGAGGCAATGTTTCGTCTGCAAGGCGATTATTTTGATAATTTTGAAAATTATCTATCACCTAACAGGAGTTCACAACGTCGATGGTTATACTTCAATAGTTGTCTGGTAGTGGTCCATGCCGTGGAGGCATACAAGAACATGTATAACAACTCCTACTCGCAAGGTGGCTATCAAAAAATAATTGTGTATCCTCTGTATGGCATGATTGTCATTCAACATTTCTATATGCTACATCACGGCGGGCTGCTGACGTGGTTAGCGGAATCCTTTGCCCTCATTAACCAACAACTCCGGCAGAAATCCTTCAATCCTCAAATGTTTGGGGTCTACAGGGAATTACTGGTCCTAAAAGATGAACTGAATGCCATTTATGGTACAATTCTGTTGTGGGTACTCCTATGCCTGCTGCTCTCCAACTCCATGGTGGGTTACATTGCCCTGATGCAGCTAATGTTGCCGCAGCTGCATAGTCCCAGCTATGCCTATCTTTTTGGTAGTAAGTTTTATATTTTACTACTTGTCCACCTGTATTCGTATTACACGATTTGTCATCGGGTTGAGCGGACAATTGGTGAAATCCACTTCATACTCTATGAATATACGACAGAGACATGGTCAACTACGAATGGAAATTATGAACGTGATGTAGGTAACAGATTGGAATTTTTTAAAGAATTTTGTATTTTCTAAGAAGTCCATTGCTTTCAGATTGAAATGCTTGTTTGGAGTCAACGTTTGCATGGAAGCACCATTCAAATCGCCGGCATTGCCATCAATTGGAGTTCATTATTTTGTATATTGGCTCAAACGGTGTCGTATATAATCACTCTAATACAATTGGATTATGTTAATTTGATATAACCCACAAAACATGCGTATACGTATTGGCATAACTCATACGACGACTGGTCTAATGAATAAGACAACTGAATAAACGAGTTGAAACTTTTTTGCAGGACTCAATAAAAGCGGATTTTATTAAAATTATTTTTTTCAAGGATTCAATAAAGCTGGATTTTTTTAAAAAAAAATATTCTTTAACGGATTCAATTAAAGTGGATTTTTAAAAATACATTTCTTCATCCATCTAATAGATGTGCATTTTTATTCAAAAATATTTTTTTAAGGATTCAAGGAAAGTTGATTTATTAAAAATATTTTTTAGGACTCAGTAAACGTGGATTTTTAAAAAATATTTTTTCAAAGAACCAATAAACGTGGATTTAAAAAAAATATTTTTTCAAAGAACCAATAAACGTGGATTTAAAAAAAAAGATATTTTTTGACCTATCCAATAAACGTGGATTTTTTAAAAAATATTTTTTTGACCCATCCAATAAACGTGGATTTTTTAAGAAATATTTTTTGACCCATCCAATAAACGTAGATTTTTTAAAAATTATTTTTTGACCCATCCAATTAACGTGGTTTTTTTTAAAAAATATTTTTTTGACCTATCCAATAAACGCGGATTTTTTAAAAAATATTTTTTGACCTATCCAATAAACGTGGATTTTTTAAAAAATATTTTTTGACCCATCCAATAAACGTGGATTTTTTAAAAAATATTTTTTGACCCATCCAATAAACGTGGATTTTTTTAAAAAATATTTTTTGACCCATCCAATAAACGTGGATTTCTTAAAAAATATTTTTTGACCCATCCAATAAACGTGGATTTTTTAAAAAATATTTTTTGATCCATCCAATAAACGTGGATTTTTTAAAAAATATTTTTTGATCCATCCAATAAACGTGGATTTTTTAAAAAATATTTTTTGACCTATTCAACAAACGTGGATTTTTTAAAAAATATTTTTTGATCCATCCAATAAACATGGATTTAAAAAAAGTATTTTTTGACCCATCCAATAAACGTGGATTTTTTAAAAAATATTTTTTGACCCATCCAATAAACGTGGATTTTTTAAAAAAAATATTTTTTGACCCATCCAATAAACTTGGATTTTTTAAAAAATATTGTTTGACCTATCCAATAAACGTGGATTTTTAAAAAATATTTTTTGACCCATCCAATAAACGTGGATTTTTTAAAAAAAATATTTTTTGACCCATCCAATAAACTTGGATTTTTTAAAAAATATTGTTTGACCTATCCAATAAACGTGGATTTTTAAAAAATATTTTTTGACCCATCCAATAAACGTGGATTTTTTAAAAAATATTTTTTGACCCATCCAATAAACGTGGATTTTTTAAAACAATATTTTTTCAAGGATTCAATAAAATTTGCTTTATTTTAAAAAATATTGTGTCATCCATCCAATAGACGTGGATTTAAAAGATAAAATGACCCATACTTTTTCATTTAATACATTTCGTTTAAATTCAACTTAACATAATCCAGCTGAATCGTAGTTATAATATACGAAATCGTTTGGGCCAAAATACAAAACAAAGAACTCCAATTTATGTCGATTATGCCACAAAAATTCACCGAGGCCGGGTTGAGGCAACGACAAAAGACGAGCCTTTCAAACTGAAAAAATTAAAGAAATTGGAACTATTTATTGGGCGAATTGTTGGACTGTCTTCCGGGCGCTCACCTCCTTTTCATTTCCTTTATCCTCTGCGGTAACATATTCACACAGAATCATATCAATGTCCCTAATGGTGGTCTCCGCCCTTTGGCAGAGCATAAAATAAATGTACCAATGCAGCATTAGCAAACAATAAAAAATGCTGCCAAATAGGTAACGAAAACTGCCACCGTCCACATTGGGCATCAGCAACATAACAAGGCCAACATAGCCCACCATGGAATTGGAGAGGAGCAGGCAGACAATTACACCCAGCATACTGAGGCCATACATTCGATTCAACCTGCGATACATGCCACGTAACCGATTGTACCAGCATAAGGGTGTGCTGAGTGCTCAACAAAAAGAAAAATGAATGCCATTTAAAATCGACCTTCCCAGCCTTGGTATTATTTGTGCCGCTATTGGTCGATTCGTTGGTGTAATGGACGACAGCTATGACACTGCCGAGATAAAGCCATTTGCGATGTGAAATGTCCTTGGGAGCGGTCGACAATCTATCGAAATAGTTCGTTTGTATTTCAAACATTTCTTCCAGCCATTTTGTCAAATTTTCATCCCTCCGATGCATTGTCAGGACAACAATGAGAAACAATACTATTCTTGCCAAGGCCGTGATGTTGTTGGCATAAATAATGACCGGATTGCTCAGATATTGATGGGCATTTTCGAAGGTCTCCACCAGGGTGAATGGAATCAGCACAATGGCAGAAATAATTGGCACATAGACGAGAATTTTCAGCCAAGGCCGGAGGTGCCTCACCTGACGTTGCCTCAAATCTAGACGCAGAGTTAGGCTACTGGTGATAATACAAAATATGCCCATGGCTTGGAACCACCAACGTTGTAACATGGTGCCGGAACCAAGTGAGACTGAACTCAAAAAGCAAAAAAAAAAAAACAAAGCAAAAATAGTTTATTCCTATTTTGAGAATTGGGAGATAGGGAGATGATGTTTATCTACATCTTTTAAGCTAATTGATTTGTTAATAACTAAAGTTACCAAAGGAGGTAATTTTAGCCAACCACGGTCAGTAATGGCAAGGTAAAGGGAAGAATGATGGAATAATTTTAAATATATTTTCAATTACCTTATAACCATTGCCCATTTTTAAGACAATTTGATCAAGAAAATTCTTTTTTTGAAAAAAAAATAGCTAAGAAATATTATTTTAAAAATGCATGTTTATTGGATAGCTTAAAAAATATATTTAAATCTACGTTTAATATTTGACATTTTCTTAAAAAAAATCTACGTTTATTGGATGGGTCAAAAAATATTTTTTTTTTAAAAAACCACCTATATTGGATGGGTAAAAAAATATTTTTTTTTAAGAAATCCACGTTTATTGGATGGGTCAAAAAATATTTTTTAAAAAATCCACGTTTATTGGATGGGTCAAAAAATATTTTTTAAAAAATCCACGTTTATTGGATGGGTCAAAAAATATTTTTTAAAAAATCCACGTTTATTGAATTGCTCAAAACTTATTTGTTAAAAAATCCACGTTTATTGGATGGATAAAAAATATTTTTTAAAAAATCCACGTTTATTGGATGGATGAAAAAATATTTTTTAGAAAATCCACGTTTATTGGATGGATGAAAAAATATTTTTAAAAAATTCCACGTTTATTTTATAGGTCACAAAATATATTTAAAAAATTCCACGTTTATTTGATAGGTCAAAAAATATTTTTAAAAAATTCCACGTTTATTTGATAGGTCAAAAATATTTTTTTAAAAATCCACGTTTATTTGATAGGTCAAAAAATATTTTTAAAAAATTCCACGTTTATTTGATAGGTCAAAAAATATTTTTAAAAAATTCCACGTTTATTTGATAGGTCAAAAAATATTTTTTTAAAAATCCACGTTTATTTGATAGGTCAAAAAATATTTTTAGAAAATTCCACGTTTATTTGATAGGTCAAAAAATATTTTTTTAAAAATCCACGTTTATTGGTTTGGTCAAAAAATATTTTTTAAAAAATCCACGTTTATTGGACAGGTCAAAACTTATTTGTTAAAAAATCCACGTTTATTGGATGGATAAAAAATATTTTTTAAAAAATCCACGTTTATTGGATGGATGAAAAAATATTTTTTAGAAAATCCACGTTTATTGGATGGATGAAAAAATATTTTTAAAAAATTCCACGTTTATTTTATAGGTCACAAAATATATTTAAAAAATTCCACGTTTATTTGATAGGTCAAAAAATATTTTTAAAAAATTCCACGTTTATTTGATAGGTCAAAAAATATTTTTTTAAAAATCCACGTTTATTTGATAGGTCAAAAAATATTTTTAAAAAATTCCACGTTTATTTGATAGGTCAAAAAATATTTTTAAAAAATTCCACGTTTATTTGATAGGTCAAAAAATATTTTTTTAAAAATCCACGTTTATTTGATAGGTCAAAAAATATTTTTAGAAAATTCCACGTTTATTTGATAGGTCAAAAAATATTTTTTTAAAAATCCACGTTTATTGGTTTGGTCAAAAAATATTTTTTAAAAAATCCACGTTTATTGGACAGGTCAAAAAATATTTTTTAAAAAATCCACGTTTATTGGTTTGGTCAAAAAATATTTTTTAAAAAATCCACGTTTATTGGACAGGTCAAAAAATATCTTTTAAAAAATCCACGTTTATTTGACAGGTCAAAAAATATTTTTTAAAAACTCAACGTTTATTGGATAGGTCAAAAAATATTTTTTAAAAAATCCACGTTTATTGGATGGGTCAAAAAATATTTTTCAAAAAAATCCACGTTTATAGAATTGATCAAAAAATATTTTTAAAAAAGTCCACGTTTATTGAATCATTGAAAAAATATTTTTTAATAAATCCACGTTATTTGTGCCCTTCAAAAAATATATTTTTAAATAAATCCACGTTTATTGAGTTCTAAAAAATATTTTTAAAAAATCAACTTTCCTTGAGTCCTTAAAAAAAACATTTTGAATAAAAATGCACATCTATTGGATGGATGAAAAAATATATTTTTAAAAATTCACGTTAATTGAATACTTGAAGAAATATTTTTTTAAAAAATCCACCTTTATTGAATCCTTAAAAAAAAATTATAAAATAAACTTTTATTGAGTCCTGCAAAAAAAAAAATTCAACTCGTTTATTCAGTTGTCTCATTCATTAGACCAGTCGGCGTATGAGCTATGCCAACACGTATACGCATGTTTTGTGGATTATATCAAGTTAACATAATCCAATTGTATTAAGGTGGTTATATACGACACCGTTTGAGCCAATATACAAAATAATGAACTCCAATTGATCGCAATGCTGGCGATTTGGATGGTGCTTCCATGCAAACGTTGACTCCAAACAAGCATTTAAGCATTAGCTGCATCAGGGCAATGTAACACACCACGGAGATGGAGAGCAGCAGGCACAGGAGTACCCACAACAGAATTGGAGCATAAATGCCATTCAGTTGATCTTTTAGGAACCAGTAACTAACTGTAGACCCCAAACATTTGAGGATTGAAGGATTTCTGCCGGAGTTGTTGATTAATGATGGCAAAGGATTCCGATAACCATGCCAGCAGCCCGTCGTGAGCATATAAAAATGTTGAATGACAATCATGCCATACAGAAGATACACAATCATTTTTTTATAGCCATCTTGCGAATAGGAGTTGTTACACATGTTCTTGTATGCCTCCACGGCATGGACCACTACCAGACAACTATTGAAGTATAACCATCGACGTTGTGAACTCCTCTTATGTGGTAGATTATTTTTGAAATTATCAAAATAATCACCTTACAAAGGAAACATTGCCTCCAGCCATTGCTGCAAATTCCTATCACGTCCCCTCATCATCCACACATAGACATGGAAGAGCAACGTGCTTGTCAACATTACCGCATAGTTGGCACACAGAGCCACAGGATTTGTTTCGTACAACTTGTAACGGGTCAGGGTTAGGCCACAGCCAATGGTCAATAATAACAGCAGCAGTACCAGGTTAAATCACACCCACAGCCGTAACACGTATGGGATTTTCATAATTCGATGTTTTTCCAAATTTATCCAAAGCATGGATACACAATTGCCAATTCTAAGCAATAGCAATAAATAACAAAATAAATGATTCCAACCATAAAAAATCCACATTTAATGGATGGATCAAAAAAAAATATTTTTTTTTTAAAAATCCACATTTATTGGATGGATCAAAAAATTTTTTTTTTAAAAAATCCACGCTTATTGGATGGTTCAAAAAATATTTTTAAAAAAGTCCACATTTATTGGATGGGTCAAAAAATATTTTTTTAAAAAATCCACGTTTTTGGATGGGTCAAAAAATATTTTTTTAAAAAATCCACGTTTTTGGATGGGTCAAAAAATATTTTTTAAAAAATCCACGTTTTTGGATGGGTCAAAAAATATTTTTTAAAAAATCCACGTTTTTGGATGGGTCAAAAATTATTTTTTAAAAAATCCACGATCATTGGTGCTTTGAAAAAATATTTTTTAAAAAATACAGGTTGAAATTTTTTTTAATAAATTTAAGATTATTGGTTTTTAGGAAAAAAGGTCCTATGAAAATATGTCCTTTAAAAATTAAAGTTTTTTATTTAAAGGCATGTGAAGAGTGAAGAGTCTGTGGAAGAGTCTTTGGAAGAAAAAGTAAAACAGCCAGGAATGATGTATGCCAAGTAAATTTTATTATGAACACATGTGCGTATGAGTGTTGGCAACACGTATACGCACCCATACCTACATAAATTTGTTTCTATAATTTTGAGTATCTCATTTTAAGGATATTATTATTATTATTTTTTTTTTTTTTTTTGTTGAATAATTTCGATTCTTGATGAACACATTTCCACATCGCTCATATCAAATTAACATAATCCAATTGTATGAGAGTAATAATATACGAAACCGTTTGAGCCAAAATACAAAATAGCGAACTCCAATTAACCTGGATTAGTTGACAAAAGTCAACCGTAGGCTCATGCAAGCTGCGACTGTAAACAAGGAGTTCGATCTGAAATGAAAATTATTACTATTTTAAGAAGGCATTAAGAAGAACGGTGCTCACCTCCTTTTGACTATCCCCACCCTCCTCAGGGTTCACAAATTCATAGAGTATTAAATCAGTTTTTTTGATGGTCGCCTCCATGTCTTGGCCAAGCTTAAAGTAAATATACCAATGGACCAGGAGGAGACCATAGAAGACATTGCCAAATACAAAATCAAAACGTGCTCCATCGAAATTTGGCATCATCAGACGTAGCAGAGCAATATAGCCCACCATGGAGTTGGAGAGTAAAATCGATAGTAGGACACACAGCATTGTCGGACCATGCAAGGCATTTAAGTCGCTATGAAGGCAATGCAATTGGTTGTAGATACGATTCACCGGAAACCCAGTAGGCTTGGTCCTCAACGCCCTATGCAGAATGGAGAAACACTCCCGCAAATAACACACCAAGGCACCATGTATGAGCATAAAAAAATGTTGTATGACTATCGTGTAGTAGAAATTGTTTCGTACATCGTCAGAATTGAGCTCGGAATACGTCTCCGCAACATAGTGCAGACAGGCTAGGGCACTGTTCAGATACAACCATTTACGATGTGAAGTGGCTCGCCCGCTGATCACATCTCCGGGCAGCTTATCAAAATAGGTTTTTTGCATTGTCGCAGCCAATTTTCCAATTTCCTATTGCGTATATGAAGGGTTGAGGCGAATAGCGTAAACAATAAAATTCGTACGAGGATTGCAAGAATATTGGCACTTTGAGCCACCGGGTTTGAGAGGTATGAGTGCGAGACTTCCAGACCATTCCAAAGAGCCAATGGCGATGTGATAAAACTACCATAGACTGGAATATACAAAATGATTCGTATCAAAAGCCATATATGTTTTACAATGCGTTGCCTCAAATCTACACGAACACTTAGAGTACTGCTTGCAATGCAGAAAATTAAAACGATGTTGAACCACAAATGTTGCCACATGTTTGACAGGCGGAAGATGACTGAACAGAGACTCCGCATTTCCTGGTTTCTTTTTGGGGCAGTTGATAACGTTATTTTCTTAATTGGCTAATGAATAATTAAGCGGAAATCTACATAATGGGGTTTGGGGAGAGGGGTGGTGGTGCGTATGAGTGACGACAACACTCGTACGAATGGGGGGGTACTAGTTGTGTTTGAATTTTTTCTTTGATGAAATAATTTAACCTTACTTTTTTTAACCTAATTGGAGCAGAAATAAGGAGTTTGAAATAAGTCCCACGTTTTTCATCCTCTTAAAAAATTTTTTAAAAAAATAAGATTTGTTGGACAGACAGTCCCCAAAAATAAATATTTTTAAACAACAAAAATTTAAAATCCATATTTTCTTCGTCAGGTGATTCTTGAAAACCAAAACCACAAAAAATATTTCTGTAAAAATCTGTAAAGACGTATCTTATATAAATTCCACGTTTATGGAGTCTTTGTTGAAATAATTAAAAACAAAACATCCATGTTATAGTGTCCTTGAAGAAAATTTTTCTTTAAAAAAAAACTTTTTATGGACATATGTTTTAAAAAAAATTTAATTACTCACACTTACGGATTGACTTAAAAAATATTTTAAAAAATTGAATCCATAAAAATATGTTTTTTTTTAAATCCGAGTTTTTAAAGTCCTTGAAAAAATATTTTTTAAAAAATACACTTCATTGAACCCTGAAAAACTATTTTTTAAAAAATTCACATTTATCGTGTCCTTGAAAAAATATTTTTTAAAAAATCCACATTTATCGTGTCCTTGAAAAAATATTTTTTAAAAAATCCACATTTATCGTGTCCTTGAAATAATATTTTTTTAAAAAATCCACGTTTATTGAGTCCTTAAAAAAATATTTTTTAAAAAATCCACGTTTATTGAGTCCTTAAAAAAATATTTTTTTAAAAAATCCACATATATTGAGTCCTCGAAAAAATATTTTTTAAAAAATCCACGTTTATTGAGTCCTTAAAAAAAATATTTTTTAAAAAATCCACATATATTGAGTCCTTAAAAAAATATTTTTTAAAAAATCCACGTTTATTGAGTCCTTAAAAAAATATTTTTTAAAAAATCCACGTTTATTGAGTTCTTAAAAAATATTATTTTTTAAATTCACGTTTATGGATTTATTCAAAAAATATTTATTAAAAAATCCACGTTTATTGAGTTCTTAAAAAAATATTATTTTTTAAATTCACGTTTATGTATTTATTCAAAAAATATTATTTTTTAAATTCACGTTTATGTATTTATTCAAAAAATATTTATTAAAAAATCCACGTTTATTGAGTTCTTAAAAAAATATTATTTTTTAAATTCACGTTTATGGATTTATTCAAAAAATATTTATTAAAAAATCCACGTATATGGATTTATTCAAAAAATATTTTTTAAAAAATCCACGTTTATGGATTCATTCAAAAAAATTTTTTTTTAATCCACGGTTATGGATTTATTCAAAAAATATTTTTTAAAAAATCCACGTTTATGGATTTATCCAAAAAATATATTTTAAAAAATCCTCACTCACTGAAGTTCTTGAAAAATATTTTTTTTAAAAATTCAACCCTCACTGAGTCCCTCAAAAAATATTTTTTAAAAAATCCACGTTTACTGGGTCCCTCAAAAAATATTTTTTAAAAAATCTACGTTTATTGAGTCCCTCAAAAAATATTTTTTAAAAAATCCACGTTTATTGAGTCCCTCAAAAAATATTTTTTAAAAAATCCACATTCACTGAAGCTCTTGAAAATATTTTTTAAAAAATCCACGTTTATTTAGTCCCTCAAAAAATATTTTTTAAAAAATCCACGTTTATTGAGTCCCTCAAAAAATATTTTTTAAAAAATCCACGTTTATTGAGTCCATGAAAAAATATTTTTTAAAAAATCTATGTTATTTAAATCCCTGAAAAAAATATGTTTTAAAAAATCCACGTTCAATGAATCCTTAAAAAAATATATATATATTTCTAAAATCCACGCTCAATAAATCCTTAAAAAATTTATATTTTTTAAATTCTTTCAAACAAATTTTTAAAAAATCCACGTTTACTGAGTCCTTGCAAACATATTTTTTAAAAAATTCTCGTTTACTGACTCCTTGAATTAGAAAAAATCCACTTTTATAGAGTCCTTGAATTAATATTTTTTATAAAAAAAAATCTACGTTTATTGAGTTCTTGAATTAATATTTTTTAAAAAGTCCTTCAAAAAAATATTATTACGCACATGGCGAAAAACATGTGTTTTTTAAATCCACTTTTATTGAGTCATTGAAAAAATATTTTTAAATAAATCCTAGTTCATTGAGTCATTGAAAAAAATATTTTTAATAAATCCATATTTATTGAATAATACGTTCCTTGAAAAATATTTATTAAACAATCCACGTTTATGGAATTCTTAACAAAAAAAAAAAAAAAATATTTTCCCGTTTATTGAATCTTCGAAATCTAAATAAATTTATTTAGATCATTAAAAAATAGTACTAAAAATACCATTGAGTCCTTAAAAAAAAAATAAAATACTATATTTATCCGACCAATTGGGCGTATGAGTGTTTTCATATCAAATTAACATAATCCAGTTGAATCAGGGTTATAATATATGTCAGTGTCTGAGCCAGAATACAAAACAGAGAACTCCAATTTATGTCGAGTATGCCACAAAAATTCACCGTTGGCTGGTGTAGGCAATGTGAAAAGACCAGCAATTCCAACTGAAAGGAATATTCAAAGTTATTTCGGAATTTGGATTTAAAATTTCGAATTGTCTTCTGGTACCATACCTCTCTGTCATTTGCATTATCCTCTGTAGTGGTACATCCAGAGAGAATCACATCAATGTCCTGGATGGTTGTCTGCACTTCTTGACAGAGCATAAAATATATGTACCAATGTACCAAAAGAAAGCCATAGAAAATACTGCCAAATAAAAACCGATAACCGTCTGTATCCATGTCGGGTATCAGCAGCATAACGAAGACAATGTAGCCCACCATGGAATTGGAGAGCAGCAGGCATAGAATTACCCACAGCATACTCAAACCATGGATTCCATTCAATTCCTCAAACAAGCCGCGCAGTTGATTGTAGACTCGAGTCATTTGGGGATCAATGCGTTTTTCAGCCAATCGAAAATTTAAAATGGAGAAACATTCACGTAGATAACCCAGCAGACTGCTATGGATCAGCATATATGTGTGCTGGGTCGACAACAAAATGAATAAGGGATACACGGCTAATTCAGGCCTTTCAGAACTATTCAGGTTTAGTTTTACGGTTTCTATGCAATAATAGATGATGGTTAGGTCGCTACTCAAATACAGCCATTTACGATGTGAAATATCCTTTGGATATCCTGCTCCCCCTCCTCCACCTCTTGTCACCCCCTCCGACAAACAATCAAAATAGTTAATTTGTATTTCAAAAATCTTCTCCAGCCATTTTGCCAAATTCCTATTCCTTCGATGCATTGTCAGCACCACCATCAGCAGCAGGCCCAGTCGCAGCACTTCGCTGGTATTATTGGCAGCAATGGCAACGGGATTTGTCAAATACGAATGGGATTTGCCGACAGTTTCACGAATGATTCTCGGCACTAATGTTAAGATAATAATCAACGGCACATAGACATAAATTTTGATGCAAAGACAGGGTCTCCTCAGTTGGCGTCTGTTCAAATCCAAACCAAAATTAATGCCACTGACAAGGATGCAAAAGACGACAACCGTTTTAAACCACAAACGTTGTAACATTTTGGAGTATTGAATTGAAACTAGGCTGGTAGCCACAAGTAAGTCAGAGATTAATATATGGATAATTCTGTTGTCTCTTAGCTAATTGGATAATTAATTAATTAATTAATTAAAGACTAAGGAGTCTTGCAGAAATTAAAGAAAAAATATTTTCACAAGGAGCTGAGGTGGAAGAACTTAACGAAAATTTAATTATTAAAAAACTCAATTTGAAAGGCCTCAATAAACGTGGATTCATTTCAAAATATTTTTGCAAGGACTCAATAAACGTGGATTTATTTAAAAATATTTTTGCAAGGACTCAACAAATGTGGATTTATTTAAAAATATTTTCTTCAAAGGACTCAATGAACGTGGATTCATTTAAAAATATTTTTTCAAGGACTCAATAAACATGGATTTATTTAAAAATATTTTTTCAAGGACTCAACAAACGTGGATTTATTTAAAAATATTTTTTCAAGGACTCAACGAACGTTTATTTATTTTTTTTTTCATGGACTCAATAAACGTGGATTTATTTAAAAAATATTTTTTCAAGGACTCAGTAAACGTGGATTTATTTAAAAATATTTTTTCAATGACTCAATAAACATGGATTTATTTAAAAATATTTTTTCAAGGACTCAGTAAACGTGGATTTATTTAAAAATATTTTTTCAAGGACTCAATAAACGTGGATTTATTTAAAAATATTTTTTCAAGGACTCAGTAAACGTGGATTTATTTCAAAATATTTTTTCAAGGACTAAATAAACGTGGATTTATCTAAAATAATTTTTTTAAGGACTCAATAAACGTGGATTTATTTAAAAATATTTTTTCAATGACTCAATAAACGTGGATTTATTTCAAAATATTTTTTCAAGGACTCAATAAACGTGAATTTATTTAAAAATATTTTACTCAAAGACTCAATAAACGTGGATTTATTTAAAAATATTTTTTTCAAGGACTCAATAAACGTGGATTTATTTAAAAATACTTTTTCAAGGACTCAATAAACGTGGATTTATTTAAAAATATTTTACTCAAAGACTAAATAAACGTGGATTTATTTAAAAATATTTTTTTCAAGGACTCAATAAACGTGGATTTATTTAAAAATATTTTTTCAAGGACTCAATAAACATGGATTTATTTAAAAATATTTTTTCAAGGACTCAATAAACGCGGATTTATTTAAAAATATTTTTTCAAGGACTCAGTAAACGTGGATTTATTTAAAAATATTCTTTCAAGGACTCAATAAACAAGGATTTATTAAAAGAAATTTTTTCAAGGACTCAATAAACGTGGATTTATTTAAAAATATTTTTTCAAGGACTCAATAAACGTGGATTTATTTAAATATTTTTTTTCAAGGACTCAATAAACGTGGATTCATTTAAATATATTTTTTGAAGGACTCAATAAACGTGAATTTATTTAAAAATATCTTTTCAAGGACTCAATAAACGTGGATTTATTTAAAAATATTTTTCTCAAGGACTCAATAAACGTGGATTTATTTAAAAATAATTTTTCAAGGACTCAATAAACGTGGATTTATTTAAAAATATTTTTTGAAAGACTAAATAAACGTAGGTTTATTTAAAAATATTTTTTTAAGGACTCAATAAACATGGATTTATTTAAAAATATTTTTTTCAAGGACGCAATAAACGTGCATTTTTTTAAAAAAATATTTTTTAAAGACTCAATGGAATATTCTTGAAAATGCCCGCGAATGAGCCAGAATAATCAATTTAAGTTGAGTGTGATTATCACTTATACGCACCCTCTATTTAAGCTATGGTACCTCGTGGCGTATGAGTGTGATTAGCACTTATACGCACCCTGACCCCTATTATGTACACATTGGTTTGCTTATTAATTATGCAACGGAAATAATGTTTAAATAATCGTTTAATTAGTCAATTGGGGAAAATATGTAATCCGAAAAATTAGAAAACCTCAAAAAATTTGTCATTAGTTGCCATTCCGGCTTCAAACATGTTACATCATTTGTGGATCAATCTAATCATATTTTGTTGTAATATAACAAGTACTCTTACCCTACGTTTGGATTTGAGGCAATGTAAAGTGCGAAAAATTCGACTGGGGTGGATAATATGTATATTTTATCTGAATTGTTTATTTGTCCCCGCATCGCTAAAAGATTTTTGGATGTCAGATATCCCAGTCATATTTTACAAATCCGGTGGCACGAAGTGCCAACAAGGTTACCATTCTAATAAGAATGCTGATGTTTTGCATTTTCTGTTTTCACCTTCCGAAAAGAAATGGAAAATTGGAAGGATGGCTGGAGCAGGCCTCTGAAATGCAGAGACAGTATTTTGATAAACTACCCAAGGAGGAGGTCAAAGATTGAGGGATATTTATCCATTATGGTATTGAATTATTTATATGAGGGTATGGCGGCGTATGAGTTGTGGCATTACTCATACGCCGCCATACCCTCAGAGAGAAAAATATGAAATTTAATTTTTATTTGTCGATATTTAAATAATTTATCAAGGACCACCAAATGGCCACAAATATTAACAACAATTCAGAAAATATTTTTTCCAAAGACCTTCATACCCAAGGGCCGATATTTTGTAAAAGGATGTTCCATCACAGAGAAAAATATACTTTTAGCTATGAAATTAAATTTCTTTAAGTTAATATTCAAATAATTTATCGAGAATCATGAAACGACCGCCAAACAAAATTTTAAAACTATTTTTTCCAAGGACCTTCATACCCCTAGATGGATTTTTTGTAAAATGATATTCTGCTTAATGATTCCTGGGCCAGTTGATATGTGTTTTTTTCTAAATAACTATATAATATGATACCATTTTGTATAGAAGACATTATACATACCATCCATACTATGTGGGCGTTTCAAAGAAGGATATTGGGCGTATAAATATCGACAACAGTCATACACCACCTGGTGTCACGAGGAAAATTAATATATTTCTGCTGAGAAAATTCTAAGGATTTTATTAGGGAAAATTTTCTTGATTATAAAAAAACATGATTTTTTGCAAAGACCAAGGAAATGTGGATTTGTTTGAAAATACTTTTTTTCAGGGACTATCTTACGTTCAGTTTTTTGCAACTTTTTTTCAAGGAACAATGAAAATTTGCCTTTAAAAAAATTTGTTTTTTTATGAGCCAAGAAAACGTGGAATTTTTAAATAAAATTTTTTCGAGAACTGAACAATATGTACAATACACGTGGACTTTTCCAAGGAAAAAAAATTAAGGGCCAAGGAAACGTGAATTTTTGTAAGAAACAATTGTCTTAAAAAGAACAGAATTCCAGGACCAAGGAAACGTAGATTTTTAAAAGAAAAAAAATTCTTAAAAATTCCTGGACCAAGGAAACGTGGATTTTTAAAAGAAAAAATTGTCTTAAAAATTCCAGGACCAAGGAAACGTGGATTTTTAACAGAAAAAATTGTCTTAAAAAATTCCAGGGCGAAGGAAACGTGAATTTCTAGAAGAAAAAATCATCCAAGACCAAAGAAAAGCGATTTTTTTGGAAGAAACCAATTTCTAGGGCCAATGGCGCGTCGATTTTTAAATGAAAAATTCTTATAAGGAGAAAAATTTCCATCACCACGGTAACGTGGATTTGTAGAAGAAAAAATATCCAGGATCAAGGAAACGTGGATTTTTAAAAGAGAATATTTTCCAGGACCAAGAAAACGTGATTTTCTAAAAGAAACAATTTTTCCAGGATCAATGAAACCTGCATTTTTAAAAGAAATTATTTTCCAGGATCTAAAAAACCTGGATTTCTAAAAGAAAAGTTTTTCATAGACCAAGGAAACGTGGATTTCTAAAACAGAAAATTTTCCAGGATCAATGAAACCTGCATTTTTAAAAGAAATTATTTTCCAGGATCTAAAAAACCTGGATTTCTGAAAGAAAATATTTTCCAGGATCTAAAAAACCTGGATTTCTGAAAGAAAAGATTTTCCAGGATCAAGAAAACGTGGATTTCTGAAAGAAAAGATTTTTCAGGGCCAAGAAAATGTGGATTTTATAAGAAAAAAAGTTTTGCAGGACCAAGATAATGTGAATTTGTAAAAGAAAAAATAAATTCAGGATCTAGAAGACGTGAATTTTTAAAAGAAAAAATTTTCCAGGACCAAGGAAGCGTGTATTTCTAAAAGAGAATATTTTCCATGGCCAAGGAAATGCGGATTTTAAAAAGGTACGATATTCTAGGTTCAAGGAAACGTGCATTTTTAAAATAAATTTTTTCCAGGACCAAGGAAACGTGGATTTTAAAAAGATACGATTTTCCAGAATCAAGTAAACGTGGAATTTAAAAAGAAAAAAACTTTTTCCAGGACCAAGGAAATGTGAATTTAAAAAAAGAGATTTTTCAGGACCTGGTAAAGAGGATTTTAACGATTGGACGATCTGACCAAGAAAATCATATTTTTGAAGAACACTTTTCAAGGACCAACGGACTAAGAAAACAATGATTTTTGAAGAATAATTTTGAAGGATGAACTGAACAAGAAAATGAGAATTCCTGAAGAATACTTTTCAGGACGATCTGACTGAGAAATCGAGGATTTTTGAAGTACACTTCTCAAGGACGATCTAACTAAGAAAACGAGGATTTTCAAAGAATACTTTTCAAGGATGAACTGACTAAGGAAACAATGATTTTTGAAGAATAATTTTCAAGGACGAACTGAACAAGTAAATGAGAATTCCTGAGGAATACTTTTCAAGGACGAGCTGACCGAAAAATCGAGGATTTTTGATGAATACTTCTCAAGGATGATCTGATTAAGAACACGAGGATTTTTAGAGAATACTTTTCAAACATGATCTGACCAAGAAAACAAGAATTTTTGAAGAAATCGTTTCAAGGACGAAGATTTTTAAAACATTATTTTCAATGATGATGTGACCAAGAAAACGAGGATTTTTGAAGAATACTTTTCAAGGACTAAGGATTTTGTAAGAGGATTTTGATAAAAGTTTTTTTATAAACACCTCTCGTCAATTAAGCGTGGATATTTAAAGATTATTTTTTGAACAAGAAAATGTGAATTTCATTGACTTTTTCTTTTGCAAATATGATCTAATAGAAAACTTGGAGTTTTAAAGGACATTTATTTCGAAGACTATCCGTCAAAATAATGGAATTTAACAGAATACTTTCTCAAAGAACTCTCCAAAGAGGTCAAATCTAGACCTCCACTTCCCAAAATTAAAGATTTCAGTATATGGGTCGTATGAGTGGCGACAACACTTATACGCAACCTTACACCATGAAACGTAGATTTTTAGTTTTTCAAATTTATGTAAATTGTGTGTGCTTCAAAATCAAGTAAAAAATAAGAAAAACTCTTGCCACTTAAACCTCCAACCAAAATTCCAACCAACTGACGTGGCCACTGGCCTTGTCCATTTACTTGGACAGTCGAGTGTCCTTCCTCCTGGCCAGTAATGTAATATTGTTGCCGATTATTATCATGACAAACAGACAATTCTCCGAGGAAGTTATGCCAAACTTCCGTTTCATTTTCAATTTTTTCCCAACACAAAAAATGTCTTGGAGTGTGTGTGTGTTTTCATTTCCCTTACATGTGGGGAAAACAACAATGGCAAAGTTGCCGTATGTACAACGGAAGGACCACCATTTGCATGTAAATGTTCTATTATGACGTTTTTCCGTTATTTTACCTTTCATATTTTGAGGGGCAGAGTTTTTTTTTTTTTTTTTTTTTTTTTTTTTTTTTTTTTTTTTTTTGTGGGGCAGAGATTATCGTCCCCTTTTGTTGTGTTTTTTTTTTTGTTGCAATTTTTTTTCTTGTTGACTATTGACATTGTCCTTTTGCCATAAAAATTGAATTGGCGAGGTTCCCCGTTTTAAGAATTGTTTTATTGGCATTATTCATGGTTTATTACCTTGTCAGAGTTACCTTTTGAAATTGACCTTTGTCGTTTATTATTTTGTGGGAAAAAGTTTCCATTTCAAATAGAAAATTGCATGAAATTAGTAGTTGTGTGAAGAATTCAAATCAAGATTTTTGATACGGTTTTGAAAAGGTTAAACAAGGGAAAAGGTCAATATTTATGAGAGTTGGGACCTTTTCAACGACAAATTGAATTTGGGCAACAAAATCACATTAAAAACTTAATTTTTCAAAAACAAAAAAAAAAAAAAAAAAAAAAAAAAAAAAAAAAAAACAAGTTAAAAAGCAATAAGTTCGTGCCGGGCCGAACTTTGAAGACCCTCCACCATTTGGAACGAACTTGGAAATTTTCAAAAAATAAAGTCCTTAAGAAATTCCGTTAAAATTTTAAAAATACCGAATATAGCCGTTATGTTGGGGACTATACGACGTGGACCTACATAGGCCTTGTTTGTCATAAGCCATTACCATATTCAAATTCGAAACAATTTTCTGTCACAAGCTATAGCATCCAATACGACATTTCCAAAAAAAAAAAAAAAAAAAAAAAAAAAAAAAAAAAATCGGTGGTTACTGTACCTACCGAATATAGGGAGGTACTGATATATGGGGCATATACGAAGACCTGGACCTGCACAGACAAATTTATGTCATAGGCTGTAGATTCCATAACGAACTCTAAATACGTAATTTGAAACAATTCCGTTAAATAATGACGCTAAAATCATCAAAATACCGAATATTGGGAGGTATCGTTATATGGGGACTATACGAAGGCGTGGATCTGCACAGATAATTTTCTGTCGCAGGCTGTAGTGTTCATTACGAATCTCAAATACCAAATTTGAAACAATTCCGATGAATAATGTCGCTAAAATCATCAAAATACCGAATATAGGGAGGTATCGTTATGTGGGGACTATAGGAAGGCGTGGATCTGCACAAATAATTTTCTGTCGCAGGATGTAGTATCCACTTCGAACTTCAAATACCAAATTTGAAACAATTCCGGTGAATAATGTCGCTAAAATCATCAATATACCGAATATCGGGAGGTATCGTTATATGGAGACTATACGAAGGCGTGGATCTGCACAGATAATTTTTTGTCATAGGCTGTAGTATCCATTACGAATCTAAAATACCAAATTTGAAACAATTCCGATGAATAATGTCGCTAAAATTATCAAAATACCGAATATCGGGAGGTATCGTTATATGGGGGCTATACGAAGACGTGAATCTGCACAGACAATTTTTTGTCATAGGTTGTAGTATCCATTACGAATCTCAAATACCAAATTTGAAACAATTCCGGTGAATAATGTCGCTAAAATCATCAAAATACCGAATATAGGGAGGTACGGTTGTATGGGGGCTATACGAAGACGTGGACCTACATGGCTCACTTTCTGTCTTAGGATATAGCATCCATTACGAACTTCAAATACCAAATTTGAAACAATTCCGATGAATAATTTCGCTAAAATCATCAAAATACCGAATATCGGGAGGTATCGTTATATGGGGACTATACGAAGACGTGGATCTGCACAGACAATTTTCTGTCTTAGGCTTTAGTATCCATTACGAATCTCAAATACCAAATTTGAATAATGCCGCTAAAATCATCAAAATACCGAATATCGGGAGGTACCGTTACCTGGGGGCTATACGAAGACGTGGACCTGCACAAACAATTTTTTGTCATAGGCTGTAGTATCCGTTACGAATCTCAAATACCAAATTTGAAACAATTCTGGTCAATAATGTCGCTAAAATCATCAAAATACCGAATATCGGGAGGTATCGTTATATGGGGGCTATACGAAGACGTGGATCTGCACAGACAATTTTCTGTCTTAGGCTGTAGTATCCATTACGAATCTCAAATACCAAATTTGAAACAATTCCGATGAATAATGTCGCTAAAATCATTAAAATACCGAATATCGGGAGGTACTTATATATGGGGGCTATATGAAAACGTGGACCTACATGACCCATTTACAAACTTAACCTACCTACTGGAAAAATAAACACATGTGCAAAATTTTAGCCTTCTATCTCAATTCGTTCGAAAGATAGCGTGATTACAACAGACAGGCGGACAGACAGACGGGCATAGCTGAATCGACTTAGAATTTTACGCTGATCAAGAATATATATACTTTGTTGGGTCTGACATGAGTTTCTCTAGGAGTTGCAAACGGAATGACAAAATTAATAATATACCCTCCATAGTATGGTGGAGGGTATAAAAATATGTGGTTCGGAGACCATTTTTCGGAATTTTTCGGCTAAGAAGCCGATTGCTGAATTTTCTGGCCATTGGATCCACAACACCTTGAAATAACCGTTTAAAAACTCCTCACGTATGATTGATGTCCACACTCATACGCCACCATGTACGTATGATTAATTTCCTCTTGCGTTATTCACACTTAAAAACTAATATCATTTCGAATCTCATGTCATATTTTATAAAATTTAATTGCTTCACAGTTGACCACCTCCCCCCCTGCCACCCTTGTCATTTTGTATTTTCTTCATTCTTTCTCTCTCTTATCGCATGCGAACAGGAGTTTTTAATGTACTCAGATTTGATATGGAAAAATATATGGAAATTACTTGGCATTGTGATAGGCTTATAACAGTTTTTTTTTCTTCAGCTGCTGTTTGAGCACACTTCAATGGAATTGGGTGTGTTTTCAAACTTAGTTTTATTCAAATTTTGTGAGATTTGCCAAGATAAGGGCCAGGGAATAAGTCACACAAGTTCTATGTGAGAAGCCGAAGGGTGGGGTTTTAATATTTTATTTGAGTTACCAAGAAAATACTAAACAACTTGAAATTTGTTTTGCAGAAAGGCTTCTCATAAGTGCCCACACGAGGAGGAGTTTCTACAGACTAGCAGATGTCGATTTTCAAAGACCACACAAATTGACCCTTAGAAACTGGTTTTTTATAGCCCACTATGAAGGTGATCTTAAAAGACCACCAGCAGGCCTATAGAGATCACATACTGCTAATTATATGTATTCTAGGGCTGAATGGACATTTAAACATAAGTTCTAGGATCTAGGATTGGTCATGGATTTTTGAAATTTTTTTTTTTTTCGTTTTTAGAATCAAGATCCATTTTTAAACACATCTTCGATGACCTCAAACGTGGATTTTAAAACATATTTTCAAGGAACTTAGATATGGGGTTTAAACTTACTTTTTGGGGTCGAAAGATGATTTTAAGCTAAATGTTAAAGTGCCTCAAGCATGGGTTTTTAACAGATATTCAAGAATTTCAAACATAAATTTGAAATAGATATTGCAGGATCTCTAATGTAAATTTTAAACAGATTTTCCAGCACAATTTCTAGGTCATCAAATGTAGATTTCTAAACATATTTTCCAGTGCCACAAACTTTGATTTTTTATCACATTTTCCAAGACCTTTAACGTGATTTTTTTTTCAAGATTTCAAACAATTTTTTTTTCAATGGCCACATTATTAAGGACCAAAAGAATGTGGATATTAAAAAAAAGAAAAATAAATGAATGAAAGAGGCAGGAACGTGAATTTTTTAAATAGTTCCTTTAAGAAAGTTTATTTTCAGAATTTTTAAATTTTTTCCATCGATTTTTAAGGTGATCCAAATATCTCAGATACCACATTTTTAAGGACTAAAAACTATTTTCTAAGGACATTTAGGTGTGGAAGGTGCAAGTTTTTTTCAACATTTGTTCAAGACCACGAGGACCTTAAAAAATTTTTCCCAGAAAAATGTTTGTCCAAAAAAAAAAAAAAAAAAAAAAAAATCAAGGACCGACAGAAAAGGAGCAACAGAAGAACTTTTAATAAAAGGAATTGATAGACGGAATGAATGAAGGGCCAACAGAGTTTTTAACGACAATTATTTCCAGATTTTTTTTAATAATTTTCGTAGGACCAAGGAACGGTTGCGATATATATTTTTTTTATTTTCTAAGCCCAACGGCGGAGTTTTCAGCAAAGATTTTTTCCAGAATTTTTTGGAGGACCAACGAATTTACAGAATTGGCAAAGGATTAACAAAGGTCATCAATATTTTTTGGAGAAAAATTTTGGATGCCCAACAGAGTCTCAAGCGGAGCTTTTTTTAAAGAACTAATAGCCTAAATAATAATATAAATAAAGATTTTCTAAAATATTTTCTTTAAAAAAATTGAAGCACCAACATAGCTTTTAATAAAGATTTTATCAGAAATTTTGATTTTGAAAATTTAAAAGAGATTTTTTGTAAAAATTTTGAAGTTGCAATGGGGCCTCTTTGAGCTTTTAACAAAATTTTTGTTTTTACAAGTTTTTGAAGGATCAGCAGAGCCTTCAGAGAGGATGTTTTTCAGAAATGTCATTAAGGTTCACCAAATCCTATAACGGACATTTTTCTCAAACAATTGTTGATGATCAAACTACCCATTTAACGATTATTTTCCATCAGAATTTCTTTGAAAGACCCAATGAAACTTTTTTAGTAGGTCCAAAAGAGATTTTTTAAGTATCCACAGAGCCACGATTTTTGTAGGATCAACCGAGCTTTCAACACTGATTTTTCCAAAATATTTTTATAGGTTTTTAAAGGCAATTGTTTAAGGGCATTCTGAGCCGTTGGAGAGGAATTTTTTCAATATTTTTTATAGGGCTTTCCAAAATTTTTGAAATGATTATTCAAAATCAGCCATTGAAAATATTTCAGAAGTGAAAATCGGATTTTTTTTTTGGTATTTAAAAAGATTTGGTAGATGACAGTCCTTGAAGTAGAGGTTCCCATTTTGGTATGATCCCCACGTTAAGGTTTTTTGAACAGTTTATTACTGGTATTTGTAGTTTAAAGTGGAACACTCTTGAATTCTTCATTACCCAAATATGGAGGGCATTAGAAGTTCAGCCCGGCCGAATTAAATATTTTTTAATTGTTTATATTCGGATTCGTATTTATGGATTTTAATGCCACGATTACCAAAAAGTTCAGGTCCTACAGCCAATTCTTTTTTGGAGGCAGTAATCAGTCGAAATTGTCCATTTTGTATAAAACAAGTAAAAAAGCTGTAAGTTCAGCCGAACTTGAATACCCTCCACCATTTTGTACAAATTGAACAATTTTCACAAAAAAAAATAAATAAATAAATAAATAAAATTCGTTAATGATTCTGTTAACATTTTAAAAATACCGAATGGCAACATTTGTCACAAGCTATTACAATATTCAAATGCGAAACTTCAAACAAAAAAAAAAAAAAAAAATGGGTGAATAATGTAGCTAAAATCATCAAAATACCGAATATCGGGAGGTACCATGGGGGTTATAAAACGTGGACCTGAACAGACAATTTTCTGTCATAGGCTGTAGTATTCATTACGAACTTCAGATACCAATTTTGAAAAAATTCCGGTAAACAATGTCGCTAAAATCATCAAAATTCCGAATTTCGGGGGTACCGTTATATGGGGGCTATACGAAGACGTGGACCTGCACAGACAATTTTCTGTCTTAGACTGTAGTATCCATTACGAACTTCAAATACCAAATTTGAAACAATTCCGGTAAATAATGTCTCTAAAATCATCAAAGTACCGAATATCGGGAGGCACCCTTTTATGGGGGCTATACGAAAACGTGGACCTGCACATCACGGTCTTAGGCTGTAGTATCCATTACGAACTTCAAATACCAATTTTGAAACAATTCCAGTGAATAGTGGCGCTAAAATCATCAAAATACCGAATATCGGGAGGTACCGTTATATGGGGGCTATACGAAGACATGGACCTGCACAGACAATTTTCTGCCATAGGCTGTAGTATTCATTACGAACTTCAAATACCAAGTTTGAAATAGTTCCCGTAAATAATGTCTCTAAAATCATCAAAGTACCGAATATCGGGAGGTACCCTTTTATGGAGGCTATACGAAGACGTGGACCTACATGGCTAATTTTCTGTCTTAGGCTGTAGTATCCATTACGAACTTCAAATACCAAATTTGAAACAATTCCGGTGAATGATGTCTCTAAAATCATCAAAATACCGAATATCGGGAGGTACCCTTTTATAGGGGCCATACGTAGACGTGGACCTACATGGCTAATTTTCTGTCTTAGGCTGTAGTATCCATTACGAACTTCAAATACCAAATTTGAAACAATTCCGGTAAATAATGTCTCTAAAATCATCAAAGTACCGAATATCGGGAGGCACCCTTTTATGGGGGCTATACGAAAACGTGGACCTGCACATCACGGTCTTAGGCTGTAGTATCCATTACAAACTTCAAATACCAATTTTGAAACAATTCCAGTGAATAGTGTCGCTAAAATCATCAAAATACCGAATATCGGGAGGTACCGTTATATGGGGGCTATACGAAGACGTGAACCTACATGGCCCATTTTCTGTATTTAGCCGTAGTAACTATTACGAATTTAAATACCAACTTTGAAACGATTCCGGTAAATAATGTTGCTAAAATCATCAAAATACCGCATATCGGGAGGTACCGTTATATGGGGGCTATACGAAGACGTGGACCTGCATGGCCCATTTTCTGTCTTAGGCGGTAGTATCCATTACGAACTTCAAATACCAATATTGAAACAATTCCGGTAAATGATGTCGCTAAAATCATCAAAATACCGCATATCGGGAGTTACCGTTATATGGGGGCTATACGAAGACATGGACCTGCACAGACAATTTTCAGCCATAGGCTGTAGTATTCATTACGAACTTCAAATACCAAGTTTGAAATAGTTCCCGTAAATAATGTCTCTAAAATCATCAAAGTACCGAATATCGGGAGGTACCCTTTTATGGGGGCCATACGAAGACGTGGACCTACATGGCTAATTTTCTGTTTTAGGCGGCAGTATCCATTTCGAACTTCAAATACCAGATTTAAAACAATTCCGGTAAATAATGTCACTAAAATCATCAAAATACCGCATATCGGGAGTTACCGTTATATGGGGGCTATACAAAAACGTGGACCTGCACAGACAATTTTCTGTCATAGGCTGTAGTATCCATTTCGAACTTCAAATGCCAAATTTGAAACAATTCCGGTGAATAATGTCGCTAAAATCATCAAAATACCGAATATCGGGAAATATCGTTATATGGGGGCTATACGAAGACGTGGACCTACATGGCTCATTTTCTGTCTTAGGATGTAGTATCCATTACGAACTTCAAATCCAAAATTTGAAACAATTGCGGTTAATAATGTCTCTAAAATCTTCAAAATACCGAATTTCGGGGGTACCGTTATATGGGGGCTATACGAAAAGATGGACCTGCACAGACAATTTTCATTAAGAACTTCAACTACCAAATTTGAAACAATTCCGGTAAATAATGTCGCTAAAATCATCAAAATACCGCATATCGGGAGTTACCGTTATATGGGGGCTATACGAAGACGTGAATCTACATGGCCCATTTTCAATACCAAAAGTCCTGAAGACATAGTACACATTTGAGTAAAATTTTATCAATCTACTTCATTTCGTTCGGAAGCTAGAGTGATTTCCACAGACGGACAGACGGACGGGCATGGCTAATTCGACATAGAATTTTACCCTAATTAAGAATATATTTACTTTGTTGGGTCTGACATGAGTATTTCGAGGAGTTACACAAGGATTGACAAACTTAATATACCCTCCTTACTTTGGTGGAGGGTATAAAAAACTGATCTTTGGTGCGTATGAGTTATTTAAATACTTATACGTTAAATACATATTTTTATACCCTTCACCATACTATGGAGGGTATATTAATTTTGTCATTCCGTTTGTAACTCCTCGAAATACTCATGTCAGACCCAACAAAATACATATATTCTTGATCAGCGTAAAATTCTAAGACGATTTAGCCATGTCCGTCTGTCTGTCTGAATCACGATATCTTTCGAACAAATTGAGATAAAAGGCTACATTTTTGTAGGCAGTAGGCAGGTTAAGTTCGTAAATGGGCCATGTAGGTCCAAGTTATCATATAGCCCATATAACGGTACCTCCCGATATTCGGTATTTTTTATATTTTAGCGACATTATTCACCGGAATTGTTTCAAATTCGGTATTTGAAGTTCGAAATGGATACAGAAAATTGTCCGTGCAGATCCACGTCTTCGTATAGCCCCCATATAACGGTACCCCCGATATTCGGTATTTTGATGATTTTAGCGACATTATTTAACGGAATCATTCCAAATTTGGTATTTGAAGTTCGTAATAGATACTGGAGCACAAAGCAGCAAATGGGCCATGTAGGTCCACGTCTTCGTATAGCCCCCATATACCGTACCCCCCCGATATTCGGTATTTTGATGATTTTAGCGACATTATTTAACGGAATCATTTCAAATTTGGTATTTGAAGTATTTATTGGAGACTACAGGCTATGACAGAAAATTGTCTGTGCAGGTCCACGTCATCGTATAGCCCCCATATAACGGTACCTCCCGATATTCGGTATTTTGAGGATTTTAATGACATTATTCTTCGGAATTCTTTGAAATTTGGTATTTGAAGTTTGAAATGAATACTGCAGCCTATGGCAGAAAATTTTGTGTGCAGGTCTACGTCTTCGTATAGCCCCCATATAACTGTACCTCCCGATATTCGATATTTTGAGGATTTTAACGACATTATTCTTCGGAATTCTTTGAAATTTGGTATTTGAAGTTTGAAATGAATACTGCAGCCTATGGCAGAAAATTGTGTGTGCAGGTCTACGTCTTCGTATAGCCCCCATATAACTGTACCTCCCGATATTCGGTATTTGGATGATTTTCGCGACATTATAAACAGATTTTTCTTCAAGTTCTGCATTTAAATATTGTGATAACTTATGACAAAAGTTGTCTATGCAGGTCCACGTCGTTATTTCGGTATTTTTAATATTCGGTAATAATATTCGGCATTCGGTATTTTTAATATTTTAACAGAATTTTTAACGGATATTATTATTATTATTTTTTTTTGAAATTGCCAAATTTGTACCAAATGATGGAGGGTATTAAAAGTTCGGCCCGGCCGAACTTACAGCTTTTCTACTTGTTTTCAGTTCTTTTGTTATTCTGTTTAAAAATGCAAGACCTAATAGCAAATAGCTTTTGATATAAGTCCTTTGGAGCGTATGCGAAATATATTCGTGTGTCGATATGTATACGCTCCTCTGTCTCTTTATATATTACGGTTTATGTTATGGAGTTTTTAAACGTATTTTCCGCATTATTATATTCAAATAAAATCCACTTACAGTGTTAACAATTTACCACGCACAGTTGTTGTTTTGCTGTAGAACTAATGTCAGTTTGGCATTATATCAATTGGAAAACAAAACACTTTGGAGCGTATGAGCAATAAATTTTATGTTTGTTAGTTATACGCTCCACTATTTCATAGTATATTTTTAGGGGGGTATTTTAGAGACTAGTTGTTTTTTAGTACATTTTGATATGGATTTTTATAGACTTTTTCACAGTATATTTTTTATGGTCTATTGATTTGAAACATTGAACACCGAAATACATTTCATAAAAATTATTAAAGAAATCACTGTTTTGAAAACAAATTTCCCCTAAATTTCACACAAAATTAAATAAATCACTTCAATTGTGTTTTTTTTTATTTCTGAATTTCTTTCTTCATGCCCCCGAACAATATTTTTCCTTCTGACTCGAAATTTTCCCTTTTGCGAAACCACATTCTTCAAGTGTCTTTGGCCAACTGACGAGGCGTGTTGTTAATAGGCCACAAGTGTTGTTGATTAAATTTGACAATGAGGGGAAAATTTCTTTGGTGTTTGTTCTTCGAGTGGTTGACAAGCCGTTGAATGGTTTTTGCATGATTTGTAATGTTGTAACATTTGGCGGAGGGGTTGGCGTGGGGAGGCGGTTGGGAGTCAAAAAGTAATAACACTTGACGTTCAGGTCATGAACGCATTAACACAATTACAAATCAGCAAAAAAAAAAAAAAAAAATCACAAAATCACACACGAACATATACGCCCTCCCGCTCACACACATACGCTCGGTCTTGGAAAAAGTCAAGAACCTCTATGAAATTAACGTCCCATAAAATTACACTGCTTGAACCACTTCCAATGTCTCATGATTTGCCAAAATTAATTGTTCACTTGCCATGTAAACTTTTCACTTTTTCAGGTTAATTATGGTACATGGTCATTGGGGTTTTTCCCTTGGAGTCAAGGAGTTTTCCATTAGTCCTTAGGATTTTTTTTTTTGAACTTATTTTTTTTAGAAAAATTGTAAAAGGACACAGCACAAAATTCATCATCATCTTCTGCTGCTTCTAGAAGAACAGTGCCACGACCACCACGCTCACGCTCAGCAGGACTTGTCAAGCCAACCGACAAAAACGCAATTTCTTTTTAAATTGAATGAATTTTTAATTTAAGCCAAGTGTTCTGTGGCCAAAGACAGCAAAACAAGTCAAAAAGAAAAGAAGCTGAAGAACAAGTAAATTCACCGAAAAAAAAACAGAAATTAATTTTGAAAGGACAAAGGTTGAAGGGTATTCGAAATGGGAATGATGGATATTATGGATTTCAAAGGATCTAAGGTTAGTTTGAGTGTTGCCATGCTCTTAATACACTGAAAAGCACCAAAGAGATATTGAAGGATTTTGGACCTTGACCCATTTCGCTCCTCGGTTCGACTTTTCTAACAATAACAAATAAAAAAATATTAAGCTAGGCCAGGCCGAACTTCTAATACTCTATATTTAAAAACTGGAGCCTATCTAGACAATTTTTTACAACAACGATTGTGAACTATAGCTAGTCTTAAATACCAAACTTTACATAATTTCGTGGGTAAATTTGACCAGGATGACTAGGACCAATATGGACAATTTTTTGACGCCGGCTGTAGAACACATTCAGGGCTGTCACAGAAACCATGTCGGTTTTGCTTATTGTCGTTTTTGTAGACCAATGTTGGTTTCATTTGGTGTCATGAAACCAAGTCTATAGTCCTTTAAAAATTCTTTAAAAAATGCACGTTTATGGTCCCTTAAAAATCCTTTAAAAAATCCACGTTTATGGTCCTTTAAAAATTCTTTAAAAAATCCAAGTTTATGGTCCTTTAAATATCCTTTAAAAAATCCACGTTTATGGTCCTTTAAAAATTCTTTAAAAAATCCACGTTTATGGTCCTTTAAAAATTCTTTAAAAAATCCACGTTTATGGTCCTTTAAATATCCCCTAAAAATTCCACGTTTATGATCCTTTAAAAATTCTTTAAAAAATCCACGTTTATGGTCCTTTAAATATCCTTTAAAAAATCCACGTCTATAGTCCTTTAAAAATTCTTTAAAAAATCCACGTTTATGGTCCTTTAAATATCCTTTAAAAAATCCAAGTCTATAGTCCTTTAAAAATTCTTTAAAAAATCCGCGTTTATGGTCCTTTAAATATCCTTTAAAAAATCCACGTCTATAGCCCTTTAAAAATTCTTTAAAAAATCCACGTTTATGGTCCTTTAAATATCCTTTAAAAAATCCACGTCTATAGTCCTTTAAAAATTCTTTAAAAAATCCACGTTTATGGTCCTTTAAATATCCTTTAAAAATCCACGTCTATAGTCCTTTAAAAATTCTTTTAAAAATCCACGTTTATGGTCCTTTAAATATCCTTTAAAAAATCCACGTCTATAGCCCTTTAAAAATTCTTTAAAAAATCCACGTTTATGGTCCTTTAAATATCCTTTAAAAAATCCAAGTCTATAGTCCTTTAAAAATTCTTTAAAAAATCCACGTTTATGGTCCTTTAAATATCCTTTAAAAAATCCAAGTCTATAGTCCTTTAAAAATTCTTTAAAAAATCCACGTTTATGGTCCTTTAAATATCCTTTAAAAAAATCCACGTCTATAGTCCTTTAAATATCCTTTAAAAAATCCACGTCTATAGTCCTTTAAAAATTCTTTAAAAAATCCACATTTATGGTCCTTTAAATATCCTTTAAAAAATCCACGTTTATGGTCCTTTAAATATCCTTTAAAAAATCCACGTTTATGGTCCTTTAAATATCCTTTAAAAAATCCACGTTTATGGTCCTTTAAATATCCTTTAAAAAATCCACGTTTATGGTCCTTTAAAAATTCTTTAAAAAATCCACGTTTATGGTCCTTTAAAAATTCTTCAAAAAATCCACGTTTATGGTCCTTTAAATATCCTTTAAAAATCCACGTTTATGGTCCTTTAAATATCCTTTAAAAAATCCACGTCTATAGTCCTTTAAAAATTCTTTAAAAAATCCACGTTTATTGTCCTTTAAATATCCTCTAAAAAATCCACGTTTATGGTCCTTTAAAAATTCTTTAAAAAATCCACGTCTATAGTCCTTTAAAAGTTCTTTAAAAAATCCACGTCTATAGTCCTTTAAAAATTCTTTAAAAAATCCACGTCTATAGTCCTTTAAAAATTCTTTAAAAAATCCACGTCTATAGTCCTTTAAAAGTTCTTTAAAAAATCCACGTCTATAGTCCTTTAAATATCCTTTAAAAAATCCACGTCTATAGTCCTTTAAAAATTCTTTAAAAAATCCACGTCTATAGTCCTTTAAAAATTCTTTAAAAAATCCACGTCTATAGTCTTTTAAAAATTCTTTAAAATATCCACGTTTATGGTCCTTTAAATATCCTTTAAAAAAATCCACGTCTATAGTCCTTTGAAAATTCTTTATGGTCCTTTAAATATCCTTTAAAAAAATCCACGTCTATAGTCCTTTGAAAATTCTTTATGGTCCTTTAAATATCCTTTAAAAAAATCCACGTCTATAGTCCTTTAAAAATTCTTTAAAAAATCCACGTCTATAGTCCTTTAAAAATTCTTTAAAAAATCCACGTCTATAGCCCTTTAAAAATTCTTTAAAAAATCCACGTCTATAGTCCTTTAAAAATTCGATATCGATAAAATTTTAGGCCTTTTTTTCTGAACTGTATATCGGGTATTGGATATCATTGTTACGCTCACATGTGTAATATTTGAGGGACTTAAAACCCCAAATCGGATGAAAAAAATATATATGGGAGCTATAGCTATATCTGAACCGATTTCCAACAAATTTGATGTACTTGCTTCTAAACTGAATTCGGTCGGATGTGCCAAAATTCAGGTCATTTGGATCGATTGTGGCCATATGGTGCACAATTAACCCGAAAGCGGTTGAAGAGATATGTGGGACCTATATCTAAATTTGAACCGATCCTCACCAAATGAATTGAAAATTGTGACCCATTGAGGGGGAGATACCAGAAGGGGTTCGCAGATATATCAAGATATCTTGCGTTAGCAAAAATGTTTGGATGTGTGAAATTTGAAGTGAGTTGGATGCTTATTTCGCTTTCTTTAGGCGTTTTGTTTTTAAAAAATTTGAACCCTATATTTTGGGTGGTGGGGGGGGGGGGGGGGGGGGTCTTGTACCAGAAGAAGTGGTCCGATCTCTACCATCTTTATAACAGATCTTGTGTTGATTTAATGGATATTCAAAATGTTGGTGGTCTGACAGTCCTTGCAAAAATATTCTTTAAAAACCCACATTTAGAGGTCTGAAGGTCCTTGAACATTTTTCTTTAAAAATCCACGTTTAGAGGTCTGAAGGTCCTGGAACATTTTTCTTTAAAAACCCACATTTAGAGGTCTGAAGGTCCTTGAACATTTTTCTTTAAAAATCCACGTTTAGAGGTCTGAAGGTCGTTGAAAATTTTTCTTTTAAAACCCACATTTAGAGGTCTGAAGGTCCTTGAATATTTTTCTTTAAAAACCCACATTTAGAGGTCTGAAGGACCTTGAACATTTTTCTTTAAAAATCCACGTTTAGAGGTCTGAAGGTCCTTGAACATTTTTTTTAAATCCACGTTTAGAGGTCTAAAGGACCTTGAACATTTTTTTTTTAAATCCACGTTTAGAGGTCTGAAGGTCCACACCAGACCTTGTGTTAATAAAAATATTGTGAGAGAATCGGAATCTTACATCACATTTTATAAGAACTATAATAATTCAAAATGTTGACCTTTTTTGAGGAGGTATTTGCTGATCAAAGAGGTATACCTTACATTTCCATGTCGACCGAAAGGAATATTATTTGGCTCTTTTTTCAAGGGCTTAATTCCACAAAAATTTTTAGAGGGGGGTTTGAATGTCCTATATTCCTGTCGCTGTGAAAGAGAAATAAATAAAGGAACAAAATCTCAGCAAATGTGACGTATACGTTATGTCAGCAATAATACGCCACGAGGTACCTCGAATCGAAATATGTGAGTCTTTTGCTGTATTTTTTTGAGAACTTTTGGATTTTTTTAGTTATCCGTTTAAATTAAAGTTTTACATGGCTGTGAATAACCCATCGGACAATCCTATAGATTTTCGGAATATATTTAATTTTTTTCGAAAATATGTTATTTGAATTTTTATTTTTTTTATACAACTGAGAGAAAAATTCTAGCACTCCTTTCATTGGCGCCCTTTTAATCGAAGTAGAAAACAAGCCTATTCTTCGTACTTTTTTATTGTAAGGAATGCCCACTAAAGAAATATACATGGAGAAGCAAAATCACTTACTCACTCACGTGGTGGCCCATATCAATTGTTTTAACATCAACACAGGCTATACTAACACACCTCAACAAAAAACGTAGTCACTTAGCCAACCAAACCAATACATCAGTCACACAAACAGTCAGCAATGCGGCTGACACGCAGACAATTTAGACGCCATACCAAAACAGCAAAGGAGAATGTTAAAAAAAAAATAACGACGAAAAATTTCCACCGCAATTCGTAAAGCCGAGTTTGGTTGGCCAAAATCACAAGACATTGGCCAAACGATTTACCGACGAAGTTTAAATTTTATGGCCTGTTTGGATGACTGACGAAATGTAGTGATTGGGGTTGTGATTTTGCGTTTTTTGCGGAGTTCTAAGTTAGGGTATTTTGGATTTTCTTTTTGTTGTTATTGTTGTCGTTTTTGTTGTTGAAAGAAAACAAACCCCAAACTCTTCTACAAGGTCATCGTCGTTTGTGTGATGTGCGAAAGTATTCTCACTTTTAGTTTTCAGCTTTGGTTTTCGTCAAATTGAAAGAAGTGGTAAAAGGGACTAAGAGATGGTCATAGTTTTTGGCATGTAATGACAGGAATTTTTGTACTTGTCATTTCCCATGAACCGATGACAGGTAGAGGTTTTTTTTACAGAGGAGTAAAAGTTTTTTTTTCTTTTTTTCAATGGAATAAAAAAATGTGAAGTATCAGAGTAGAAATATTGAGGATATCAAAAAAAAAAAAAAAAAAAACAAAAAAAAAACACAATAAGTTCGGCCGGGCCAAACTTTTAATACCCTCCACCTTAGGGTAAAAGAAACATTAGAAGAAATGTGGAAAAACCATTAAAATGCCGAATATCGGGAGGTACCGTTGTATGGGTGCTATGCCAAAACGTGGACCTATAATTACAATATTTCGCCACACGAACTAAGACCCATTATGACCCACAAATACCAATTTTTAGACAAATCCGTGAAAAAATGTGGCAAAAAAAAACTATAATACCGAATATCAGGAGGTACCTTTATATGGGGGCTATACCACAACGTAGACCTATACATGCAATGTTTTGCCACACGCTCAGGGACCCGTTATGACCTACAAATACCAATTTTCAGACAAATCCGTGAAAAAATGTGGCATAAATCACCAAAATACCGAATATCGGGAGGTACCGTTATATGGGTGCTATACCAAAACATGGACCTATAATTACAATGTTTCGCCACACGAACTAGGACCCATTATGATCCACAAATACCAATTTTTAGACAAATCCGGGAAAAAATGTGGCAAAAAAAAACTAAAATACCGAATATCGGGAGGTACCTTTATATGGGGGCTATATCACAATGTGGACCTATACATGCAATGTTTTGCCACACGCTCAGGGACCCGTTATGACCTACAAATACCAATTTTCAGAAAAATCCGTGAAAAAATGTGGCATAAATCATCAAAATACCGAATATTGGGAGGTACTGTTATATGGGGACTATACCAGAACGTCGACCGATCATTTTCAATACCAACCATCCTAGACACAATGCAAATTGTCCTGCTAAATTTTGGCGCTCTACGTCAAATAATGTGGGCTGTATCGTGATTTCAACAGACTGACAGACTGACAGGCAGACAGACGACAATCGACTTAGAATTTTATGCTGATTATGAATATATATAATTTATGGGGTCTAAGACGAATATTTAAGGATGTTACAAACGGGATGACAAAGTTAATATACCCTCCTTTCCAAGGTGGAGGGTATAATAAAATAATATAAAATTTCTGAGGTACCATGGAGCGTATGATGCATGTCAACAGCAATACGACACCCAGGCCATTTTTAGATCATAGAGAACCAGAGAAAAAAAAAAATAATTAAAAGCATCTGAGATCTTTCCAATTTACATCATATTTTGGCTCCTCAAGAAATTTTGATCTGCATAAAAAAGGGAATGGTTGGTACAAATTTGTCTGACATCATTATTTTGGTGTGATTCGTTAATTTTGGGTCAAAATTAATTAATAAATTTTGACATTTGTATTAAACCTCTCACGATCTCAATGAAAATTCGAATGGTGCAAAAGTTGGAACCTAATTCGAGTTTTTACATCAGTAACTTCTAATTATATTTCTGAGGTACAATGGATCGTATGATGTATGTCAACAGTAATACGGCACCCTGAACCTTTGTAATATGTATCGTTTTTTACTTCACTATCCGGGAATTTTTTATGGACAAAAATGGTGGATAAAAATGTTTTAATTATAAATTTCTAAGGTACCATGGAGCTTATGGTGCGAGTCAACGAGCATTATGGCACAGAGAACCAATGTATTTTAATGTGTATCCTAAGATGGGTCTACTAATTTTGGGCGGGCTTACTAATTTTGGACTTGAATTTAATGAATAATTTGGAATTTCCGAGGTACCGTGGAACGTATGATGCGTGTCAACAGCAATTTGATACTCAGTATCAGTATTATTTACTCATTTACGTGTATTTAGTCATCAGCTCATAAAAAATGTAGATTTGTGCAAAAGCAGTAAGATCCCATAGAATATTGATCGTGAACCCAATCAATATTCTATTCTTTATATTATTCGATATTAGAGGACCTGGACTATGTCCTTAGCTTTATGACTAAAGAGAATATTTGGCTGGTTCTAAAAAATATTTTTAAAAACCCTCGTTGGCTTGGTCCTTGGATATTTCTGGAGATCTTTGAGAAAAATTTTATTTAAATTTTTTTTCTAGGTCCTGGGCCTTTCAAAAAACTCCACATTTTCTTAAAAGTGTATTCTTTAAAAATACGGCTTTTAGGTCCTGCAATCCTTGGGAAAATTCGGTTAAACATCCAGGTTTTCTAGGTCCTAGGACCCATAGAAAAAAATATAAAAAACGTTTTTTAAAAAACACGTCTTCTTGAAAAAATGCTCTTAAAAATCTACAGTTTCTAGATCCAGCAGTCCTTAAGAAAATTTTATTGACAATGCTAGATTTCAGGGTTCTAGGACCCTTCGAAAAAAATAATAAATATGTAAGGATTCCAGATCCTGGGATCTTTGAAAAACCATTCTTTAAAAATCCGCGTCTTCTTGAAAAAATATTCTTAACAAAACATCGTTCCTATGTCCTGCAATCCTTGAGAAACTATTATTAAAAAACACGTTTTCTACGTCTTAAGACCCACAGAAAAAAATTATAAAAATCCAGGGATTTCAGATCCTAAGATCTTTGAAAATCGTTCATTAAAAATCCAAGTCATCTTGAAAAAATACTTTTAAAGGTCCAGAGTTTCTTAGTCCTGCAAGAACATTTTCTGAAAAATCTGCATTTTCTAGGTCCTAGGACCCTTTGGCAAAAAATGAAAATCCCCGGATTTTTGAAAAATCTTTCCTTAAAAATCAACGTTTTCTTGGAAAAGTATTTTTAAAAGTCCACTGCATCTTGCTCCTGCTGCCCTTAAAAAGAATTTGGTTAACAATCCAAGATTTCAGGATCCTAGGACGCTTTGAAGAAAAATAAATATTTAGGACGCTTCGAAGAAAAATAAACATTTACGGATTTCATATCATGGGATCTTTAAGAAATCTTTCTTTAAAACTTCACAGAAAAATAAACACTTACGGATTTTATATCATGGGATCTTTGAGAAATCTTTCTTTAAAACTCCACATCTTCTTGAAACAAATATTCTTAAAAAGCACGGCTTCAAGGTACTGCAATCGTCGAAAAAAGTTGGTTAAAAATCCAAAATAATAATAACCCTTTGAAATAAAAATCTACAGATTGCAGATCTTGGCATCTTTGAAAACCTGTCTTTAAAACTCCAGGTCTTCTTGAAAAAAATATTCTTAAAAAATACGGTTTCCAAGTCCTGCATTTGTTTTAAAAAATTGGTTAAAAACCCAACTTTTCTAGGACCTTAGGGTTCTTTTAAAAAATTCCTAAAAATTCCCTTAGATCCTTCATGTTTTTTTTCTTCAAAAATCTAAGATTGCTGCGTCGTGGTCGTCCTTGAAAAAATATATTTAAAAATCCACATTTTCTATATCCTGGAGTCCTCAAAAATATATTTAAAAATCCACGTTTTATAGATCCTGAGATCCTTTTCTATGCCTCGAAGTCTTTGATAAAATATATTTAAAAATCTACGTTTTATATAAATCCTGAGATCCTTTTCTATGCCTTGAAGTCTTTGATAAAATATATTTAAAAATCGACGTTTTATAGATCCTGAGATCCTTTTCTATGCCTTGAAGTCTTTGATAAAATTAATTTAAAAAACCACGTTTTATAGATCCTGAGATCCTTTTCTATGCCTTGAAGTCCTTGAAAAAATATATAAAAAAATCTAAGTTTTATAGATCCCGAGATCCTTTTCTGTCGAAGTCCTTGAAAAAATATATTTAAAAATCCACGTTTTCTAGGTCCTGGGGTCCTTAAAAAATATTCCACAAAAATAAACCATTTCAACGTCAGATGGTGCAAAATTACAAGCATACATGGGAGCGTATGGTGAACGACGGTACTCATACGCCCCCCCATTTATGCTTTGAATTTGTCAATTATTTAAATGGACATTTTTGATATTTGACTTATATTTTAATGCGGTGATACTAATATTAATTTTTTTTATAAATTCCAACAAATACCTGTAAAAATATTTCTCCGCTGCCTTTATATCCGTTGGCAAGTCAATGTGAAAAATCACTGAATTTTTGCGTTTCGTTTTCTTGAAGAGCATGTTCACAGAGTAATTGCAATAGGTGTTGGATTTGGTTTGTGATTTTTTTTTTTTTTTTTTTTTGTAAATAGTTTTAAAAGTTTACTGGCTCAGTGGGGTTTTTTAGATTCTTGTAGAACACCACACACACACAGAAATATTTAAAACTTGAACAAAACTTTAAAATTTTATCAACCAAAAAAAAAATGCAATAAAATTTCCTTGGCATGAAATTCGTGTGTAGTTTCATTTAATTGGGGTTTCAAAATTTAATTGTAGTTAGATTTTTTTTTTGTTTTGGGGGGAACATGGAAACCTACTCATTGGAATTTTTATTTATTTTTTTTTCTAAGTTTGAGTAATTTTTTATTTTGGAAATTATTTAGGCTTTCTCTTTAATCCACTTTTTAAATGATTTCTTTTTTATTGACTTCCTAAAATTGTTTTGCTTTACAACTATTTCTTTCGAATGTAGGCTTTTCCTCTTTTGTTTTTTTCTTTTCGGGAAATTCTTTTAAGTTTGCCTCCAAAACCGTAAGTGGTGCCGTTGCACGTGATGTCCAGTCTGTGACTGTTAATGTTTGAGTACGGGTCTCAATCATATAAAGTTTTCGTTTTGGAGTAAAAACCCACATTTCACAGTTCGAGACACACGAAAACATTGAACGAATATTTTCCATTCGAACAAACTCCCTCCCCTCCCCTACACTCACCCGTCAACTGTCGACCAATCGCCAGTCATTTCATTGAATGGTGTTTTGTGGTTTTTGTTTCGCAAATCAATGGAGTAATAAACAGGGGGAGGGTGGATGAGGGAAGGGAGGTATGGAAGGAAGCAGAAGAGGGTTTAAGTGGTGTTGCGATAAAAATTTTATAAGAGGCAGCTTAGATAATTATGGTAACTAAAGTGGAGAAACCCAATGCGTATAAGTATTGACAACACTAATACGCACCGGTGCACCACTTAATTTATTTGTTGGAAATAATATTTGGAGAACAATAAAATTCAGGTATGCTAGAAAAAATATTCTTAAGAATCCAAGTTTTCGAGGCGCTAGGACCGATGAGAAAAAATTTTCTTTAAAATCTAAGATTTCTTGGTCCTAGGCTGCTTAGAAAAGTAGTTTTGAAAAATTCATTTTATCTCTATCCCGGAGTCCTTGGAAGAATATTCTTCAAAAATCCACGTTTTCTTGGTCCAGGGGTTCTTAATTTTTTCAATCCACGCTTTTTTGGTAAGGAGGCTATTGAAAATATTTAATTTAAAAATCTAAGTTTTCTTGGCTCCATGGTCCTTATTCTTTAAAAATCCAAGTCTTCTTAACCAGCTGGTCCTAGAAAAATCTTATTTTTTTTTTGTTCTGATGTCCTAGAAGAAGACCTAAGCTTCTTGGCCCTGTGATCCTTTAAAATATATTCTCTAAATAACCACATATTTTGGATGGTCCTTGATAATGTTTTTAAGAATTATTATAAATAAAGTAGGCACCCAGTGCGTATAAGTGTTGTCAATACTAATACGCACCAGTGTACACACTATTATATTTATTGGATAATAATATCTGGAAAACGGGTTTTTTCTTAAACTCAAAATATTCCCAAAATTATCAATCTCCCCCCAGGGCTGAGAAAAAAAATCCTCAAAGGAAGTAACTTCGAAAGCACAAAAATTCCTTGTGTGCCAACAATTTTTGCATTTTTAAGCCCCCCTCCCCCTGGCTTCCTGAGCCCTGTCTTACACAACCATTTACCCCCATGCAATGGAACACGAAGGCCGCGACACACAACAAACGGATGTCCTAAAAGAGGTGGTCGCTACCAGTAAAGCAATCAACGCCTGTGAACCAAGGGACAGTGGGGGAGATTTTTTTTTAAAAAGGGAATAAGAAACGGGGATTTTTTAAAGAATATGTTTTAAAGGACGAATCGTGAATTTTTCGAAGTGGATTTTTCGAACAAGTGGATTTTTTAAAGAATATTTTTCAAAGACATCGAAAACGTGGATTTTTTAAACATATTTTTTAAGGACCTCGAAACATGGCAATTTTTTCAAGGACCTTTAAAACGTACATTTTTTATAATAAAATTCAAGGACCTAGCAAACGTGATAGAATATTGATAGAATATTTTTCAAGGACCTCAAAAACATGGATTTTTTAAAGAATGTTTTTGCAAGGACCTCGAAAACATGGATTTTTTATTAGAATATTTTTTAAAGACTTCGTAAACGTGGATTTTTTTAAAGAATATTTTTTAAGGACCTCGAATATGGGATTTTAAAAAAAATATTTTCCAAGGACCAACAATTAATGTAGATTTTTTAAATAATATTTTTTCAACGACCAAAAATTCATGTGTTTTTAAGGACCTCGAAAACGTTTATTTTTTAAAAAAATATATTTCAAGGACCTCGAAAATGGGTTTGTTAAAAGAATATTATTAAAGGACTTCGAAAACGGGATTTTTTACAAAACTATTTTCCAAGGACCTTGAAAATGGGATTTGTTAAAAAAATATTTTTCAAAGACCTCGAAAACGGGATTTTTTACAAAACTATTTTCCAAGGACCAACAATTAATGTGGATCTTTCTAAAGAATATTTTTTCAAGGACCAAAAATTCACTTGTTTTTGAGGACCTCAAAAACGTTTATTTTTAAAAAAAAATATATTTCAAGGACCTCGAAAATGGGTTTCTTGAAAGAATATTATTCAAGGACCTCGAAAACGGGATTTTTTAAAAAAATATTTTTCAAGGACCTTTAAAATGGGATTTGTTAAAAAAATATTTTTCAAAGACCTCGAAAACGGGATTTTTTACCAAACTATTTTCCAAGGACCAAAAAATAACTTGGATCTTTTTAAAGAATATCTTTCAAGGACCAAAAATTTACGTGTTTTTTTGAGGACCTTGAAAACGTTAATTTTAAAAAATATATATATTTCAAGGACCTCGAAAATGGGTTTTTCAAGGACCTCGGAAACGGGATTTTTTAAAAAAATATTTTTCAATGACTTTGAAAATGGGATTTGTTAAAAAAATATTTTTCAAGGACCTCGAAAACGAGATTTTTTAGAAAACTATTTTTCAAGGACCAAAAATAACGTGGATCTTTAAAACAATATTTGTTCAAGGACGTCGAAATTTAAAAAAAAAAATTTTAAGGACCTCGAAAACGTAGATTTTCAATAGAATATTTTTTCAGGAACCAAAAGTAAACAGGGATTTTTTAAAAAATGTTTTTTCAAGGACCAAAAGTAAAAGTGCATGTTATAAGAATATTTTTTAAGGACCACAAGTAAACGTGGATGTAATAAAAAATATTTTTCAAGCACCAAAAGAAAACTTGGATTGTTCAAAAAATATTTTTACAAGGACCTAGGAAACGTAGATTTTTTAAATTTTTTTAAGGACATTTAAAAAAAATATGGATATGGATATTTAAAAAAATATTTTTTTTTAGAACCTCAAAAACTTGGATTTTTAAGGAATACTTTTTCAAGGACCAAAACTTAATGTGGATTTTTTAACAAACGTTTTTCAAGGACCAAAAATTAACGGGGTTAAAAAAATAGAAAAACGTGGAAGATAAAAAGTTGCATTTTTTAGGACATTTTTCAAGAACAAAATACACGAATTTTTAAAAAATTGAGATTTTAAAGGCCAAAGGACGAAGATTAAAAAAAAAGATTTTTAAGGGTCATGAGGAAAGCTAAGATGGGGATTACAAAAAACTAAGGACCTAAAATATGCATTTTTCAAAAATAAAAAAATTAAAAATATTTTTTCAAGAACTTTCAAAAATTAATTTGTTAAGAATATATTTCAAGAACTTCAGCCCCAGAAAACGTGGACAAGAATATTTTTTCAAAAATTTGAAAGATTTTTTCAAGGACTTATATCCTTACAATATTTTTAAAGCTCCAGCTGATAAAGAAAATCTAGCTTTTGACAAATAGTTTTACAAGGACATTCGTTTCTAGAGAAAGTAGATTCTAAAGGATATTTTCGTATTTTCGTGTCAAGGACACGGAATTTTTTAAGAATTTTTTTTCAAGAAAAGAAGAAAATTTAGTTAAAAAAAAATGTTTGTGAGCATTTTCACACCTTCCCCCACTGTCCCCTTGGCCTTATCGCAGCCAACATCTAAAAAACTTTCCAAAAGCAAGTGCCACAAAGTAGTGGCGGTTGATTGGAATGGCTACCCTCACGAAATACGTTTATGGCTTTGTGGCCGCTCGCTCGTCAATAAGTTCAAGTAGAAGGCAAGTAAAACAACAGCAACAACGACAAAAAACTATCGCTCTCAGAAAATATTACATTTTGATGTTATGCAAATTATTATAATGGCAGCAGTAATGGTTGTTTGTGTTTCGTTTAGACGTTGTAGTTGTTGTTGGTAGTTTATTACAACAACAACAAAGTGTGGGGAAGTTTTAAAACCCATTTGGAAAAAAGAACGCCAGTGTGAGGTCAGTTATTGCTAAAACAAGCTAAAACCAAGGGAAAGGTGGTGCTGGTGATGGTCTCAGACATGACTTCTTGGAAGAATGAGTTACTTCACGGTCATACCCATTTCCAACTGTCAATAGAACGTCATTTAAGCTCTCTGTCGGGGTTCTACGACATGGAAGTGTGCGTGCATGTCTACGCCTTATTGACTCCTTATTATGAGTGGTCTGTCGGTCAATTGGCTAGACAAAAAAATAAATATTTTCCTTGTGGCTTCTGGGGTGTTGTTTGTGTGTAGGGCTCAGGTATCCGGCTGGGTTGATTGTTGTTGTCGTTGTTTGGTTATCTTGTACAAGTCGCTCTGTTGTACAAATTGCTTTTGTCGATTATTCCAAATTTGCATATTAGAGATGTAGAGAGCCTTTCTAGTGATATGAATTACATGGATACTTGAATCCAGAGGCTAAGGAAATGGATAAGAGGATAATAACTCTCTGGAGAATAAGACTATTGAAAAATTAATAATTAATTGAATAAATTATGAAAATATTTATTGCAAAATCGATTATAGAATACAAATAGTAATGAAAATTCACAGGAGAAGGATCTTCATATTAGACACGTAAAGAATTATCAAGAAATTATTTGATTTTTCGTAGAAACCCAAAAGATCAGTAGGGTAAAAATGGCAGTTCTACTTCAACATAATACAATTGTCTCATATTGCCCACCTATTCCCAACCTGTCTCATATTCCCAACCTGAGACACATACCATAGTCTCAGTGTTGCCAACATGCAGTATTAGTCATTCAAAGACACAAAGTTATTAGGGTGAAATGTAAATGAGTATATGTTAAGACATAGAGCCCAGGTTCAGGTTTTCTGGAATAGAAATTCAATGATCTAATTTTAAATCAGATCAGGTGGATGATCATATGAAGAAGGTCTGCCATTCGGATTCTATCTCTAGCTTTGGAGTACTTTGGCGCCCAACGTTGCAAAAGTATATTATTTAACCAATAAAGAATTTTCTATTGGTTCAGCATGATGGCGCCCAACCTGAACGCGAGGCCAATGAGATTTAATAAATGTGGTATTAGCGATTTTTCATTGGCGGAGTTCAAGAGGGCTCCGTTGTATTTGTAAATATTATTGGAGTTTTCTCAAGCAAGGTAACGTGAAATGTAAATATATGCCAATGGGCACAGGGCGGGATAATAATTATGAAATAAATATGCCAGTAGATTATAGATAATTTATTGCCAAATCGATTAGAAAAATACATTGAGCTTGTTAATAGAAACCCATAAAATCAGTAGGTTTGAAATGGGAGATCTACTTCAAAATAATAAAATCGTATTAGTCACAAGGCTGAATTGACATCAGGGAAATGCGAGTTCCACATCAAAAAAAAAAAAAACAAGTAAAAAAGCTGTAAGTTCTGAATACCCTTCACCATTTGGAACGAATTTGGCAATTCTCAACAACAATAACATCCGTTAGAAATTCTGTTAAAATCTTAAAAATACCGAATGTAGCTATTATATGCGTAGGTAACATTTGCCATAAGCCATTACAATATTCAAATGCGAAACTGAAAAAAAAATCGGTCATAATGTCGATAAAATCAAAATACCGAATATCGGGAGGTACCGTTATATGGGGGCTATACGAAGACGAAGACCTGCACATAAAATGTTCTGTCGTAGGCTGTAGTATCCAGCACGAACTTCAAGTATTAAATTTCAAAACATTCTGGTGAAAAGTGCCCCTAAAATCATCAAAATACCGAATATCGGGTGGTACCGTTATATGGGGGCTTTACGAATAGGTGGAACTGCACAGACAATTTTCTGTCTTAGGCTGTAGTATCCATTTCGAACTTCATATACCAAATTTGAAACAATTCCAGTGAATAAATTCGCTAAAATCATCAAAATACCGAATATCGGGAGATACCGTTATATGGAGGCTATACGAAAACGTGGACCTATATGGCCCATTCACGAACTTCACCTGCCTAAAAATACATATATGTGCAAAATTTTAGCCTTCTATCTCAGTTCATTCGTTGAGTCATTGATCAAGAATATATATACTTTGTTGGGTCTGACATGAGTATTTCGAGGAGTTACAAACGGAATAACAAAATTAATATACCCTCCATAGTATGGTGGAGGGTATAAAAAGTCATTTAATTGAAAATCGAAAGATCAGCAGGGTTCTACTTTAATATTATGACATCGTATCAAATTGTCAAGAATTCTATTGAAATGGTAATAATTTTGGTAATATATTTTTTGCAATAATAATATAATACAATGTTATAGTTGATTATAAAATGAAAGGGAGCTTGTTAGTAATGGATGACCAAATAAGAATCATTTCATGCATGGTACAAGATCTTCCTTATAAGATTAGTAGGTTTCAAATGGGAGTTCTAGATCAAAATAAAAGAATGGTATCATATTGCCAAACCATTAGCAATCCCACTTCCTTGCAGTGTTGGACAATCATAGGCACAAAGTTACTGCAGCAAAATGTTGAACATGACGGGATCTGCATTTAAAAATTTCGAGGTCGTGTATAAATTGAATCACATAATAATCGTGACAACTTTCGCCTCCGCAAAGTTTGTGTCTATGCTAATGACACTGGACGACATCTACAATTTACAACAGTAATCACCGAAACACCGAAGACATAAAATTTATGAAGACGGGACATTTTATTGTTCCTCAGATTCAATAGATGGCGTTGATAGCAGAAACAATATCTTATGGCACCACATCGTAAAAGGGGATTATGTCGCAATCTAACAGGCCTAATGTTTTTATAGGGATTTCGCTCAGCCATGTATTTCCTGATCGAAACAATAAATGGCAATATGCATTTTGTCCAATATTTACAGTTTAATGTATTTGCGACAAACTTTCATTCCAAAAAGTTTGTATCTATGCTAATGTCAGGGGACGACATCTACAATTTCACAACAGTTGGTGCATGGCTATTTAAAATTGTGAAACTCTAATGGAAATTCGGATTTTATGGACAATTTCTGAGACAACTCTAAAGGACAAAAGTGAACAGAAGAATATGAAGATATTCGGATACTTTTTCATAATTTTTCACATTACCTTATTTGGATAATTTTTTAGAAATTCAAAAAAAAAAAACAATCCTAATGAGTTTAAAAACGGGAAATTTTGGAATATCTCATCCGAAATTGGCGCCCAACGAATGCTGTACTTGCGCACTTTCCCAATTATTATTAATATGTGTCTCGCGTTCTCCCTTGATTGTAAGTGGAGATCTAGACGTACTTGTGACCTTATTTAAACATTCAATGTTTTCAGATAATTTTTCAGAAAATTGTCTAGAAATTCGAAAAAAAATCGAATTTTTGATTTAAACTTGGGCAAAATTTGGAATATCTCATTTTTGAAGGTTTTATTCGCCTGGTGGAGCCCAAAAAATTCTGTGTTTGTGTACACTTCAGAATGTGCTATGTCCCTATTTTAGAAAAGTATCTTGAAACATTTTGTGACTCGATTCCTCTTTCATTTCAGAAGAATGGCGGAATTCTAATGCTTTTTTGAAAATTGGAAAATAATTTCAGATGTTTGATTAGAATTTCCAAAAATGATCATATTTTTGAAACGAAATTCGAAAGAAAATCTAAATAATGTCACTGAGCATAGGCAACGTCCACATTGCTCACCGCTTCAGCAATAATCACAGAGTGAACCACAACTATGATAAACAACATGAGGTTTATGTCATTAATAATGAACATAGGGCGCCATCTACTTGTCATCATATAAGGGGATGTGACTACACTACTCAACGCAACTATGTGGCAATTCCTGGGAAAAATGGTTTTGTGTCTGATCCCCCATTTACACTCTTGTCTCTTTAGTCATTTTCTTACAAAATACCCCATAAATACTCTACTAAATCATAACCTTAGAAGATACGAGGAGCTAATTTTTTATTCTTGTATTTTTAAGAAGATTACAAGAAATTATCAGGATCATTTGCCTACTTCATAGAAGAAGCCTTGTTAATCATATAGTTCTAGTTATTCTGATTAAAATTTTAATGAATTATTTTCCAAAAAAAAAAAATTCCAATCCCTTTTTTTTTTCAATAGACTCTGTTTTTAGCATATTCAGGCGTATATTTTGCTTTTGCCTCGAAAATTTCTTCAAATTTTGTTTTCTATGATAGAAAAGTTTTATATCCATAATTTATATTTTACATTTATCATTTGTATAACTTTTATTATAATTGTTATAAATTACATATTCAACTTTTGCTAAACGTACACAGCTAAATAAGCTGATATGCATAAATTTCCTTTAATTTTATTGTAAATCATAAATTGACCTTTAACCTCTCGAGACACTTTACAAATTTTCAAATGGCCAGCCATTTACACCTCGGTACTCAACGGTGCATGGCAGCAAATGCAAATCATATTTTTTCGAAGAGCCTCTAATGATGTAAGGAACTACATTGTTCGAAATACATGCAATGCCTATAAAATGTGTGTGTATGTGTGTGAATGGAATACAATTGTATGTGTTGGCTTTTGATTGTATTTGACATTCAATCTTATTTTGATGAATGAATTGCAAACGAATTGCCAACTCATGCAAGGAAAAATTAGTAAACACGTCTAAACACTTAAAATTTAGATTGAGGTTTGATTACAGTGGGTATCAAATAAGTAATGGCATCCTTATGATACCCACAGATATGATTTAGGATATTCAAAAATATCGTTCAGAGGAAGGAAGCTATGTTTCGTAAAGCAAAAACAACAACAACATACAAATAAATTTTAGAAAACTATGTATGTATTTGGAATATGCGGATCGGAAAAACCAATATTCAGATTCTAAAGTTGGCCAGGCAATCTAGCAAAAAGTCTAGATCATTGCATTCCTTTTAAGAAGCAATCCCAAAAGAAAGTTATTCTTGTGATTGAAATTTCCTGTATGGTGGCGCCCAATAGAAATTTTCTGTGATTTTGGAACTCCATTCTTATATGGAAATTAAGTCTAAGCGTTTTCCTTATTCAAGACTTCGTAAAGAAATGCCTAAGATCACAAGAAGAATTTTATGTGCACAATGGCGCCCAACGTGGATGTATGAACACTTTTAAATCCCATATTGTGGAAACATGTAAAGACAATCAATTTCCGTTGAAAATTAAAAAATATTATGAAAATTTTGTTATAAGGGATTTAAGAGCCTATTGACAGCCAACCTAGCTAGAATGGAGGGTATATTAAGTTCGTCATTCCGTTTGTAACTCATCGAAATAATCATTTTAGACCCGTCCGTCTGTCCGTCTGTTGTAATCACGCTACAGTCTAAACGAATTAAGATAGGAAGCTAAAATTTTGCACAGATCTCTCTTTTGTCTGTAGGCAGGTCAAGTTCGAAGATGGGCTATGTCGGTCCACGATATCGTATATCCCCCATATAACGGTACCCCCGATATTCGGTATTTTGATGATGTTAGCCACATTTTTCAATGGAATTGTCTGAAAATTCACACAAGTTGTTCCTTGTGGGTACTTTATACCTCGGCAGAGAATTATGTATATAGGTCCACAATATCGTATAGCCCCCATATAACGGTACCACCACGGTTTTCGGTATTTTGATGTTTTTAGCCATATTTTTCGACGGAATGGTTACAAGGGGTTCTTTGTACACAAGGGGTTCTTTGTGAGCACTTTACCCTCGACAGAGAATTCTCTATATAGGTTAACGATAACGTATAGCTCCCATATAACGGTACCCCGCGATTTTCGGTATTTTGATGATTTTAGCCCCATTTTCCAATCGTATTGTCTGAAAATCCACACACGGAGTTCTTTGTGAGCACTTTACCCCCTGAAACGGAATTGTATATATAGGTCCACAATATCGTATATCCCCCATATAACGGTACTCCCCTATATTCGGTATTTTGATGATTTTAGCCAATGGAATTATCTAAAAATCCCCACAAGGAGTTCCTTGTGAGTACTTTATACCCAGACATAGAGTTGTCTTTATAGGTCCAAAATATCGTGTATCCGCCCATATATCGGCACCTTCCCATATTAGATATTTTAAAGATTTTAAAAGAATTTTTAATGGATTTTATTTTTTTGAAAATTTTCTAATTCGTTCCAAATGGTGGAGGGTATTCAAAGTTTGGCCCGGCCGGACTTTTTTACTTGTTTTTTTTTTTAATTTACAATGTAGAGGGCGCACAACCGAAACTTATACCGACTTTCATTTCACATTTTTGTTGAAAATTCCAACTTTGCCAATTTTCTTGTTCAGGACTTTGAGAGGGTTTCTAAAGAAATATTCGTTAAGAAAATCAATCGATATCCCCTAAGGTCAAAAGAAGCCATTTATGTTTTCTTACTTCACATAAGTCTCCATATGAGGACCAGGGGAAGCTATTCTGGCCTTCGATATCTGCAATATGTTGGTGCCCAAACAGAAATGCTCGCTGAGATTTCATGGGTGCAAACAAGAACTCTTAGCCATAATGCTAAGGGGGATATATATCATTTGATACCGCCAAAATGTGATCATTAAAATTACGGATTTAGATACTTGGTCTCGTCGGACCAAATTTGTCCACCTGTCTGTCTGGCTGACTGGTGGGCACGGCGACGGTAAATATCGGACCACTACTTCCTGTATCTCAAGAATTTTAAATAAGAAATAAATATTCAAATAAAATTGGGAATAACTGATCGATTTTCTTTAAAAATGCATCGGTCTTCCATATCTGGAACCACAGGCATATTTCAACATTTTACAAAAATTATCACATTAAGGAAGTAGTCGATATAGCCAAAATCTGGTACGTTGTAATATTTATATCTGACATAGGTCAGATACGAAATAGAAAATATTGACACCCTCCTTCAGAAGCATCCGACCAAAGGGTAAATTTTTTAGTAATTTTAACGCAAGTCAACTTTTATTTTAATTAACGGAGGGTCTCCACCTCAAATGTCAGTTGGTAAAACCGACTGAAACTTTCTGACATGTTTTTTTTTTGTTTTCAAAATTTTGAGCAGGTTGGCGCCCAATCTTAATGTACGCTGTGTCTATGAAAGAACTTAAAGATCCTTAGGACAGATCCCCAACTATAACGATTCTGAGTACACTCATGGATGTCTCTCAAGTCAATCGGGTTTCAGGTACTGGTCTAACAAATCTGCTATTACTTCGTAAGCCATTTTCTCGGGGTTTAAACTGAAATGGCACCCAACACTACTTGAATTGTGCGGTTGAAGTCTAGGCAGGCATCAGAAATTTTCCAAAACAAATTTGATACAAAATTTCTATTTCAGGTCCACCCTAATATCCTCCACTCCAAATGCCTGTATTAATACGACTCACTGTTGAAAATTCTAACAGAATCAACAGTAGCTGTTGATAACAGCAACCCATAACTTTCCTAACAGTGTTTCCGTGACAACAATTATTTTAATAACAGAATGTTAAAAAAATTACTGTAATTGACCCTAACGGTCTCTGTTAATGAGCAGCAAACTGTTAGAACTTTTAACAGTGTTTCAATGACAACCAGCTTCTGTTAAAACGCAGTGTGTAAAGAGCATTTCCATGTTAAATCCAAACAAATTTTCATTGCAAGCCTATTAACCGAATTTAGAGGCCTTATCTAAATTTTGTACAAATATTTCATTTCCTTTTTTTTGTGTCAATTATTTCAAAGTCTCTGAGACAACCATCCATCCAAGATGAGGCAATGGCATGTTACATGCACCACGGTTGGCCGGCTTTACGTTGTGTTGTCTAGTGTGTGTGTTCGTATGTTTTTTCTTAGACTTGCGTGTCCACTCGTTAATCAAATCACAATGCAAAAAAAAATATTAATTTCGTTACACTTTGTTAAGTGTGCTACAATCACTTCACTCACTTCAATTTCAATTAACTTCAGATTGCGGGATGGGTGTTTAACATTGAAGAAAGAGGGTTGGAATTTTAATAGAAGACCAAATGGGTGTGAGATGAAAGAAAAGGGTTTCAATGAATTCTTTGGGTAAGAGTTGTGGCTTGAAGGGTCCGTCCTACTGGTTCCATTAAATCAGCAATCCGTAAATTTTTAGACATGAGGGAATTAGTTTGAGAGAAGTGATAGAGGAAAAAATGGATAACAAATCCTAGAAGTACCTGGTGGCGCCCAAATAAACCCAATTCGAGTGTTGAATAGGTGGACTGAGAGAAGATTTGAAGGTAGCTTGGGATGTTAGGAGCCAATGTATAGAAAAAAGCTTTTTTTAACCGACTGCCAGGTTGGGTGCCATTATAATAAGAACAAATAAAAAAGCTGTAGTTTCGGCCGGGCCGAACTTTGAATACCTTCCACCATTTGGTACAAATTTAACCATTTAAAAAAAATATAAAATCCGTTAAAAATTCTTTTAAAATCTTAAAAATACCGAATGTAGCCCCATATATTAGGGTCTATACAACGACATGGACCTGCATAGGCAACTTTTGACGCAAGCTATTACAATATTCAAATGCGAAACTTGAAAAAAAATCTGTTCATAATGCAGCTAAAATCATTAAAATACCGCATATCGGGAGGTCCCACAGGGGGTTATAAAACGTGGACCTGCACAGACAATTTTCTGTCATAGGCTGTAGTATTCATTACGAACTTTAAATACTAAATTTGAAATAGTTCTGGTAAAAAAATGTCTCAAAATGCATCAAAATACCGAATATGTGGAGGTACCGTTATATGGGGGCTATACGAAGACGTGGACCTACATGGCCCATTTTCTGTTTTATGCTGTAGTATCTATTACGAACTTCAAATACCAAATTTGAAACAATTCCGGTAAAAATGTCGCTAAAATCATTAAAATACCGAATATCAGGAGGTACCAATAGGGCTATACGAAGACGTGGACCTACATGGCCCATTTGCTGTCTTAAGCCGTAGTATCTATTACGAACTTTAAATACCAAAATTTGAAACAATTCCGAGGATTAATGTCGCTAAAATTATCAAAATACCGAATATCGGGGGTACCGTTATATGGGGGCTATACGAAGACGTCGACCTACATAGCCCATTTTCTGTTTTATGCTGTAGTATCTATTACGAACTTTAAATATTAATTTTGAAACAATTCCGACGATTAATGTCGCTAAAATTATCAAAATACCGAATATCGGGGGGTACCGTTATATGGGGGCTATACGAAGACGTGGACCTACATGGCTCGTTTTCTGTCTTAGGATGTAGTATTCATTACGAACTTCAAATACCAAAATTGAAACAAATCCGGTAAATAAGACGCTAAAATCATCAAAATACCGAAAATCTGGAGGTACCGTTATATGGGGCTATACGAAGACGTGGACCTACATGGCCCATTTTCTGTCTTAAGCCGTAGTATCTATTACGAACTTTAAATACAAAATTTGAAATAATTCCGGTAAATAATGTCACTAAAATCATCAAAATACCCAATATCGGGAGGTACCGTTATATGGGGCTATACGAAGACGTGGACCTACATGACTCATTTTCTGTCTTAAGTCGTAGTATCTATTGCGAACTTTAAATATTAATTTTGAAACAATTCCGGTAAATAATGTCGCTAAAATCATCAAAATACCGAATATGGCGGGGTACCGTTATATGGGGGCTATACGAAGACGTGGACCTGCACAGACAATTTTCTGTCATAGGCTGTAGTATTTATTACGAACTTCAAATACTAAATTTGAAACAATAATGTCTCTAAAATCATCTGTCTCTAAAATCTAAATAATGTCTCTAAAATCATCCAAATACCGAATATCGGGAGGTACCGTTATATGGAGGCTATACGAAGACGTCGACCTACATGGCCCATTTTCTGTCTTCGGCTGTAGTATTCATTACGAACTTCAAATACCAATTTTGAAATAGTTCCGGTAAATAACGTCGCTAATATCATCAAAATACCGAATATCGGGAGGTACCGTTATATGGGGGCTATACGAAGACGTGGACCTACATCACCCATTTTCAATATTAAAAGTCCTGCAGATATAATACACATTTTAGTAAATTTTTATCAACTTACTTCATTTCGTTCGGAAGCTAGAGTAATTAAAATTTCGACCTTTTGGGGGGTGGGGGGCAGGAGATACCAGAAGAAGTGGACCGATATTTCCCATCTCCAAACTCGATCTAAGTTTGATAATAATATTACGGTGTACTATGTTTGGACCAAATCGGATACTTCCTTCCAGAGTTATCGTACACCAGCCAGACAGACCGATATCACTAGATCGACTCCAAATGTCCTGAAACGGATTTGGTCCAAAGAAACATAGGGTCTAAGACCGTTATTTCGATAAGGCACGTGTTGGCCGTTTGGCCGCCATTATGTTTTGATGTTCATCGAAGTCTTCGCCAAGAGTCTCGAATATCTTCCCTACATAAATAGGACTACTAAAAAAAGCCTGACCAAACCTTGCTCCAAAATTTAGACGAGTAAATTTTAAGATCTACAATTGAGACGAGTGTCTCTTTCATGATGTAGCAAGAGATGTTAAGTAAAACATCATCTCAGGCTATGCTTTTTTCCTATTCCGTTTTAAAATCAGATATAATTTTTTTCAAGAAGAGGATTTCTGATTCCATAATCGTGCAGAGTACACTGACAACCAATTTTTTCTTAATTTTTCGACTCAGCTTTATAACGCTGATGTAAGAACCCAAAGCTGTGGAAAATTCGATGAAAATATTAAATATGATGTCGGCCAATTAGGATTCAGTACCAGGACTACATATTAATCGGTTCCATTATGAAATCTATGATCTGAAATCTATAAAAATCTGAAACGTCTTCTTCAGCAAAAGCAGAAAATCAAAATTGCTTGTCTATCAGCCTATAAGATTTACCGGGCTGCTGGCGCCCAATATAAAAACTGCTAAGGTTTTATATTTTGCTGACTTTTAACATCTTTGAGACAAAAGCGCTTAATCCAAGAAAATATTAAAAAGGGGTCGATGGTTAAATATTATCACTAGAATGGAGAACACTTGATCCGGAATGGGCGCCATTGCCTTAAATTCGAGGTCCAAATCTTTTTTAATAGCGTCATCCCTCTGCACTGAAAGTAGCTTCGACCTGATATTGGGCGCCAGCATATTAGAAACCCATTGGTGTTGACTAAATACCAGTTCGGGCGCCAGTATATTCCAATGCCCTAGAACTTGAACTAGTTTGGACAGAGGGACAAAATTTTTTTGATGGCGCCCAACTCGAAAGCTAATTTTTAGTTTTAGCTAACTGGTTCCTTCTGCTTTCGAATAAGATCTAGGATTGCTGAGTGAGTTAACATTGGACGCCAATATGTATATTGGGAACATTCTGTTCAAAAAAGCCATGGATCCTGAAAACCCAGTTGGGGCGCCAGTTTGTTTTGATTTCACAGAAACTGAAAGAGCTCATAGCATTTGCAGAATAATATCTGATGGTAGTGCAAGCATATTGGAAAAGTACTAGATCCTGAACTACTACTAGATAGTGTTTTCCGATTCCAAAGAACCAGAACGAGAATCTAATATTTGTAGAAAAAAGACATAATATTTCATTAAAGCTTATGATGGCGCCCAATCAAACATTCAGTCATGAAACTAAATTTTATCGCTAACTGGCTTCTGGCCTCGGCTCATGGGATGGCATTGAACATAAATCGCGTCCACCACATTCCATTATCATTACCAGCTAGGGCGCCAGTTTTATTTCTGAAGTTAGCTGTGACCCCATGTTAAGCGCCATCATATTCGAAAATCCTTGATCCTGATAGACTACTAGGTTGGGTGGGTATAACCCATTTGTACTGACAAAGGGATAAAATTTCAATAAATTCGATGATAATGATGGAGCCCAATTAGACACCAACTCGAGGACTAAATATTATAATTATCGTCTTTTTCCCTCAGCCCTGGGATGAAAATTGAAGGTAGATCTGAATTTATGTTGGGCGCCACCAAATTCGCAGCAATTAATGACAGCGGTTCTAAAAGAATGTTAAACTTCACCATAGCAGGAAAACCTAACTGCCAGGCTGGGACAGTTTCCTATTTCTGGTAGAAAATACCTTAGGTGCCTTTAATTATCCTTTAAAAATTCTTTAAAAAAATCCACGTCTATAGTCCTTTAAAAATTCTTAAAAAAAATCCACGTCTATAGTCCTTTAAAAATTCTTTAAAAAAATCCACGTCTATAGTCCTTTAAAAATTCTTTAAAAAAATCCACGTCTATAGTCCTTTAAAAATTCTTTAAAAAATCCACGTCTATAGTCCTTTAAAAATTCTTTAAAAAAATCCACGTCTATAGTCCTTTAAAAATTCTTTAAAAAAATCCACGTCTATAGTCCTTTAAAAATTCTTTAAAAAAATCCACGTCTATAGTCCTTTAAAAATTATTTAAAAAATCCACGTTTATAGTCCTTTAAAAATTATTTAAAAAATCCACGTTTATAGTCCTTTAAAAAAATCCACGTCTATAATCCTTTAAAAATTCTTTAAAAAAATCCACGTCTATAGTCCTTTAAAAATTATTTAAAAAATCCACGTTTATAGTCCTTTAAAAATTATTTAAAAAATCCACGTTTATAGTCCTTTAAAAAAATCCACGTCTATAGTCCTTTAAAAATTCTTTAAAAAATCCAAGTTTTTAGTCCTTTAAAAATTGTTTAAAAAACCCACATTTTAGTCCTTTGAGTATCCTTTAAAAATTGTTTAAAAAATCCACATTTTTAGTCCTTTGAATATCCTTAAAAAATTGTTTAAAAAATCCACATTTTTAGTCCTTTGAATATCCTTTAAAAATTGTTTAAAATATCCAAAGCAAATGAAAAGTGACAGCTCTAAGCAACTTGGTTTATTTCCAATAACAAAACCAATAACATTGGCTTCTATGACAACCAAGACCTTATTGGGTTCTCATTCAGAATGTTTTATTTGATAGCATTTTTAAACGATTTTCTTTGAAAAATGCCCCATTGAATAAATAAACTTCACTTTTGAATACTTTAAATAATACCACCGAGGTACTATGCACCCTTTACATTCCCATAATTCCCGATCTTAAAATCTAAAACTCACCCCTTGCCACTGCCACCGCCGTGTGAACCACCCTGGCCATCAGGTGATCTGCGTTTAGCTTCCGATTCATAGTCATCTGCAGCACTGTCATCACCGTGTGCCGCTTTCCTTCCCCCTTCCGCATCCATGGCCGAAGACATCACCTTGGAATCCGGTTCGCCAGCAATCACATTGTAACTCTGCAAATTTGCACTTTCACATTCAACTTCTGGCATTACTGAAATAGCACTTGGTTCACTAACCCTTTCCGATGTTCCTGCGGCCGTCATAGCGGCCGCTGTTGAAATGTCAGCATGGTGGGAAGAGTCTGCACTGCCGCCGCCCTGCCCGCCCTGGGTTGGTGTCATCTGTGAGCCATCTGCCGGGTTTACCACCGAAACAGAGGCTTCGATGGGTTGGCTGGGTGGCATGGGTGATTTTTGCCCTCCCTTCCCACTGGGATCTTCTGCGGTGCCCAAACGTGAAACTGACTCCCCCGTTGCCTTCCCCACTCCCGAGGGTTTTTTCTCCACCACTGTTGTAATGCTGGCCGTTGGCGAGGCTCCACTGTCCGACGTGAGTCCCATGTCCTGTTCAAAACTTTTCAGATCCGTTAAATTCTCAGATATGGTCTTTTGAATTTCCTCTGTGGCTTCGGTTACGGTCTTTTGGATATTCTCCAGGGTTTTTTGAGATTTCTCCAAGATTGCCGCAGCCGGTACCGGAGATCCCGTGTCATCCCGCAATTGTTTGGTGGGAGAAGTCGCTATAAATATATCAGGGGAAGAGATTATTAATTCGAGAAGAATTTCTGTATGCGACAGCTTACTTACATCGTTTCTCATTGGCCTTGCCAGGGGTCTCGGGAACAATTAGATCCAAAGTTTTCTTGCTCAGATTGCTGTCGGAACGTTTCTTGCCCAACAGACTTATTTTGGAACTTACACGCATTAGGGACATGGAGGAGGGTTGTCGTTTTAGGGCGGAGAGCGTTGCCACATCGGCTGCAGCCACGGCTGCCGTGGCAGTTGCCGTGGCCCCTGCGGGTTCGCCATTCTTTTGGACGACAAATGTTGAAGCCATATCACTTTTTAACGGTTTCCCCATGGCCGAGGAAGACGTGTCGGATTTACTGGAACCAACAGCCGCTGAAGTGGTTTTCTTGCCATTTGCTTGGGGTTTTGTGGCTGCCGAAGTTCCGGGTTTTGCATCGCCTGCTTTCTTTTTCAAATTCAAAGAAGAAGGTTCTCTTTTCTTTGTTGACGGACCCACGCCAGCGGGTTTTCTTGCCAAATTGGATGGCTCCCGTTTGGGTACTGCCGGTTTAGTGGGTGGCAGGCCGGGTTTCCTTGCCGTTCCCGGCGTCGTTTCTTTTTTAGCTGCACCTCCTCCATTCCTCCGTACAGATGAAGGAGTTCTCCTAGCCCCTGCCTCGGTTTTGCGTACCGTTGAGGGTGTCTTTTTGGCACTTGTCTGCTGCTTACCTGTCGTCGCTTTCGCTTTCATCGATGAGGTGCGTCGAATATCACTACTTGGTATGGGTGGTTTCCTCCTCCCCGATGCCCTGGATTGGCTGAGATCGTCTTTGTGACTCACGGGAATGCGAGAGCGTGAAGAACGTTCTGGACTTGCCCGGGACTTACTGCGACTACGTGAACGTGATTTTGATTTTGCTCTCCGGGGACTCACCGAACTTCGCCTTGCCGCTGAGCGTCTGGGCGTTGTTCGTTTGGGACTAACAGATATGGATTTTCTCCTTCTCTCCACCGGGGATTTACTGGGCGATTTTCGTTCGCCTTGCGGAGAGGTGCTGCCTCCCCTGTGTACCGAATGCATACTCAGTCGTGAATTCGATCGAGAATTGGCAATTTCCTTGGCCAAATCCATGCGTGACTGAGGCCGAGAACCTGGCAGGGAGATGGGTCGTGTGGAAGCTCTTGAAGTTGATCTGGAAGCTGCCCGAGATTCGTTGCGTGAGGCTGCCCGTGACTGTGAGCGTGATTGGGTCCTTGATTCTGCCCGAGATGCAGCACGTGATCCCACCCTAGACCCAGCCCTGGAGGTGGAACGGGATCCAGCTCTTGACCCCGTCCGGGAATCCATTCTTGATTGCGCTCTTTCTTCTGCTCGCGAAGCTACTCTTGATTCCATTCTCGAATGGGTTCTCTCCTCATGCCTAGACTGGGATCTTGAATCCATTCTGGACTCGCTTCTTCCCTCCTCATGCCTGGATTGCGATCTTGAGTCCATTCTTGACTCACTTCTTCCTTCGGCTCTGGATTGGGATCTGGAGGTGGCTATGGTCTCATGTTGTTGGACGCCACCGTATTGGGATGCTCTTGAGCCCGAACGACTGCCGACTTGGGCGCCACCATACTGAGAAGCCCTTGATCCGGAACGACTACCAGGTTGGGCGCCAACATGCTCTGATGCCCTGGAACCTGAACGACTCCCTGCCATTGGCATGTCATCGTACATCTCTTTCATGGGTGATCCAGCCATGGAACCCGTCCGCGATTCATGCATTTCCAGACGTGAACTTGCCCTGGAATTTGTTTGACTTCTAATGGGAATTTTCGACAAGGAATCTCTGCGCGAGTTGCTGTCCGACATACTATCTGAGGGTGGGGCAGCTGGTGTACGCATTGCATGTGTTGGACTTTGGGCCGAACTGCTATCCTTGTTGGGCGTGCCTATAATCGGTGATAGGGGAGTGGGTTTGGCAATCTTTGTGCGCAGGGGTCTTCCTGTTGCCCCCGTTGTTGTTATGACCACACTGGAACTGGAGGAAGATTTTCTCCTTGAGCCCGGACTTGGCAACTGATAAGTGGATTTTCTTCGCTTCGGTGTCTGGGGCGTGGAGGAGGCCTTGGGTTTAGCCCCACCACCAAGTGAGGGTCGTCGAAAACTAAAATCTGATGTTGTCACTGAACTGAGATTTGAGCTTCGCCGATCCGAGGTGGTTTGGGTAGAACTGCGCCTTGAGGGTGAAGTGGAGCTGGAACGTCTCCTCGTCTTCGGATCATGCAGGGGTGAGAGTAAAGGTTTCCCCTTTGACTCCATGGTCAAGTCTTCCATACTGGCCCAGTTCGATTGGGAGGGAATGCGCGATAGGATCTCTTCGTGGTTAAGTACCTTGAGTAGACCCTTTTGCTTGCGTGTCGGATTGGGATTGGGTTTAATGGGCCTTGGTAGGGCGCCTGGTGGAAATACCGCTTTCTCTGGTCTTAAATCTAAGGCAGAACGATTCAGTCTTGGTATCGAAGTCCGATAAGGATCCGTGATCATGGGCAGGGCTTCCATGCTTTTCATGTGGGGTTTTTTGTGGTCCATTGGTTCGTTTAGCGGGGCGGAGGGTCGTCGCTTCGTCGGTGATGGCCTGTGAGCGGTGAGAGGTTCCCTCTGATGCAGAATACCCTTTTGGGTTGGCAGTTTACTGGGACTATATCTGCCGGACATGTCGAATTGCACCGAAGGCCGGGGCGAGTCTTCGATGGGAGTTTCGGCCAATGTGGGCATTAGCTGAGGCAGTTTTAGCTGGGTGGAAGATAGAGATTTACGCTGCATAGGAGATTTGGATGGCGTGGCTGATCTCGAGGGTATTAGGGAGGGAGAACTTAGTTCGCGGGTCCTTTGGTAGCGTGGACTTTGTGATTGGGAAGACATGGGCAGCGGTTTCTCGTTGAGTATGGTAAAGGAGGTCTTTTTGTGCAGGCGGGATTGCTCAACCCTGGAAAAGGTGGGGGAATTAATTTCGAAAAAAATCATTTTTTGAAGTGGAAACCTACCTAAAATCCCCTCCCGTGGTTATGGAGTCTTTCAGTATCACAGGTGACCGTTCCCTAAGCAAGGGAGTTTCCGGCTCTCTCAGGGAGTCTTCGCTAATTAATTGAGGTTGTGGCGGTATGGGTGGTGGTGGCAAGGGTGGCAATGGTGAGGAGCTCTCATCATCGACGGCCTCACCCAGCAGTGAGAGTGGCTCCTCCTCATCTTCCAAACTGTCACCACTGACCTGAGGGGCAAAGACACTTTTCCGCCTTTGCTTGATATACTCCCGGGGAGAAAGTATCAGTGATGGAGACTCTTCCAGAGAACGAAGGCAGGAGGGTGAGGGACTGGGTGGCCTATCTGGGACCCCTAAACTTGCCAGGGAGACACTGGGTTCCGGTAAAATTTGTGTACTGGACATGAAACGTTCTTCGGCCCCACTACTGGAACCATTCGAATCATTGATCATGGCTGCCACCGGGGAGCTAAGAGGCATTTCATCACGTTTTATGGACATGACATTTTTCGAACTGGGCCTGAGGGTGGGCATTTTGTTGAATTCGGGATATTCCAGGCTGGCCTGGCGAAACCATTCACCGCTGGAATAGGACTCGTTGGAGAACTGATGGGGCATCATATCGGTCTTTTGGGGAGGACTATATGAAAAGAAACATTGATGTTGAGGGGAGGAATGAAGAAACTCCCAAAAACCTTACCTCAAGGTTGTCAAATCCATATCCGCTGGGGCTTCCTCCCTTGCCACACTACTGGATTTCCGGGTGGTGGTTGCCTCACTATACTCCCTCAGCGAACGATTATCACTTATCGTATAGGTCTCTTTGAGTTCCATGACATCCTCCGCCTGTGTGGCCTCATAACCCCTGGAAGCGCTCAACATTTCCTTGGGAGTGAGTAACCTAAAATTCGGCGAATTTTGATTACCCGATGAAGATTCACCACTCGAGTTGGGCAATATTTGTATGTCCGGTGGTTTCAGCCTGGGTATGGCCGAGGGTAAGATCTCAAAATTCCTGGGCGATGGAGTGGAGATGTTCGAAAAACGCCTTCCCCTCAAACTGGTATAGGGTACCTGAGGAAAAAGTCTCGCCGGCTGATGGCTGGCGCCCAACAGTTGGTCCTCATCGGAGGTCAGTTCCACCGAGGTGGCACGCAAAAAGGCTGGCGATTCAAAACCCCCCGCCAAAAAATCATCCGGCGGCGGCGGAGGTACTGGATCACCAAAGAGAGAATTAAACGCGGGTTCCATCTCGATCTCTGTATCCACATCCACCTCGGGGTTACTGCTCTGACGTGTGGAAGATCTAGATGGCAGCATCATGTGTGTGGGATAACGTCCCGTCTGAGGCCTCAACGAAGAGGGTGCCATGACCTGATAGTTATAGTCCAGCGGTATTATGGAGGGCGTTTCACGTTTCGAGGCCGTTGAGCTGTGCGAAGGTGGTCGGGAATTGTTGACAAACAAAGGTTGTGGCGAGGAGAATGATGATGAAGATGATGGGTTCATATTAACCTATTTGGTCAGGCGGTGTGTGTGGAAGTTTTCTTTTTGTCATGGAGCTACAACTACAGAGGGATCGGGAAAATCTGAAAGAAATAACAGGAAAATCGGGAAATGTTTGTTTTGTTTTGGGAAAATTGAAAAATTTGTCCTACCCACCTTGGCTACATATTCCTCTTGAATTTTTTTTTTCCTAAATTTTCGCTAGTTCCTTGAATGGTGTCAACTATTTTCCTAAGACCAAAGAGAATTGTTGTTGGGTTGACAGTTGTTGTTTTTGTTGTTGTTGCTGCTAGCGGCCGGCATTTGTCGTCGAAACACATGGACAATGTTTACCATTATCGATTTCCAGGGATTTCTTTTCGATTGCAACAAATACTTACTCTCTCCCTCTCTCTTTTAAAATTGTTTTTCTCTCTCTCCCTCTCTTTGGGCCTCTCTCAAAAAGCTTTCTTTCAAAATCCACCGCCGCCGTCTAGCTCTTGAGGTTATCAAAGTTCAATGCATACTAATAATGCCACCATCATTTTCGTTGGCTCAACAAGCCAAAGTCCTTCATTGGTGGTCAAGTGTTTGAAGATGGCGAGCAAAAAAAAATTCTCTTTTCCTTTTCCTGGCTTTATTCGCCACTGTCCCAATTTCACTTTGCAAGTTGTTGTTGTTTCTAGCCTTTTGTTTAATTTTTATTTTCTTTGGTCCGTTGCATGTCCAGTTGGACTTAAATATGGGCAGAATGGCTTTACTTTGCGGAGCCTAAGGATAAGGATACCTTAGATGTTTGTGGAATGCATTTGTTGTAGAGTTTTTGTTGTTGTCGTTGTTGTTCGCTGAGATTCCTTGGCAGGATTCCTATGAGTTGATTATGCACTGCCTTTGGGTTATGGCTGTAATGCATTTCCAAGTAAAATGGTTTTAGAGTTCATTGGCTTCGAGAAGTCCGTTTTTTGGTTAACTGGAAGAGGGTGCAGGGATCATTGTTGAAATTGTAGAGCTTAAAGGGGGAAGAGAGAGAGAGAGATGAGAGGTAATTAATTTTGAAATCAATTAAATCTTAATAAAATCTTATGATTAAAATAAACGCAAGGATGGTGCATGCTTTTAGGCAGCAAGATAACATTTTCATAATGTAAAGGAGATCAAAAGAAAGTGGTCATATATGAGTAGTATAGAGAGATGTTTAATATTCTCTCAAAATTTCTTAGGAAAAGATTTCTTAAAAAAATTGTAAACAGCATCATTAATTCATAATATATTAAAAAGTGCTGCATACTTTAAGGAAAATATTTTGCCTTTTTTTAATTTTATAAACGATCAGAATGAAGGCCCAACAGACGAGCCCAATGGATATTTTGTTAATAGATTTCTCAAGAAAATTTTCAAACATATATGAGCGGGGCATACTTTTAGGCCGAAAAATTTAATATTTCAAAAGAAGAATATCGAGTTGAAGATTATCATTCATGATAAATGAAAGGGTACTGCATACTTCAAGGAAAATAAATACATGTTTTTTTAGATTATATAAACGGTCTGAGTGAATATTCCACAGTTGAACCAATTAAGGATGTATTTTTTACAAATTTAAATAATGAAATAATGAGGCACAAAAATGAGGCACATTCTATCCGGAGGGAATCTCTGGATTGAAATTATTACTATGTTTAATAGAATTCTTAGAATTATTTAAAAAATTATAACCAAATTTTAAAATTGATTAAAATACATAATGCATACTCTTAGGCAAAAGTCATTTAATCCTTAGTTAGAGTTAGAGAGGGGAGTATTTATAGAAAAGTCATAGGGTGTCCTTATAGACGAGCTAGAGAGAAGGAGAGATAGTAACCATAGTTGAGCTTGGGAGAGAGTCTATATAGCGGAGCCGGAGGGAGTCTCTTTGGACGAGCTGGAGGGAGAATATCTATAACTGAACTGGAGGGGGGATCTTTATAGACTAGCTGGAGAGAGTCTCTTAAAACGACCTGGAGAGAGAAATTATCTATAGACACGAACTCGAGGGAGTCTTTATAGACGAGCTGGAGAGAGAGTCTTTTTACACGAGCTTGAGAGAAAGTCTCTTCAGACTAGCTTGAAAGAGTCTCTGTAGAAGAGCTAAAGAGGGAGAATCTCTATAGACGAGCTACAGAGAGAGAGAGAGAGAGAGTCTATAGACGAGCTACAGAGAGAGAGAGAGAGAGAGAGAGAGAGTCTCTATAGACGAGCTACAGAGAGAGATAGAGAGAGAGAGAGTCTCTACAGACGAGCTACAGAGAGAGAGAGAAAGAGAATCTCTATAGACGAGCTACAGAGAGAGCCTCTATAGCGGAGCCGGAGGGATTCTTTTTAGATGAGATAGAGGTAGAATATCCATAAATGAGCTGAAGAGAGAATCTCTATAGACGAGCTCTAGAGAATCTCTATAGACGAGCTCTAGAGAATCTCTATAGACGAGCTCTAGATAATCTCTATAGACGATCTGGACAGAGAGAGAGAGGGGAGAATATTAGTGGACACAAGCTCGAGGGAGTCTCTATAGACGAACCTAAGGGAGAGTCTCTGTAGGCAAGCCAGAGAGAGAGTCGCTGTAGAGGAGCCGGAGAGAGTCTCCTTAAACAAAGAGAATCTCTATAGACGAGCTACAGAGAAAGCCTCTATAGCGGAGCCGAAGGGATTCTCTTTAGATGAGATAGAGGTAGAATATCCATAAATGAGCTGAAGAGAGAATCTTTATAGACGAGCTCTAGATAATCTCTATAGACGACCTGGACAGAGAGAGAGAGAGGCGAGTATTTGTGGACACAAGCTCGAGGGAGTCTCTATAGACGAATCTAAGGGAGAGTCTCTATAGGCAAGCCGGAGTAAGAGTCGCTGTAGAGGAGCCGGAGAGAGTCTCCTTAAGCGAGTTGGAGAGACCCTATGAGCTGGAGAGAGTATCTATAGACGTGTCGGAGAGAGAAAGATGATTTTATAGACGAGCTGGAGATAAATCCTTTACAGACGAGCTGGAGGGAGATTCTATATAGACGAGCCGGAGGGAGGGTCTTTATAGACGAACTGGATACAATACCTATATAGATGAGCTGGAGATATGTCTATATCTATAGACATTAGCTGGAGAGAGGCTAGCGGAGTGAGAGTCTCTATAGCAAGGCTAGGCAAAGAGTATCCCTTGGGATATCTGTGTGTTCACCAACACAATTGTAAAAAATAAATTGTTTTGAATTTTCTGTCAAAATGGTTTTGGGAGAATATTTAGTTTTGTTAGAGCAGTCGTTGAGGAAGGTGCTGTCGGATATTTTTATGAATACACCGTAAGAAATATTGGGGCACAAATATATCTTACTACGTATTCGGAACAAATATTTCCGAATTTGCAAAAATTATAAATTTTAAGATTTATCTTTTTTTGATTGAATTCTACTTGACAAAATTTGCATACGAATTCACATGTTAGGAATAGAAAATTTTTTGATATTATTAGACAAATTTATTGTCCTTCCAAATTAATGGACATATCCCTTGATTTCTCTGAGGGAAAATAACAGGATGTGATGTTTGTCATTCTTTTTGTAATTCATAGACATAATATTTTAGGACCCAACGCAGGATATGCGTTTCTGATCAGCATAAAATTCTACAACTATTTGCGTATGTCAGCCTGTGGTAATCGGTATTAATTTTTAAAGGATCAACTTAGATGGTTAGGGTGTTAAGTCCGAAGTTATTATTTGTGTTTAATATTTTTTTTTAATAAAAATTATATAAACTTTTTGAAAATGTCAACATATATATTTTTTTTATTTCAAAATAATTGAAATAACTGTGCAAATATATCTCCGAATTGTCTGATCAAAATATTAATTTTTAACAACGAATTTGTTTTTAAAACAGAAAATTTTAAATTGAAAATTTAAAGATAACCAATTATTTCTCACTCTGTAAAGAGAGCCAAAAAAACACTTGCAATATTTTGTTATTTCAAAACACATACAATCACAAAAAATTTTTGAGGCTCTCTGCCTTGCCCTGCTCTATAGACATTAGCTGGGGAGAGAGTATCTATAGCAAGGCTAGGCAAAGAGTATCTCTTGGGATATCTGTGTGTTCACCACTACAATTGTAAAAAATAAATTGTTTTGAATTTTCTGTCAAATTGGTTTTGGGAGAATATTTTGCTTTTGTTCGAGGAAGGTGCTGTCGGATATTTTTATGAATACACCGTAAGAAAAATTGGAACACATAAATATATCTCACTACATATTTAATGTCCGTCCGTCTATCCGTCTGTGGAAATATCTCTAGCTTTCGAACGAAATGAAGTAGGTTAATAAAATTTTACTCAAATGTATATTATGTCTATAGGACTTTTGGTATTGAAAATGGAATATGTAGGTCCACGTTTTGGTATACCTCATATAACGGTAACTCACGATATTCGGTATTTTGATGATTTTTTATTAACCGCTTTTTTTCAAGTTTCCCATTTGAATATTGTAATGGCTTATGACAAAATTGCCTATGCAGGTCCACGTCGTCGTATAAACACTAATATAACGGCAACATTCGGTATTTTTAAAATTTTAACATAATTTTTAACTAATTCTTTTAACAGAATTTTTAATTTTATTTGTTTGAAAATTGCCAAATTCGTCCCAAACGGTGGAAGGTATTCAAAGTTCGGCCAGGCCGAACTTACAGCTTTTTACTTGTTTAATTTTAAAATGAATCATTATTGAAATAATTGTGGAAATATATCTCCGAATTGTCTGATCAAATATGAATTTTTACCAACAAAATTGTTTTGAAAACAGAAAATTTCAAGATGAAAATTTAAAAAATAACAAATTATTTCTCACTGTGTAAAGAGAGGCAAAAAAACACTTGTAATATTTTGTTATATCAATACACATACAATCGCAAAAAAATGTTGAGGCTCTGCCTTGCCCTGATCTATAGACACGAGTTGGAGGGGAAATAGCTCGAAATTATTATTATTATTTCTGACATTACACCCAATATATGTCCTTAGATATATGTATCCCATTTTCTAGAGTTTTCGAAGATGAAGTCGCCATTTGTTTATTATTTTCTTCACATTTTATTATTCATTTTGTTATTCTAAGTCTATGTTGCATACTTTCAGGCAAATTGTTGGTTTGAATGAAATGGAGTTTTAATTAACTGAATTTTCACAGTTTTTCTTTCCCATTGTCTATAAATTGCATTCTACTTGTATTCGAAATTGAAGTTGTTATTAATTGTTGGTAAATAATTATTATAACAATTTGTATTTACAATGGTAATGTTTTACGCTTATGCATTTCAGGCATTGAAGTTTGTAAACACAAATTTCCAACTTTTACTTTTGTTTGATATTGAAATTATTTTCAGCTCTAGCAGCAAAGAAAGCATAACGTGAAATCATTTGTTAAAGTATGTAATTATATGAAATGTTTACATTTTTTAAATAAGTCATATTTAAAAGGCCATAAAAATACTATTAAAATTATGATGAAGTATTTAAAATTTATTAACATTGATTAATAATGACAAATAAAAAATACTTGAAAACAAAATATTTTAAAGGGCCTAGAAAATATTTTAAAAGGAAAAAAACAATAATAAAAATTCACAATATTCACGAGATTAAAATTATTTTTTGAAAATAAATATTTTTCAAAAATCCGTGTATGCAGGTCTCAATATCTTTAACATAAATTTTCCATGATTTATCAAATAATTTAGAAAAAAATCATTCATACAATATAAAAAAATATTTTTAATAAGAGGTCAGATAGGCCTTATCCATCCGATAAACATCGTAAACAGGTTAAAAAGCAATAAGTTCGGCCGGGCCGAACTTTGAATACCCTCCACGAATTTGGAAAATTTCAAAAAATAAAATTCTTAAAAAATTCTGTTAAAATTTTAAAAATACCAGATATAGCCGTTATATTGGGGTCTATACGACATGGACCTACATAGGCATTGTTTGTCATAAGCCATTACCATATTCCAATTCGAAATTTGAAATAAACAGTGAATAATATAGCTTAAATCATCAAAATATCGTGTATAGGGAGGTACCGTTATATCGGAGCTGTGCGAAGACCTGGACCTGCATAGGCAATTTTCTGTCACAGGCTGTAGCATACATTACTAACGTCAAATGCTACATCTCAAACAATTTCGGTGAGTATTGTACCTAAAATCATCAAAATACCGAATATAGGGAGGCACTGATATATGGGGCCTATACGAAGACCTGGACCTGCATAGACAATTTTCTGTCACAGACTGTAGTTCTCATAACGAACTCCAAATACGTAATTTGAAACAATTCTGCTGAATAATGACGCTAAAATCATCAAAATACCGAATATTGGGAGGTACCCTTATATGGGGGCTATAAGAAGACGTGGACCTGCACAGACAATTTTATGTCATAAGTTGTAGTATATATTACGAACTTCAAGTACTAAATTCGAAACAATTCCGGTGAATAATGTCGCTAAAATCATAAAAAACCGAATATTGGGAGGTACCCTTATATGGGGGCTATACGAAGTCGTGGACCTGCACAGACAATTTTCTGTCTTAAGCTGTAGTATCCATTTCGAACTCCAAATACGTAATTTGAAACAATTCCGGTGAATAATGTCGCTAAAATCATCAAAATACCGAATATCGGGAGGTAACGTTATATGGGGGCTATACGAAGACGTGGACCTGCACAGACAATTTTCTGTCTTGGGGTGTAGTATCCATTTCGAACTTCAAATACCAAATTTGAAACAATTCCGATGAATAATGTCGCTAAAATTATCAAAATACCGAATGTCGGGAGGTACTGATATATGGGGCCTATACGAAGACCTGAACCTGCATAGACAATTTTCTGTCACAGACTGTAGTTCTCATAACGAACTCCAAATACGTTATTTGAAACAATTCTGGTGAATAATGACGGTAAAATCATCAAAATACCGAATATAGGGAGGTACCGTTATATGGGGGCTATACGAATACGTGGACCTGCATAGACAATTTTCTGTCACAGACTGTAGTTCTCATAACGAACTCCAAATACGTAATTTGAAACAATTCCGGTGAATAATGTCGCTAAAATCATAAAAATACCGAATATAGGGAGGTACTGTTAAATGGGGGCTATACGAAGACGTGGACCTGCACAGACAATTTTCTGCCTTAGAGTGTAGTATCCATTTCGAAATTCAAATATCAAATTTGAAACAATTCCGGTGAATAATGTTGCTAAAATCATAAAAATACCGAATATCGGGAGGTACCGCTATATGGGGGCTATACGAAGACGTGGACCTGCACAAACAATTTTAGATCTTATAGTGTAGAATCCATATCGAACTTCAAATACCAAATTTGAAACAATTCCGGTGAATAATGACGCTGAAATCATCAAAATACCGAATATTGGGAGGTACCTTATATGGGGGCTATAAGAAGACGTGGACCTGCACAGACAATTTTATGTCATAAGCTGTAGTATCTATTACGAACTTCAAATACCAAATTTGAAACATGAATGAATGAAAAAATTGAAACATGAATATATATACTTTGTTGGGTCTGAAATGAGTATTTAGAGAAGTTACAAACGGAATGACCCTCCATAGAATGGTGGAGGGTATAAAAAATATATTTATTATTAATAATATTCAGATAGACCTTGAACCTCTGATAATTCCAAAAAAAAATCTCATTATTTTTCGGAATATTTTTTTTCAAAAATTTCCAACCCAAAACACCTGCAGCACATGTCTATCTTATCATGCCTTATCATCAAGCCGCCAACTCAAACCGGAAGCGGACTTAAAGTGCGGCGTATGCACATAACACAACACCGAATATGCATTTCTGCAAGCGACGGGAATTCCAAACATCTAACCACACACGCACTTTAATGTCTAAACTTCCGAAGAATGACAGTAGCACAAAGGCAAAAGTCAGATAAAAATTTGAAAACAGATAGAGGTTTTGAACTTTGAAATAGTTACTGTGTTGTTTCTTTGTTGACCCTATTTGGGGCCACTGTCTGAAGACTTTTTAGCAGCGTCAATGTTTTGGCGTTTCATAAACAATAGCAACAATTTCTTTTTTTTTTTTTTTGGTTTGAAATGAAAACAACGAACAGCCATTACAACTACATGCACGTGCTATGCCCAACTTGCACACAGCCAAACATACCATAATGACAGGAAGAAAAAAAACATGAGCCGCCAAAACAGCAACAACGACTACAACTAATGTTCACCACTACCAGGGCATGGGTGTCTGTGCATTCACGTTGTGACGCCAACACACTCGCACACACACACTCACTCACACTCGCATGGTTGTAACAAACGTTTGCGGAAGAAACGAAAAACAACTTCCGGTTAAAGAAGACTTGGCTTTACTTTCCCAACCCTGCCATCTGGGGGTTAGATCCAATACAAAGTTTTTTATTTTGTAGGGTGAGGGGGTTATTCTTGAGGTTTGTTTTGAATTTTCACACACCAACCAATTGACCCCTCACTGTGTAGGTGTATGGCGGGGGCTTTTTTATATGAATGGAAATTCAGCAATTCTTTGTATATTTTGCCGGCTATTTTTTTGGGGCCAGCGAATTGGTGTCTCGCAGCCAAGGAGTGAGTGGTAATTAATTGTTGTTGTGGTTGTTGTTGTAGCATTTAAATATTTAACCTAAATATTTTTTTTGTTCGAAGACTCATAAAAAATACCGGTTGGTCATAACAAAATAAAGAAATTTGGCACAGAACAATAGATTTTTTGGTTTGGGGCATTCTTCAAGTTTTCTATTAACCCATTAAGTGTGAAAGTATTGGTAGTACAATATTTAATTATTTAAAAAATATTGGATAATTGTATTTTTTTTTCAAAGGCTAATAATTTGGAGAGAGAATCTCCATAAATGAGCTGGAGAGAGAGTCTCTATAAATGGGCTGTAGAGAGAGAGTCGCTATAGACGAGTTGGATAGAGAATCTCTATAGGCGAGCTGGCGAGAGAATCTCTATAGAGGAGCTGGAGAGGGAATCTCTATAGGGGAGCTGGAGAGAGGATCTCCATAGGCGAGCTGGAGCGTGAGTCTCTATAGACGAGCTGAAGAGAGAATCTCTATAGGCGAGCTGGAGAGAGAATCTCTATCGGGGAGCTGGAGAGAGAATCTCTATCGGGGAGCTGGAGAGAGAATCTCTATAGGCGAGCTGGAGAGAGAATCTCTATAGGCGAGCTGGAGAGAGAATCTCTATCGGGGAGCTGGAGAGAGAATCTCTATCAGGGAGCTGAAGAGAGAATCTCTATCGGGGAGCTGGAGAGAGAATCTCTATAGGGGAGCTGGAGAGAGAATCTCTATAGGTGAGCTGGAGAGAGAATCTCTATAGGGGAGCTGGAGAGAGAATCTCTATAGGGGAGCTGGAGAGAGAATCTCTATAGGGGAGCTGGAGAGAGAATCTCTATAGGGGAGCTGGAGAGAGAATCTCTATAGGCGAGTTGGAGAGAGCATTTCTACAGGCGAGCTGGAGAGAGCATTTCTACAGGCGAGCTGGAGAGAGCATTTCTACAGGCGAGCTGGAGAGAGCATTTCTACAGGCGAGCTGGAGAGAGAATCTCTATCGGGGAGCTGGAGAGAGAATCTCTATCGGGGAGCTGGAGAGAGAATCTCTATCGGGGAGCTGGAGAGTGAGTCTCTATAGGGGAGCTGGAGAGAGAATCTCTATAGGCGAGTTGGAGAGAGCATTTCTACAGGCGAGCTGGAGAGAGCATTTCTACAGGCGAGCTGGAGAGAGAATCTCTATAGGCGAGCTGGAGAGAGAATCTCTATCGGGGAGCTGGAGAGAGCATTTCTACAGGCGAGATGGAGAGAGAATCTCTATAGGCGAGCTGGAGAGAGAATCTCTATAGGGAAGCTGGAGAGAATCTCTATCGGGGAGCTGGATAGAGAATCTCTATAGGGAAGCTGGAGAGAATCTCTATTGGGGAGCTGGATAGAGAATCTCTATAGACGAGCTGGATAGAGAATCTCTATAGACGAGCTGGAGAGAGAATCTCTATAGGCGAGCTGGAGAGAGAATCTCTATAGGCGAGCTGGAGAGAGAGAATCTCTATAGGCGAGCTGGAGAGAGAGAATCTCTATAGGCGAGCTGGAGAGAGAGAATCTCTACAGGCGAGTTGGAGAGAGAGAATCTCTACAGGCGAGTTGGAGAGAATCTCTACAGGCGAGTTGGAGAGAATCTCTACAGGCGAGTTGGAGAGAATCTCTACAGGCGAGTTGGAAAGAATCTCTACAGGCGAGCTGTAGAGAGAGTGTCTTTCCAGAGGAACTGAAGGTGGTCGATTTAGGCAGACTCGAGGAAGTTTTGTTAATTAAGTCAGGGAAAATATACCTCATCAAAATAACGGTTTAAGACTCTACGACAGATCAGGAACTAGCCATATCGGCCCGTCTCTCCTACCGGCTGATGTGTACTATGATTCTCAAAGAGAGTAACCAATTTGTTGCAAATTTCTTAATGTTTTACAAAATTTAGATTAATTTCGTAAAAGAGCCATATCGGTATACTTCTGTTAGGTCTAATGTATTTTGCGTGATTTCGTTTTTTTGTAATAATGTCATACAGTTCTGCAAATATGTCACATTGGTTTTTGGCCATTTTTGTATTCAAAAAAAATGTCACATAAAAGCTGTGGCCCATTTTACCTGCTAGAATAGGCTTCTGCCCTGTCCCAAACTCTGACTTCATGCGAAATTCCGTGTCGATTTGTCCTTAATTATGACTTGTAGACCTGGTCCATTTCAACCCCAAAATTTTTCGCAATGATCTTTAAAAATCGAAGCTAACCCTCATGAAAATTTTTATGAGGATCGGACGATAATTGCGAATTGAAGTGTACAAAATATAAGAAAATGTAAAAAAAAATGTAACAAAATTTAAATTTGACGCAACACCCTCCATTATTTCTTTCCTTAGAGGGTTAATTTGATGGCCATAACTGCTGTCGCAATTTTTGTAATTCGCTGGCCACAAACATACACAATTACGCGTCGCTTATTGATTTTAGCGTAAATATTTTTAGATTCATGGTTTTTTTGTTCTTGTTTTTTTTTTCTTCTGTGTGCTGTGACCTCGTTCAAGATCAGATATCCAATTTGGGTTACATGTTTTTTTTTTCTTCTTTTGTGTTAAAGCACAAATTAACAATGTCAACGATAAGGTGAATTATGGCAACGGGTCAAATGTTAATATTTCACGTGAAAACTTTTCAAGGAGTTGACATAATTAAAATTAGGGTTTTAAAATGAAAAGATTTTGAATGGGGACTTTAAGAAGAGTTTTTCGAAGGAACAAAAGGCAAAGAAAGCGTTAATTTTTATAAAAAAAAAATATCAGGGACCCTCTGACGTAGAAAACATGGATTTTTGAGAATATGTTTACAAAAGCCATTTGACCAGGAAATTATGGATTTTTGGAATATTTTTGAAAGGAGGTTCTATGTAAGAAAACAAAAATTTAAATATTTATTGAAAGACCATCTGACCTAGAATAATTGGATTTTTTTTTTTTTTTTTTTTTTTTTTTTTTTTTTGCATAAATTTCCTGACCATGGGTTCATGGATTTTTAAGGAATATTCAAGAACCATTTGGGTTTTTGGGATTTTTAAATAATACTTTCCAAGGGCCGTCAGACTAAGAAATCATTAAGGTTTCGGATTTTTTCTAAGGTACATCTGACCATAAATATGTGGATTTCCAATGTATATTTTTTAAGTGCTTCAAATCAAAAAAAAGTGGAATTTTAGGAAAATTTTTCAGGGTCAATTTGACCAAGAAAACGGGTATTTTGAAAGAATATTCCAAATGCGAAGTTCTGATTTTTTGATAGTTTGCAAAAGACTTTTTAACCAAAAAAAGTGGGATTTTAAAGAATATTTTAAAGGACCATCTTAGCAAAAAAAAAAAAAAAAATAATTAAAAAAGCTGTAAGTTCGACCGGGCCGAACTTTGAATGCCCTCCAACATTTGGAATGAATTTGGCAAATTTAAAAAAAAAAAAAAAATAAATAAATAAAATCCCCTAAAAATTCTGCTAAAATCTTAAAAATATCGAATGTAGCCTTTTTAATAGGGTCTATACGAAGACGTGGACCTGCAAAGACAATTTTCTGTTTCAGGCTGTAGTATCCATTACGAACTTCAAATACCAAATTTGAAACAATTCCGGTGAATAATATTGCTAAAATCATCAAAAGGTCGAATATCGGGAGGTGCCATTATAGGGGGGCTTTACGAAGGCGTGGACCTGAACAGACCATGTCAAAGGCTGTAGCATCCATTACGAACTTCAAATACCAAATTTGAAAAAATTCCGGTAAATAATGTCTCTAAAATCAACAAAGTACCGTTACCTGGGGGCTATACGAAGACGTGGACCTGCCCGGACAATTTTCTGTCTTAGGCTGTAGTATCCATTACGAACTTCAAATACCAAATTTGAAACAATTCCGATGAATAATGTCGCTAAAATCATTAAAATACCGAATATCGGGAGGTACTGTTCTGGGGGGTATACGAAGACGTGGACCTGCCCGGACAATTTTATGTCATAGGCTGTAGTATCCATTACGAACTTAAAATACCAAATTTGAAACAATTCCGCTGAATAAAGTCTCTAAAATCAACAAAGTACCGAATATCGAGCGGTACTGTTGTATGAGGGCTATACGAAGACGTGGACCTGCCCGGACAATTTTATGTCATAGGCTGTAGTATCCATTACGAACTTTAAATACCAAGTTTGAAACATTTCCGGTGAATAATGTTTCTAAAATCATTAAAATACCGAATATCGGGAGGTACTGTTGTATGGGTGCTATACGAAGACGTGGACCTGCCCGGACAATTTTATGTCATAGGCTGTAGTATCCATTACGAACTTCAAATAAAAAATTTGAAACAATTCCGGTGAATAATGTCTCTAAAATCAACAAAGTACCGAATATCGAGCGGTACTGTTGTATGAGGGCTATACGAAGACGTGGACCTGCACAGACAATTTTCTGTCTTAGGCTGTAGTAACCATTACGAACTTCAAATACCAAATTTGAAACAATTCCGGTGAATAATGTCTCTAAAATCAACAAAGTACCGAATATCGAGAGGTACTGTTGTATGAGGGCTATACGAAGACGTGGACCTACATTGTCCATTTTCAATTCCAAAATACCTGCAGACATAAAATACATTTGAGTAAAATTTTATCAATCTACTTCAATTCGTTCAGAAGTTAGAGTGATTTCCACAGACGGATAGGCGGACAGACGGACGTATAGGCGGACGACATAGAATTTTTTGCTGATTAAGAATATATATACTTTGTGGGGTCTAAAATGTATATTTCGAGGTGTTACAAAGGGATTGACAAACTTAATATACCCTCCATACTATGGTGGAGGTTATAACAACACGTGGATTTTTATTTTTCAAAGGACTTTCGGATCGAAAAATCGTGAATTTTTTTTAAAAAAAATTGTGATAACAAAAAACTTGCATTTTTCATTTTAAGGTTCTGATCAAAAAAACTGATTTTTATACCCTACAACATGTTGGGGGTATTATAAGTTTGATTGGGCCAAAAATTATGTAACACCTCGAAATATTGGTTTCCCACATAGGAAAGTATATCTGGATCTTCCTATCTCGCCGAGATGAGTCGATCTAGCTATGTATGTCCGTCCGTCCGTCTGTCCGTCTGTCCGTCTGTCCATGTTAATTTGTAATCACTCTACAGGTCGCAATTATGAACCAATTTTCACGAAATTGAAAATGGAGGTGGGGTTAAGGTCAGAATAGAACCCTATTGTTTTTGAAAATGATCGTACGATATTTAGGGGTTGAAATGGACCTGATTTTGCAGTTGCTCTAGAGGCTACAATTATGAATCAATCGACGCAAAAAATTACATGGAGTTAGAGTTTAGGACTGGGCATCTGACAATATTTAGCGGGTAAAATAGACCCTAACTGCTATGTAATAAAATAGGAAAATTTGCTCTAAACCGCGAATACTTTTAATCCCAGCCAAATCACAAATACATTAAAAGATCACTTCTGACCATTACAATGATGCTAATAGCCAAGAAATCGGATATATAGCAAAATAGGTACAATATATATGTGTAAGAATTGATCTTATTTATTCTGCTTATAAATCGAGAACCGCTGGGCCGATTTTCACAATTTCCATCAATTTGGAATGGTATCCTGCCAAAAAAGGATAAAATCTGAAAAATATACCAATAAAATAGTGAATATCTTTTGTTCCATTTTCCAATTTTTTATCGCATGCGATTTTTTCAATTTGACTTACAATTTTGAATTGTAATTTTTTTTAAATTTTTACACCCTTCAACACTACGTTTTTATATACATGTCGCAATTATCGTCCGAACCTCACGAAATTTGGCATGGGGGTAGGGTTAGGGTCAGAATTAAAGCCTATTGTTCCTAAGATGTACATTGAGAGGTTCCAATGGTCTAAAATAATTTTGTAGTCGCTCTATAGGCCACAACTGAAAACTAATCGACACGGAATTTCACATCAGAAGAGTGTTAAGGACAGGGAAGCAGTCCATCATTTTGGATGACCATTGGATTATATTTACATCTGGGCAGGGCTCTCTGACATTATTTCAAAAACCAAATCTTCCAAAATGGATTTGGAAATAAGGGGACTTCGAACATATAGCAGTGTTGTAGGGTATCACATGGTCGGCCCCGCACGTCTTAAATAATAGTTTTAAGGACTATCTGACCAGGAAAATGCGGATATTTAAGATTATTGTTTAAAGGATATTTTGATCAAAAATAAGTGATTTTAAAAATACCTTTTGAAGAATCTACCCACCAAGTGTTTTTTTTTTTTTTTTTTTTTCTAAAAAAAAAACTGAATATTTATATATTTCAAAAGACCCTCCGGCCAAAATTATTTTGATTTTTCTGGCCATTTTTTTAACGACAAATAACCCCTTTTCGTATTTTTCCTCAAAAAAAAAAAAAAAAATTAAAACAATTTGCCATTTGAAAAATTGCCATTAATTAAAAATGATTTATTAGCTGTGGAATTCCACCACTTCACAATCGCTTAATTTTGGTTTTTTTGGTGGGGAAATCCCAGACATGCAATTTTTCGTACATTCACCCCATTACAAAATGAAAAATGCCCAAAAAATGATTGTAGTTTTTTTTAATTACTTTTGGACTATTGGTCAACAGTCTTAAAAGAATGATTGTAATCTAATTAAAATCATACAGATTGCGAAATATTTTGGGATGAGGTGAGTGAATTGTGTGTGTGTGTGACTCATAAAAAATTGGTTAAAATTTGAAAATGGAAAGGGGAGGGATTTTTCATGTTTGAAAAGGTCAGAGGTGTTTTTTTTTTTTTCTAACCATAAAGTGAACAATGTAAAGATCTAGGTTTGTATATATAATTCGAGATTACTCAAAACTTTATTTTTAAGGATATTTTTTATATGATATCCCAAGACTATAAAACTTATAGTTTCAGCAATTGGAAAACTTATTTTTCAAGGCCTACCAAAGTCAATGCAATGAAGTTTTAACAACTGCTATTTTTAATTTAATAACGTTTTAAGAATGTAAATTGAAAGAATTGTAATATTTAATGAATTTAAGGATCAGAACCAAGCTTTACATTTTTTAGAATATTTTTTAAGACAGACATTTAAGGCTCTGAGAGAACATTTAATAACTCCACTAAATATTTCTTCAAAGCGCATTGTCTGACTTTAACATTCCTTCTAATAATCATACCAGAAATATTTAAAAAAACGTAAAATTATGACCTCGAAGGACCCGTAAGAATTATCATTAGCGATCTACGTTTTTACAACGCCCTGTAGATGGGGTTCCAAGCCCTTTTAAAAGTGGCTTTAAGGCCCCTTGAAAAACGGCCCTTTGCACCGTCTCAAATGTTGATTTTATAACGATCTTTAACCTTTTATAAACGTTAGTATTTGAAGGAAGGAGGTCTTTATGAGGTCCTTCATATACTTATGCTTATAATGGCTTTAAAAATCAAGACCTCAAATCATAGCTGTAAGGTCCTTTAAAAATCGAGGCTTGGCATGGCTCTAAGATCCTTTTAAAGATCAAGGCTTGGAATGACTCTAAAGTCCATTAAAAATTCAGAATTGGAGTGGCTCTAAAGTCCTTTAAAAAACCACGCGTGTAATGGCTCTAAGATCCTTTAAAATCCAGGCTTGGAATGGTTCTAAGGTGCCTCAAAAATCCAGGCTCGGAATGGTTCTGAGGTGCCTCAAAATGCCATACTTGGAATGGCTCTAAGTTCCTTTAAAAATTCAGGTCCTTTAAAGATCCAGGCTTGGAATGGCTCTAAGATCCCTCAAAAATCTAGGCTTGAAGTGGCTGTAAGGCCCTTTAAAAATCCACGCTTGGGATGGCTCTGAATTCTTTTAAAATCCACGCTTGGAATGGAACTAAGGTTCTTTAAAAATATACGCTTAGAATGGCTCTAAGGTTCTTTAAAAATCCACACTTGAAATGGCTCTAAGGTCCTTTAAAAATCGAGGCTTGGCATGGTTCAAAGGTCCTTTTAAAGATCGAGGCTTGGTCCTTTGAAAATTCAGGCTTGGAATGGCTCTAAGGTCCTTTAAATATCCAGACTTGGAATGGCTCTAAGGTCCTTCAAAAATCCACACTTTGAATGGCTCTAAGATCCATCAAAACTCCACGCTTGGAATGGCTCTAAGGTCTTTAAAAATCCACACTTGGAATGGCTCTAAGGTCCTTTAAAGATCCAGGTTTGGAATGGCTCTAAGATCCCTCAAAAATCCACACTTTGAATGGCTCTAAGATCCATCAAAAATCCACGCTTGGAATGGCTTTAAGATCCTTCAAAAATCCACGCTCGGAATGGCTCTAAGGTCTTTAAAAATCCAAGCTTGGAATGACTCTAAGGTCTTTAAAAATTCCATGGCTCTTAATTCCCTTAAAAATTGAGGCTTGGCATGGTTCTAAGGTCTTTAAAAATCCACGCTTGGAATGGCTCTAAGATCCTTTAAAAATCGAGGCTTGGCATGGTTCTAAGGTCCTTTTAAAGATCGAGGCTTGGTCCTTTGAAAATTCAGGCTTGGAATGGGTATAAGGTCCTTTAAGGATCCAGGCTTGAAATGGTTCTAAGATCCTTCAAAAATCCACGCTTGGAATGGCTCTAAGATCCTTCAAAAATCCAAGCTTGGAATGGCTCCAAGATTCTTCAAAAATCCACGCTTGTAATGGCTCTAAGGTCTTTAAAAATCCACGCTTGGAATGGCTCTAAGATCCTTTAAAAATCGAGGCTTGGCATGGTTCTAAGGTCCTTTTAAAGATCGAGGCTTGGTCCTTTGAAAATTCAGGCTTGGAATGGGTATAAGGTCCTTTAAGGATCCAGGCTTGAAATGGTTCTAAGATCCTTCAAAAATCCACGCTTGGAATGGCTCTAAGATCCTTCAAAAATCCAAGCTTGGAATGGCTCCAAGATTCTTCAAAAATCCACGCTTGTAATGGATCTAAAATCCTTTAAAAATCAACGCTTGGAATGGCTCTAAGGTCTTTAAAAATCCACGCTTGGAATGGCTCTAAGGTCCTTTAAAAATTCATTCTTGGAATGACTCTAATGCCCTTTAAAAATCCACGCTTGGAATGGCACTAAGATCCTTTAAAAATCGAGGCTTGGCATGGTTCTAAGGTCCTTTTAAAGATCGAGGCTTGGTCCTTTGAAAATTCAGGCTTGGAATGGCTCTAAGGTCCTTTAAAAATCGTAATTTTTAAAAAAAAAATGTGATAACAAAAACTTGCATTTTTACATGTTAAGGACGTTCTGACCAAAAAATATGATTTTTAAATAATGTTTTAAGGACTATCTGACCGAGAAAAAGCGGATATTTAAGATTATTATTCAAAAGATGTTTTGATCAAAGAAAAGAGATTTAAGAATACCTGTTGAAGAATCTACCCACCAACAGTTTTTTTCTAATAACAAAATACTGAATATTTATATATGCTTGGAATGACTCTAAGGTCCTTTAAAAATCCACGCTTGGAATGGCTCTGATATGTTTAAGGTCCTGTAAAATCGCCGTTTATAGTGGCTCTAAGGTCCTTTGAATATCCACGCTTCTAATAGCATCAACAAAAGCTAAAAGCTCCTTAAAAAATTTACGCTTCTAATAGCATCAACAAAAGCTAAAAGCTCCTTAAAAATTCACGCTTATAAAAGCTGCAATAAATGTCAAAGGTCCTTTAAAAATCAGGCTTATAAAAGCTTCAATGAAGGTCAAAGGTCGTTTAAAAATCCACGTTTATAAATGTTTCAATAAAAGCTCAAATGTCCTTTAAAAATCCACGTTTAAAAAGAGTCTAAAAAGGGCTCAAATATGCTTTAAAAATCCACTTTTATAAAGGCTTCAGTAAAGCCTCAAAGGTCCTTTAAAAATTCACGTTTATAAAGGCTCAAAAGTCCTTAAAAAATCAACGTTAATAAAGGCTCCAATAAAGGCTCAAAGATCCCTAAAAAATCCACGTTTATAAAAGCTCCAATAAAGGCTCAAAGGTGCTTTAAAATCCACGTTTATAAAGGCTCCAATGAACTCAAAGGTCCTTTAAAAAACTATGCTTATTATGGTTCTAAGGTCCTTTAAAATTTCGCTCTAAAGTGCTTTAAATATCCACGTTTATAAAGGCTCAAAAGTCCTTTAAAATCCGCGTTTATAAAGTCCTTTAAAATCCATGTTTATAAAGGCTCAAAGGTCCTTTAAAATCCACGTTGATAAAGGCTCCAATAGACTCAAAGGTCCTTTAAAAAACTATGCTTATTATGGTTCTAAAGTCCTTTAAAATTCCGCCTTAAAGTCCTTTAAAAATCCACGTTTATAAAGGCTCAAAAGTCCTTTAAAATCCACGTTTATAAAGGCTTAAATGTCCTTTAAAATCCACGTTTATAAAGGCTTAAATGTCCTTTAAAATCCACGTTTATAAAGGCTCCAATAAAGACTCGAAGGTCCTTTAAAATCCACGTTTATAAAGGCTCCAATAAAGGCTCGAAGGTCCTTTAGAAATCCACGTTTATAATAGCCCCAATAAAGGCTTTATGGTCCTTTAAAATCCACGTTTATAGTAGCTCCAATAAAGGCTCTATGGTCCTTTAAAATCCACGTTTATAAAGGCTCCAATAAAGGCTCTATGGTCCTTTAAAATCCACGTTTATAAAGGCTCCAATAAAGGCTATATGGTCCTTTAAAAATCCACGTTTATAAAGGCTTCAATAAAAGCTTAAAGGTCCTTTAAAAATAAACGCTTATTATGGCTTTAAGGTCCTTTAAAAATCCACTCTTATTATGGTTTTAAGGTCCTTAAAAAATACAGGCTTATTATGTCTTTAAGGTCCTTTAAAAAAAATTTTATAAAAAGTATACGGTCTTTAATGAGCCGATATTTATGAAGGATCTAAGGTCCTTTAAAAGTCCAAGTTTATAATGACTCTCAAGTCATATAAAACCTAACGTTAATATTGGTTCCAAGGTCCTTACCACGTTTAAAACGTTCTTTCATGGAAGGTCTTTAAAAGTCCACGTTTAATATGACTCTAGGATCCTTCCAAAATATACGTTTCTAATGATCTAGGGTATTTTTGGGTTTTAAAAATCCTTCAAAAAACTCGATTTTACGAAAGACTCGAAGAGCCTTGATTGACAGTGGGACTTTTATTAATGAGATTTCTCAAAGGACTCCACAGGCTTTATACACATGTAAGTTTTCGAAGGCCTTAGATTAAGCTCAATTTTAAAGGTCCTTAGAGCCTTTAATTCAGAGTTAACAATAATTAAGAATTAATCAATATTTTAATTAATACATCTTACACAGAATTCTTTTTGCCAAAAAAAGACATCAACAAGGTCGTCAAACAAATATTGTCTTGACTTTTTGGAAGGTCCTTACAGTCTTTAATGGTCCTTAGAGCCCTTACAACCGTGGAATTCAAAAAGTGTTTAAATTATAGTCATAGAACCTCAGAGCCTTTATAAAGCAAACCATAGAGCCATTAAAAAGGTCCAGGACTTTAAATGGATTTCAAACGGATTGTGAACGGATCTTAAAGCTTGAATTAAAAAGGATCAGGACCTGGACTTTTAAAGAACCTTACAGCATTTATTAGAGTCTTCACAGACTTGAATTTCCCAAGGATTTTACAGTCTTTATTTAATTATTTAAATTAATACATCTTACACAGAATCCTTTTTGTTGATTTTTTTTTTTTGGAGCTGCTGGACTTTATTTGCACTCTTAAGGATGCAGATAAAAAAGTTCACGACTTACACATATTCTTTTAGTTTAGTTTTTTTTTTATTTTCTTAATGAAAATGTTGGATATCACATGGCCTGCTTGAACCAAATAAAGGTTTTTTTTATTTTATTTTCTCTAACTTTTTTTTTTATTTTCACTAACAATTTTTGACTCACGCTACCTTACTTGTAGGCCATAAATTGATAAGTCACTTCACAAAACATTTCTTTTTTTTCGAATAACTTTTCTCTTTGATAAATTTCAAGATTTCATGATTCTGATGGAAGGCACTTAATTCTTTGATATTTTTATGCAAAAAAAAACCAAAAAAATATTAACGTTTTTATCGGCCAGCAACGACATTTTTGTGTTATACCACCGAAACTAAAAATTAACAAAACACCAACAACAACAACACCATAGATTATAACACTTCCATGGATTGGTAGGCAGTCAGGCATTCCATCGCTTAGGCCTATGGCTGCAACATGCAAACGCCTCTGTGGCATTCACAAATTGGGTTGTCCTTTTTATACCCTACAACACTATGTGTTGGGGGTATTATAAGTTTGATTGGGCCAAAAATTATGTAACACCTCGAAATATTGATTTCCCATATAGGAAAGTATATATGGATCTTCCTAGCTCGCCGAGCTGAGTCGATCTAGCTATGTATGTCCGTCCGTCCGTCTGTCCGTCTGTCCGTCTGTCCGTCTGTCCATGTTAATTTGTAATCACTCTACAGGTCGCAATTATGGCCCGATCTTCACGAAATTTAGAATGGAGGTGGGGCTAGGGTCAGAATAGAACCCTATTTCTTTTGGAGATGATCGCATAATATTTAGGGGTCGAAATGGACCAAAAACTGAAAAAATGTCGGATTTTGCAGTAGCTATACAGGTCGCAATTATAGACCAATCGACGCGGAACTTCGCATGTAGCTAGAGTTTAGGCCGGGGAAGAAGCCTACCAATTTGGGTGGTCATCGGATAATATTTTGCGGGTAAAATAGACCATATCTTTTGTGTTGAAAAAAAATCAAAATTTTTCATTAAACCGCGAATATTTTAAATCCCGGCGAAATCACAAAGCCATGGCAAGGTTACTTCTGATCTTTACATTGATGTTAACATCCAACAAAACGGATATATAGCAAAATATGTGCGATATATATGTCTATCAAAGAGGATATGCTTGAAAGATCTCTTATATGTCGAGAACGGCTGAACTGATTTCGACAGTTCTCATTAATTCAGAATGGCCTCTTTGCAGGAAAGAAAAAACGTCTAAAAAAATCGCATAAAAATATCTCTATAAAGATGAAAATATGGATTTTGTAAAATTTTCTCATATTTTTTCAATTTTGTCATATTTTTGGCATATTTTCATTTTGAATTAAACATTTGGTAATATTTCTGAAGCTAACAAAACTAAGTAGTTAGGATATCAGGATATCATATACAGATCGCATTTATGGCCCGATCCTTACGAAATTTTGCATGGGGATAAGATGAGGGTCAGAATAGAAGTTTACTCTTCTTGGAGATGATCGCCATATATTTAGGTGTTGAAATGGACCAAAAAACTGCAAAATTGTCAGGAGGTCGTAATTATCGCCCGATCCTCACGCACATTTGAATGGGGGTTACCGCACATTGCAAAAGCCAAGCAGTTTCGGATGGCCATCCAAAAATATTCAATGTGTGAAATAGTTTGCCAACTTTTGTAGACAAAATACGAAAATGTCCATTCCAGTGACTTTTTGGAGAATTCACAAATACAGGAAAGACGCACTTCCGACTATTTCATTAACGCTGATTTCGTTGAAGAATGTAGTCAAATGTCTGTATCTCATATAGATGCGTTTCAGTCAAAAACCAATAATAAATTTTAATCTTTTGCCACTTCTGAGAGATTGTAGGTCTTTGGGAAATATTGGTTCCAGATCTAGGAAGACCATTTACGTGCAACATCTACCAATACGAAATGAGCAAATTAGTTTAACTTGCTATTATTCGAAAATTAGAGAACGAAACCTGACGAAACCTGGTTTTCTTTTATTATTTGTCACAATATCTTGTGGAATTCTTTCGAGTATCTCGCCTATATGAACTGTATCGTTTATTATAGTGTTGTAGGGTATTCAACGGTCGGCCCCGATCGACTGTAGCCTTTGCTTACTTGTTGAGAATATTTTTAGATTTCCTCCAAAATCCAAACGGTTTAACTTATGGCCTTAACAAGCGCGAATGTGGCGATTTCAAGTGGCCAACACGGCTAAATGCCAACTGTTTGTTGCAGCGGCAAAGGTGTCTTTCTTTTGGCAAACAAGGCGCTTTAAAGAAGGCTGTTGTTGGAGGAGTTTGAAACACACACAACTAACTTCTTTTGTAATGCAAGTCAAGTGTGAGAAATGAGAGAGAGCGAGAGATGAGTTCTCTCACTTACATGCTTGCCTCATTTTTGTGGCAAATTTCCAATTCGCCCTGCTGGCAGTCAGGCGTGTTAGCCAGCTAGCTGTTCGAATTAGTTGACTGCAACCTGTTGTTATTTGCCATACACACGCGATTTTGTTTGCAACAACGAAGCCAGAGTGTCGTTGTTGTTGTTGTTCGTTGTAAGTCAAGTCATTCAGCCTGGCAGTCAGTCATCATCATGGCTATGGCATTTCTCTATCAATGATGCCTTCCATTCACCATTCAGTTGATGTCTAGGTTTGTGTTTTTTTTTTCTTCTACTTCTTCGTTGTTGGAGCGTTCTGCCTATAATAAGGCAATTGAAAATAAATGTAAACAAATCAAAAAGTAATATAGCATACTTTCAGGGGGGTTAACACAATTTTGCATACTTTTTGGCGCTGTTTGGCAATAGGGGTTGATTTTTTTTTCTTTGTTTGCTGAAAATAAAATTGTTGACTATCTAGTCACGCTTCGTAATTGGAAATTTGTCAAGAGCTTACTGCTCATTTAAGGAGGTGTGATATTATTTTTGTTAAAAGCAAAGGATGAGTCTGAGAGTGAGAGTGAAAAAGCGGGAAGGGGGAGGTGGGGAAAGTAAAATATAATTTTTTTCAATGCCGAAAAAAGACATCAGCAAGGTCGTCAAACAAACGTGGTCTTGACTTTTTGAAATTCCTTTAAGGTCCTAACAGTTTTTGAAGCACTTACACACGTGGGTTTCAAAAATATTTAGAAGGATCTTCAAAGGACCGTGCAGCCTTTATAAAGCAAATCATAGAGCCATTTTAAAGATCTAGGACTTTAAATGGATTTCAAACGGATTGTGAACGGATCTTAAAGCTTGAGCCTTTGAGGCTTTATTGGAGATTATATGAAAGTGGATTTTAAAGAACCTTTGATCCTTTATAAATGTAGATTTTTAAAGGACATTTGAGCCTTTATAAACTTGGATTTTAAAGGACCTTTGAGCCTTTATTGGAGATTATATTAAAGTGTATTTTTAAAGAACCTTTGATCCTTTATAAACGTGGGTTTTTAAAGGACTTTTAAGGCTTTATTGGAACGTTTATAAACTTGGATTTTTCAAGGACCTTTGAGCCTTTATTGGAGCCTTTATAAACATGGATTTTCAAAGATCTTTGAGCCTTTACAAACGTGGATCTTTCCAGGACCTTTGAGCCTTTGTTGGAGCCTTTATAAACGTGGATTTTTCAAGGACCTTTGAACCATTATTAGAGCCTTTATAAACGTGGATTTTTAAAGGACTTTTGAGCCTTTATTGGAGATTATATAAAAGTGGATTTTTAAAGAGCCTTTGATATTTTATAAACGTGGATTTTTAATGGACCTTTGAGCCTTTATTGGAACTTTTATAAACTTGGATTTTTCAAGGACCTTTGAGCCTTTATTGGAGCATTTATAAACGTGGATTTTTAAAGGACCTTTGAGCCTTTATTGGAATGTTTATAAACTTGGATTTTTCAAGGACCTTTGAACCTTTGTTGGAGCCTTTATAAACATGGATTTTTACAGGACCTTTGAGCCTTCATAAACTTGGATTTTAAAGGACCTTTGAGCCTTTATAAAGGTGGATTTTTAAAGGACCTTTGAGCCTTTATAAACGTGGATTTTTCAAGGACCTTTGAGCCTTTATTGGAGCCTTTATAAACATGGATTTTTACAGGACCTTTGAGCCTTTATAAACGTGGATTTTTCAAGGACCCTTGAGCCTTTTTTAAACGTGGATTTTTCGAGGACCTTTGAACCTTTATTGAAGCCTTTATAACTGTGGATTTTTCAAGAACCTTTGAGCCTTTATTGGAGCCTTTATAAACGTGGATCTTTCAAGGACCTTTGAGCCTTTATTGGAGCCTTTATAAACATGGATCTTTCAAGGACCTTTGAGCCTTTATTGGAGCCTTTATAAACGTGGATTTTTCAAGGACCTTTGAACCTTCATTAGAGCCTTTATAAACGTGGATTTTTAAAGGACCTTTGAGGCTTTATTGGAGATTATATTAAAGTGGATTTTTCAAGGACCTTTGAGCCTTTATTGGAGCCTTTATAAACATTGATTTTTACAGGACCTTTGAGCCTCATAAACTTGGATTTTTAGAGGACATTTGAGCCTTTATAAACTTGGATTTTAAAAGACTTTGAGCCTTTAAAAACGTGGATTCTTCAAGGACCTTCAATCCTTTACTGGAACGTTTATAAACGTGGATTTTTCAAGGACCTTTGAGCCTTTATTGGAGCCTTTATAAACGTGGATTTTTAAAGCACTTTTAAGTCTTTATTGAAGATTAAATAAAAGCGGATTTTTAAACCCTTTATAAACGTGGATTTTTAAAGGACCTTTGAGGCTTTATTGGAACGTTTATAAACTTGTATTTTTCAAGGACATTTGAGCCTTTAATGGAGCCTTTATAAACGTGGATTTTTAAAGGACCTTTGAGGCTTTATTGGAACGTTTATAAACTTGTATTTTTCAAGGACCTTTGAGCCTTTATTGGAGCCTTTATAAACGTGGATTTTTAAAGGACCTTTGAGGCTTTATTGGAACGTTAATAAACTTGGATTTTTCAAGGACCTTTGAGGCTTTATTGGAGCCTTTATAAACGTGGATTTTCAAGGACCTTTGAGCCTTTATTGGAGCCTTTATAAACGTGGATTTTTGAAGGACCTTTGATTGGATTTTTGACACTTGGATTTTTAAAGGACGTTGAAACCTTTATATATGTTTATTTTTAAAGGGCCTTCGAGCCTTTACATACGTTTATTTTTAAAGAACCTCTGAGTTTTTAGCAATTTGGATTTCTAAAGGATCTCTGAGCCTTTATAAATGTGCACATTTAAAGAACCTTTGAACCTTTATAAATGTGGGATTTACAGGGCCTTCGAGTACCTTTTGGAGACGTTATAAACGTGGAGTTTGAGGGATCTTAGAGTCTACATAAGCATAGGTTTTTAAATGACTTTGGAGTTTTTGTTTAGACCTTAGAGCCTTTGCAATAGCCTTTCTATTTTTCTATACCCTCTACCATCCATAGAATGGAGGGTATATTAAGTTCGTCATTCCGTTGGTAACTCATCGAAATAATAATTTTTGACCCAACAAAGTTTATATATTCTTGATCAGCATAAACTTCTAAGACAATTTAGCCCTTTCCGTCCGTCTGTTGTAATCACGCCAGAGTCAAAACGAATTAAGATAGGAAGCTAAAATTTTGCATAGATCAGTCTTTTGTTTGCAGGCAGGTCAAGTTCGAAGATGGGCTATATCGGTGCACGATATCGAATGAACCCCTTTATAACAGTAACCCCCCCCCCATATTTCGTATTTTAATGATTTTAGCCACATTTTTCTATAGAATAGTCTAAAAATCCACACAAGGAGTTCCCTCTGAGTACTTTACCCCCTGGAAGAGAATTGTCCATATAGGTCGAGGTTTTAGTTTAGCAATCATATAACGCTACCCCGAGATATTCTGGTATTTTTAGGATTTCGTAAAATTTCGTATTTAAAGTTGGCAATGGGTACTACAACATATGACGGAAAATTGTCTAAGCAGGTCCTCGTCTTAGTAAAGCCCCCATACAATAGTAACTTTTTTTATTCAGTATTTTGATGCTTTTAAAGATATTTTTCACCGGAATTGTTTCAGTTTCCGTATTTGAAGTTTATAATCGGTAGTACAGGTTAAGACAGAAAATTATTTTTTTTTAATTTTTCAAGTTTTTTTCCGAATGGTGGAGGGTATAAAAAGTTCGGCCCGGCCGAACATAGCTGATTTTTTAGTTGTTTATTTTTAAACGACTATTGATCCTAAGTGGATCATAGAGTCTCTATAAACATCGATTTAAAAAACCTGAGAGCCTTTAAAGAATACATTTTAATCAGGTATTTTTCAAGGTCTAAGGTCCTAAGGCAAGGACAGAGGAGGAATTCTCTTTATAAGACTCCTCATGACGAACGCTTTTAAAGAACCTTACTTGCTTCATACTTGTGACGATTTATAAAATACTTGACCCCCGATAAACGTAGATCTTACAAAGAATTCTGGGGCATGAATTCTTTGGTATGTTGCTAAGATTCAAAGAACTCTATCAGAATTCTAAACCCTCGATATACGTACGATTTTCAGGTTTCCTTGGATCCATCATAGTATTTGTATGCCTTATAAACCTCATGCATCAAAATGTCCTAAAACTACACGTTTCAACGTTCACTTTAAATTAAGTAATTGCCTAAAAGTATGCATCACACATGTAGAGAGAGAGAGAGAGAGAGAGAGAGAATTAAAATCACGTGCTTCAGCTGTCCATAATCCATGCAAATTTTTTTTCAGCTAAACCCATGCAATGGCTTGTTTGACATATTTTTATATGATTTGAATTTATTTTTAGCTAATTCTACATTTTAATTTGGAAGAAGAACGAACATTTTGCTATGATTTATGACATGCATGATGAATTTAATTAATTTTCAAATTGTGTTGCATACCTATAGGAGGGTTTAAATTTGAACAAAAAAATTCTTTAAAAATTAAAAAAAAAAATTGGGTAAGGGTATTTTTAGAGAAAATTAAAAAAGGAGCAAAATAAAGAAATCCTTTGGATAATCCGAAAATAAACCGGTAAAGAAAGTCTTAAAGTCGGGCTGGGCCGACTGTATGATACCCTACACCACTTTGCTAAATTAGTAGAGCTCAGCATAATAATTAAAAGTTTTTATGGGAGAATTCAATCATATACGCTATGATTATAATTATAATTTAAAGTTCAAAGGACTAAATATGCCGAAGTATTTGTATCTTTTAAATTCGGACTTGTTTTGCCCATTTGGTTCACAATTAATTTGAAATCAGATAAAGATATATATGGGAGCTATATTCAAATCGGAATCGATCTCGATAAAATTTTACAAATGTATTTCTGAGCTGTATTTGATATATTTCCCCAAATATTGTTGTTACAGAGTGCATATTACGACTGCGGAGGACAAAAATAACAAATCGGATGAACAATATATATGGGAGCTATAGCCATATCTGATCCGATCTTCACCAAATTTGACATACTAGCTTCTAGGCTCGATTCGGTCGTAAGTGCCAAATTCCATCCCATTTGGACAAATATTAGACGTTTGGTCGACAATAAAATGTAAATCGGAAGAAGTTATATATTGGAGCTATATCCAAATCGGAACCGATCTCGATAAAATTTGGCAAAGATATTTCTGAGCTGTATTTGATATATTTCCCCAAATATCGTTGTTACGGAGTGCATATCAGGGCTGTGGGTAACAAATATAACAAATCGGATGAGCAATATATATGGGAGCTATAGCTATATCCGAACCGATCTTCACCAAATTTGACATACTAGCTTTTAGACTCAATTCGGTCATAAGTGCCAAATTCCATCCCATTTGGACAAATATTAGACGTTTGGTCGACAATAAAAGGTAAATCGGAAGAAGTTATATATGGTAGCTATATCCAAATCGGAACCGATCTCGATAAAATTTTACAAATGTATTTCTGAGCTGTATTTGATATATTTTTCCAAATATTGTTGTTACGGAGTGCATATTACGACTGCGGAGGACAAAAATAACAAGTCGGATGAACAATATATATGGGAGCTATAGCTATCTCTGATCCGATCTTCACCAAATTTGACGTACTAGCTTCTAGGCTCAATTCGGTCGTAAGTGCCAAATTCCATACTATTCGGGCTGGTATTACACGTATGATGCACAATAAAAGGCAAATCGGAAGAAGTTATATTTGGGAGCTATATCCAAATCTGAACCGATCTCGATAAAATTTTGCAAATGTATTTCTGAGCTGTATTTGATATATTTCCCCAAATATTGTTGTTACGGAGTGCATATCAGGGCTGTGGGTAACAAATATAACAAATCGGATGAACAATATATATGGGAGCTATAGCTATATCTGATCCGATCTTCACCAAATTTGACATAATAGCTTCTAGACTCAATTCGGTCGTAAGTGCTAAATTCCATCCAATTTGGACAAATATTAGACGTTTGGTGCACAATAAAATGTAAATCGGAAGAAGTTATATATTGGAGCTATATCCAAATCTGAACCGATCTCGATAAAATTTTGCAAATGTATTTCTGAGCTGTATTTGATATATTTCCCCAAATATTGTTGTTACAGAGTGCATATTACGACTGCGGAGGACAAAAATAACAAGTCGGATGAACAATATATATGGGAGCTATAGCTATATCTGAACCGATCTTCACCAAATTTGACATACTAGCTTCTAGACTCAATTCGGTCGTAAGTGCCAAATTCCATCCCATTTGGACAAATATTAGACGTTTGGTCGACAATAAAAGGCAAATCGGAAGAATTTATATATGGGAGCTATATTCAAATCTGAACCGATCTCGATAAAATTTTACAAATGTACATCTGAGCTGTATTTGATATATTTCCCCAAATATTGTTGTTACAGAGTGCATATTACGGTTGTGGGTAACAAATATAACAAATCGGATGAACAATATATATGGGAGCTACAGCTTTATCTGATCCGATCTGCACCAAATTTGACATACTAGCTTCTAGACTCAATTTGGTCATAAGTGCCAAATTCGATCCCATTTGGGCAAATATTAAACGTTTGGTGCAGAATAAAATGTAAATCGGAAGAAGTTATATATTGGAGCTATATCCAAATCTGAACCGATCTCGATAAAATTTTGCAAATGTATTTTTGAGCTGTATTTGATATATTTCCCCAAATATTGTTGTTACAGAGTGCATATTACGACTGCGGAGGACAAAAATAACAAGTCGGATAAATAATATATATGGAAGCTATAGCTATATCTGATCCGATCTTCACCAAATTTGACATACTAGCTTCTAGACTCAATTCGGTCATAAGTGCCAAATTCCATCCCATTTGGGCAAATATTAGACGTTTGGTGCAGAATAAAATGTAAATCGCACGAAGTTATATATGGGAGCTATAGCTATATCTGAACCGATTTCGATCAAATTTGGCATACATATTTCCAGGCCTAGTTTGGGTGTATATGCAAAATTCCATACAATTCGGGCTGATATTACACGTTTGGTGCACAATAAAAGGCAAATCGGACGAAGATATATGTGGGAGCTATACCTAAACTTTCACCGATTATCTCCAATTTCAATATGATTCGTCCTTGAGCCAAACAAATAATTTGTGCAAAATTTCATCTGGATAGGGCAATAAATGCGACCTGCACTTTGTTTACAAAAATACATGGACAGACGGACGGACCTACATGAATAAATCGACTCAGAATGTGATTCTATGCAGATCATCAAAGGGAACTATGGGTCTATCTCGTTTCCTGCCCATGAGGCCATCAAAATATTTATGAAATTAATAAAACAAAGATTTTAAGCAACTTATAATCCCTTAAAAAAAAATTAAAAACTAAATTCCGTCTACTGTTGTGTCTGTCTGTCAAAATAGTTTTGAAATAATTACCCAAGATGTCCTGTAGGCAGGATGAATTTCACCGTTTTTTATATTTGGAAAAAGTCCATTTTTCTTATCATCCTTTTTCTGTCATCCTAAAAAGAGTTTATTGGCCAATAGTTTGGTAATAATCAGAAGTATCCCCAACCTCTGTATGTCATACATAATTGTCATTACTTCACAGTTACAACTACAGGTCCTTTGTCGTCATCAGCCTCTGGTTTATGTTCACAGTAAACGTTCGTATGCAAATTACCCGTGAGTGATGAATTACGTAGACATGACACTTGCCAAGGATTTTCCTACACACACACAAAACTCTCTCTCTCTCTCTCCCCTTTTTGATTCAACACTCTCTTTTACTCTTTAAACTCCAAAACTAAATAGAATACTAACACAAGCCACTTACGGCACCTCAACAGTCTAGAAGAGTGGCTAAACGTTTATTAACAACAAATATTAACAATAACAACAACAACTACTACTACTTCAGAAAAACTAGGCTAAACTAGACCAAAACCCCCTACTATCACACATGCACGTGGCATTAGTTGGCCAAACTAAGTCACTCAGGTATGTTGTAACATCAGGCCGAACTGCAAAATGTTGCTGCCAACGGCTCTCTGTGTCAGTGACTTTGTGTTGGTGTTGGAAGTCAATTTCATGGATTTTTTTATGGCCATTTGTTGGTTGGTTTTGCAGACTGCTTCTAAAGGCAAACAACACGAGTTCTTGTGGATTTTCCAACAAGCTTCCTTTTCACAATTTCTTTATTTTCAATTTTTTTCTTTTCGATCCCCTCCCCGAACTTTCCCCTTTTCCTCAATACCGCTCTATAGTTTTATTGACCCTTTTGTCTTGTTGCTGCACAGACACTGTCCTCTCTTTAGCAAAAAAAAAATGGCAAAATTTTAAAGGCAAAAGCCAAGGAAAACCAATCACCTTAGACCACCAGACACGGAGCCCCAGGGCAGTTGTGTGTTTCTGTTTTTTTTTTTCCTTGACTTGGAGTACCGTCAATGGCATTTCACTTGGCTGTCTGGCAGTTTTCTTTTGTTCAACAATTTAAAACTACCAGCAAAAAGATGCAGTGGCAGAAAAAAAATTGTCTCATAAAATTTCCAATAACAATTGTTGTGGAATATTTGCTGACATTTGTGGAAAAGAGAGAGAGATAATTGGTTGTAATTTTAGCAATGTAAAACGAATTAATTAAAAATTGTTGCCTAAATATATGCCAAAAATTATTATCTAAAAATGCACGTTGTCTTGGTCCTAGAATATGTTGTCCTTCAAAAATATACGTTATCTGGGTCCTTAAAAAATATCAATTAAGAATTCACGTTTTCTTGGCCATTGAAATAATTATCCTTTAAAAACCCACGTTTTTTTTTTTTTTTTTTTTTTGGTAAAGACGTCCTATAAAAATATTCTCTACAAATCCATATTTTCGATTTTTCCTCAGGCCTTTGATGTTAAAAACATCTTTTTATGAAAATCCAAGTCCTCTTGGTCAGACAGTTCTTGAAATAATTATCCTTTAAAATCTAGATTTCGGGACGTTCAGTTCCTTAAAAAAATATCCTGAAAATACATTCTTATGTCCTCGAAAAATTATTTTCTAAAAAAAATACACGGTCTAAAGTTTTTTGATCCTTGAGAAAATATTTTTTAAATCCTATGACTTAAAGCCTCGAAATACTTGAACAATAAGTTTAAAAACTCCACGCTTTATGGTATTTTGGTCCCAGAAAAAAATATCCTTGAAAGACTCAATTTGTCCTTGATAGCCTTGAAATAATTATCCTTTAAAATCTAATTTTCGGGACGTTCAGTTCCTTAAAAAAAATATCCTGAAAATACATCTTTATGTCCTCGAAAAATTATTTTCTAAAAAAAATACACGCTCTAAAGTCTTTTGATCCTTGAGAAAATGTTTTTTTAAATCCTATGACTTAAAGTCTCGAAATACTTGAACAATAAGTTTAAAAACTCCACGCTTTATGGTATTTTGGTCCCAGAAAAAAATATCCTTGAAAGACTCAATTTGTCCTTGATAGCCTTGAAATAATTATCCTTTAAATCTAATTTTCGGGACGTTCAGTTCCTTAAAAAAAATATCCTGAAAATACATCTTTATGTCCTCGAAAAATTATTTTCTAAAAAAAATACACGCTCTAAAGTCTTTTGATCCTTGAGAAAATATTTTTTTAAATCCTGTAACTAAAAGCCTCGAAGTACTTGAAAAATAAGTTTAAAAACTCCACGCTCTATGGTATTTTGGTCTCAGAAAAAAATATCCCTGAAAGACTCAATTTGTCCTTGAAAGATTCAATAATCCTTCAAAAAAAATCCGACTTGTATGATCTTTAAAATTTACACGATTACTTGAATGGTTCTTGAGAAAAATAATTTTTACAAAATACATGTTTTTAGGACATATGGCCTTGAAAAATTCAGGTTTGCTTGGTCAGATGATTTTCGAAAAAAATATCTTTAAACAAATGATTTCTTGGACAAATGGCCCCGGAAAATATTACTTAAAAATCCCCGTTTTACTGGTCAGATGGTCCGTGAAAAAATTATTTTTAAAAAACCCACATTTAATGATCAGGAGATCATTGACAAAATATTCTTTACATTCACGTTATCTTGACCATACATATATCATTTAATACGGCCAAAACGTGCCTCATCGAAAAAATGGTTTTAGACTCTTGGTCTCTTTGACGAAATTTGTTTCAGAACATTTAGAGTCGATCTAGCGATGTCTGTCCGTCTGACTGACTGTTGCGCACGATAACTCTCGAAGGGAGTATCCGATTTGGGGCAACTTGGTACATCGTAATATTATTACCAAACTTAGATCGAGTTCGGGTGGACCGGTACCCGTTCTGGTACCTCGCCCACAAAAGATCAAAATTTTGAATATCCACGATACTTACAAAACGCAAAATCCGATTCCATTTAGACTTGGTACATCTCCACATTTCTATCAACACAAGGTCTGTGGTAAAAATGCAGATCGGACCATTCCTTCTGGTACAAAGGGTCAAAGTTTTGAATAACCAAAACGATTATAAAATCCGAAATAAGCATCAGACTCTCTTAATATTTTATACATCCCACTATTTCTACTAACACAACTCTTTCCGTTACCACCCCCACAGAGGGTCAAAATTTTGAAAAATTATAACTCGTTCAAAATATGATGTAAGAGTCCGATTGTCTTCAAATTACACAATCACTTTAGGTTTATTAACCCAAGGTCGAGTATGAAGATGGGATATATCGGTCCATTCCCTCTTGTACCTCCCCCACAAAGAGTCAAAATTTTGAACATCAATAAAGCTCATAAAACGCGAAATTAACAGCCGATTCCATTCAGACTTGGCACATCTCCGTATTTCCATAAACACAAGATTTTTTATAAAGATAGTAGAGATTGGATCATTTCTTCTAGTACCTCCCCTATAAAGGGTCAAATTTTTGAAAAACCAAAACGATTAAAAAATCCATCATAAACGTCCGGTTCTCTTCATATTTCACACATCCCATTATTTCCACTAACACAAGATCTGCCGTGAAGATGGTATATATGGGTCTACTCCTTCTGGTACCTCCCCCACAATAGGGTCGAAATTTTGAATATTCATGAATTTCATAAAACTCGAAATTAACATCCGATTCCATTCGGACTTTGCACATCCCAATATTTCCATCAACCCAATATCTGCTATAAAGATGGCAGAGATCGCACCATTTCTTCTGGTACCTCCCTCACACAGGGTTCAAGGTTTTAAAAAAAAAACAAAACGCAGCATCCAACTCTCTTCAAATTTCACACATACAAACATTTTTCCTAACGAATGATCTGTTACGAAGATGATATATATCTGTGAACCCCTTTTGGTATCTTACCCACAAAGGGTAACAATTTTCAACACTTTTATCTGCCATGACTTGCGAAACAAGGCAGCGATTCTTTACAAGTTGCTATTTATTTAGGTCCGATATTGTCCCATTCCTTCGGAACCTACTGCATAGAGGGCCAACAATTTGAATGTTCATAACAGAAGTCAAAATAAATTTAAATAATTGAAAATTGGCTGGGGGGTATACATATGTCGGCAAAACCGGCTGATACTTTTTAATTTTTTTTTATACCCTCCACCATACTATGGAGGGTATATTAATTTTGTCATTCCGTTTGTAACTCCTCGAAATACTCATGTCAGGCCCAACAAAGTATATATATTCTTGACCAGCGTAATTCGAAGTCGATTTAGCCATGCCCGTCTGTCTGTCCGTCTGTCTGTCTGTCTGTCCGTCTGTCTGTTGTAATCACGCTATCTTTCGAACAAATTGAGATAGAAGGCTAAAATTTTGCACACATGTATATTTTGCCAGTAGGCAGGTTAAGTTCGTAAATGGGCCATGTAGGTCCAAGTTATCATATAGCCCCCATATAACGGTACCTCCCGATATTCGGTATTTTGATGATTTTAGCGACATTATTCACCGGAATTGTTTCAAATTTGGTATTTGAAGTTCGTAATAATGTAGGTTGAAGTTCGTAATAATGTAGGTCCACGTCTTCGTATAGCCCCCATATACCATACCCCCCGATATTCGGTATTTTGATGATTTTAGCGTCATTATTTATCGGAATCGTTTCAAAGTTGGCATTTGAAGTTCGTAATAGATGCTGCAGCATAAAACAGAAAATGGGCCATGTAGTTCCACGTCTTCGTATAGCCCCCATATACCGTACCCCCCGATATTCGGTATTTTGATGATTTTAGCGACATTATTTACCGGGATTGTTTCAAATTTCGCATATGAAGTTCGTAATGGATACTTCAGCCCATGCCAGAAAATTGTCTGTGCAGGTCCACGTCTTCGTACAGCCCCCATATAACGGTACCCCCTATATTCGGTGTTTTGATGATTTTAGCTACATTATAAACAGATTTTTCTTCAAGTTTCGCATTTAAATATTGTAATAACTTATGACAAAAGTTGCCTATGCAGGTCCACGTCGTCGTATAGGCATTCGGTATTTTTAAGATTTTAACAGAATTTTTAACGGATTTTATTTTTTTATGTTTTTTTTTTTTTGGAAATTGTAAAATTTGTAAGAAATGGTGGAGGGTATTCAAAGTTCGGCCCGGCCGAACTTACAGCTTTTTTACTTGTTTTTATTGCCAATCCTGTTTTCCAAAATACTCCAGACACAATAGTCCAACTGATTGGTAAAGTGAGAGTTTGGTAGCCATTGCGCGCTGGAACCATTCTTGGGTGGCGGGTGCTGATTGCGATGGTGCTGAGTCCTGTTGGAATGTTTGCTTGCCCAAGGCTCTAATACACCTTACAGAATATTTTCGCGATAATATTTGGCATTTATTCTGATGCCACGGTCGATTAATACCATGCTTAGAAATGACAGCAGTCTGAAGTTGGTTGCAGTTTTTTCATCTCACCCTGTTTGTGGGACCTCCTGCACATTTTACCATTTTCTAAATCTCGTATGAAGTCATATTTGTTATAAAAAAATATACCTTTTAAATTCTTGAATTAATAACGTCGATATCCTTGTTCTGGCCTTATTTCTTCGAGTGTAGCTCATGCAGTTGGAAAAATGCAAATGTATGTAAATCGATTTAGCTGAGGGTGTATTGACCGTTGTAATGCATATTAAACATATTTTTTTATTAAACAAACAGTTTACAAACACGGAAAACGCTTTAATTTCACTCAATATTTCAAAATTTATATTTTTATTTTATTTCTAATTATTCCTTTTTTTAGTTAAATTATGTGGATTTAAAAAAAAAAATATTTTATTCGCTTTAAAAATTGCTTTAAACAATTTTTTTCACAATTTTTATTTAATTTATATTTATTATTTTTTTTTTTAAACATTTATTTATATTTTTTATATTTATTTTAATATTTTCACTTTTTTTATTTATTTTTTTTTTCTCTTTTTATTTGAAAACTATTTTTTGATTTGCTATATATTTTTCCTATTTTTTTTTTCACACACTTTCAAAACCCAAGAAAAAAACGCTATTTTTCCATTGCAAAAACGCCGTATCCAAGCACTCAACCGTTACACATGCTGTCCATAGAGAAACTGGAAAATTTGAGTTTTCTTTGTATTCTTAAAGTGGTCAAAATATGGTGGAAAAGCCCAAAAACAAAAGCAGAGAAATGAAAACAAAAAAAAAAAGAACAGAAATCAAAATCATAGCAGGTAGTCAAAGACTAAGAAATAGGACTTTACTTCACTGCCGACACAAATTTGAAGTAGCCACAATTGGTCGTCACACCAATACCAACACAAATGCAGCTGTGAAACAGAACAGCACACCACACTTCGATGAAACTTCACTTAACGGCTGTCGCTTTAATGGAGCTCTCCACTGGGAAATAATGGTTTAACGGTTCTCAAAACACAGATACACACACATACACATATAGGCATTTTACTATTTTGCATATCCTTTGAGAACATGCCCCTGTTGAGGGGTTAAAGGTTGGCGCTACGGTAGTTTTAGTTGGGGACAATATTTGTGACTTCGAGGAGATCTACGCAAAAATCAAGGCAAAGACAAATAAAATAAATAGTATCAGTCGGTTTTGCCGACAGATTTTTACCCCCAGCCTTGAGTTATGATTATTCAAACGGTTGACCCTTGGTGGGGTAGGTTCTGAAGCAGTGGCCAATATTGACCTTAGACTGATGAAAATATTATAATGCGCCAGATTTGGTCCATATCGACCACTTCCTATTATTTATATGGGATATGTGGAAGTTTTTGGAAAATATGCGTGAGGTAACAGATATAGCGGACCGAAGCATTCCAATTTCATGCTTATCTCGCTTTCATTGAGCGTTTAGGTTTTCAAAATCTTCGAAACCTCTACCATCTTTATAACAGACCTTGTGTTGATGAAAATATTGAGATGCACCAAGTCTTATGAGCTTCATGGATACTATGACCCTTTGTGGGTGAGGTACCAGCAGGAGTGGACCGATATGTTCCATCTTCACACCAGACCTTGAGTTAATAATAATATTGTGATATGTGAAATATGAATGGAACCGTATGCTTATTTTGGATTTTAGGATCGTTTTGGCTATTCAAAACTTTGACCCTTTGTGGGGGAGGTACCCGAAGGAATGGTCCGATCTCTACCATCTTTATAACAGATCTTATGTTGATGCAAAATATTACGATGAACCAAGTCTGAATGGAATCGGATGTCAATTTCGCGTTTTATGAGCTTCAGAAATATTCAAAATTTTGACCCTTTGTGGGGGAGGTACCAGAAAGAGTGGACCGACATATTCCATCTTTACACCAGACCTTGGGTTAATAAAAATATTGTGATATGTGAAATATGAAGAGAACCTGAGGCTTATTTCGGTTTTATAATCGTTTTGGTTATTCAAAACTTTGACCCTCTTGTGGGGGAGGTACCAGAAGAAATGGTTCGATCTCCACCATCTTTATAACAGATCTTGTGTTGATGGAAATATTGAGATGTACCAAATCTGAATGGAATCGGATGTTAATTTCGCGTTTTACGAATATCATGAAGATTTAAAATGTTGAGCCTTTATGGGGGAGGTACCAGAAGGAGATGACCGATAGATCTCATCTTTACAGCAGATCTTTGGTTAATAAAAGTTTTGTCATGTGTGCAATTTGCAGAGAACCGAATGCTTATTTCGGATTTTGTGATAGTTTTGGTTATTACAGACGTTGACCCTTTGTGGGGGAGGAACCAGAAGAAATGGTCCGATCTCTATCATTTTTATAACAGATCTTGTGTTGATGGAAATTTTGAGATGTGCTACGTCTGAATGAAATCGGATGTTAATTTCGCGTTGTATGAGCTTTACGGATATTCAAAATTTTGATCCTTTGTAGGGGAGGTACCAGAAAGAGTGGACCGATATGTTCCACCTTCATACCAGACCTTGGGTTAATAAAAATACTGTGATATGTGAAATATGAAGAGAACCTGATGCTTATTTCGGGTTTTATAATCGTATGGGTGATCCAAAACTATGACCCTTTGTGGGGGAGGTACCTGAAGGAATGGTCCGATCCCTACCATCTTTATAACAGATCTTGTGTTGATGGAAATATTGACATGTGCCAAGTCTGAATGGAATCGGATGTTAATTTCGCGTTTTATGAGCTTTACGGATATTCAAAATTTTGATCCTTTGTAGGGGAGGTACCAGAAACAGTGGACCGATATGTTCCACCTCCATACCAGACCTTGGGTTAATAAAAATATTGTGATGTGTGTAATTTGAAGACAATCGGACACGTACATCATCTATATCTATAAAAGAGGAAAATGTTTGTATGTTTGTTTGTTTGTTTGTTTGTTTGTTTGTTTGTAATTTATGGACTCGAAAACCGCTGAATAGATTTTCCTGAAAATTTCCATATATACTGCAACATCGCCTGAAAGTAACATAGGCTATATACATTTTTGAATTTCCACTTGGAACTGGAGATATAGCATCAGAACCGGAGGTACCTCCCAAAAATTTAGATTTTATATGCACATATCTATTGATTGGTTGAAGATACAGTCTCCAAATTTGGAATACGTAACGGAATTTGGAACAAAAATAAGTTTGCCAAATTATATTGAAATCGGTTCAGATTTGGATATAGCTCCCATATATATTTTCGGCCGATTTCAAGCATTTGATGCACCAAACACGCTATGTATCCCCAATTTCAATGAAATTTGAAACGTGTGATAGATTTTATCTAAAAAATTGATTTTCCAAATTATATTGAAATCGGTTCAGATTTGGATATAGCTCCCATATACATTTTCGGCCGATTTCATGTATTTGGTGGACCAAACACGACATGTATTTCCAATTGTAATGAAATTTAAAATAAGTAACGGAATTGGGAGCCAAAATGAATTTGTCAAATTAAATTGAAATCGGTTCAGATTTGGATATAGCTCCCATATATATTTTCAACCGATTTCATGTATTTGATGCACCAAACACGCTATGAATCTCTAATTTCAATGATATTTGGAATGTGTAGCGGAAATTAAAACAAATATACATTTGTCAAATTATATTAAAATCGATTCAGATTTGGATATAGCTCTCATATATATTTTCGACCGATTTCATGTATTTTATGCACCATACACGATATGTATGTTCGATTCCAAAGAAATTTGGAATATGTAACGGGATTTTGATGAGAATATAAATTAGTCAAATTATATTAAAATCGGTTCAGATTTGAATATAGCTCCCATATATATATTTTTCCGCCGATTTCACATATTTGATGCACAAAACACGATACGTATTTCCGATTCCAACAAAATACAAAAATAAATTTGACAAATTATATTCAAATACGCTCAGATGTGATTATAGCTCCCATATATATACTCAGCCGATTTCACATATTTGATGCACCCAAAGCGAGAGAGACAAAATCTGGCACCAGCAAAAATTGCCAAATTATATTGAAATCAGTTGAGATTTGAATATAGCTAACATATATATTTCGGCCGATTTCATACATATTATGCACCAAACACGATATATATGACCGATTCCAATGAAATTCAGAATGTGTGGCGGAATTTGGTTATAATAATAAATGTGATAAATTAATTGGAAATTAGTTAGGTTTGGATATAGCTCCAATATATATATTCTCGGCCGATTTCACATATTTGACGCACCAATTTCAATGAAATATGAAAGGTGTGGCGGAGTTTGGTGTAAAAGTAATTTTTTTAAAATTATATTTAAATCGGATCAGATTGGGATATGATTTTAATAAGAACCATTGACCCAAAACGCCTTAGGCTAACACTAAAAAACAACGCAACAATTTATTTGAAATACGCTTATTACGGCGAAGTATGTTGCTATCTCGAATTCACTAACTGCAATAGAAATGCCACTCTACTTAAAAAAATGCAGTTTCCTGCACGCTTGGTATTTGCTATGAAATAAATAAATCCAAAGGACAAATAAATCCAAAGGACAAATGTATGCATGTCATGTTACTGCTTTTGTAGTGATTTTCTTTATTAACGCATTAAATTAGTGCAATATTTTTTTTTTAATTTTTAAATTTGTTTTCTTTATCCAACATATATTCGTAAATAAAATTTTGAATGCATATAAAATCAAAAGGGGTAGCGAAGCGCACCGGGTTCAGCTAGTTATTTATAAGAGTTGTAACTATTCAAAATTTTGTCCCTTTGGGGAGGTACTTGATCGAGTAAGCCGATATTGTCCATTTTCTCACCTAAATATTACGATTTGTAAAGTTGGAGCAAAATCCGATTATTCTTTCTCTTTCTGTGCCGTAAATTTTTTTCTTTGAAAGTTTTGACATTTTGTGGGGGAGGTACCAGAAGGAGTGGCGCGATGTTGCCAATCTCCGAACTCGATCTAAGTTTTATAATAATATTACGATGTACCAAGTTAGGACCAAATCGGATACTCCCTTCGAGAGTTATCGTGCGCACCAGCCAGAGAGACAGACGGACGGACGGACATCGCTAAATCGACTCCAAATTTTTCTGAAACAGATTTGGTCCAAAGAGACACAGGGTCTTAAACCGTTATTCTGATGAGGCACGTTTTGGCCGTGTCAAATGACCTCCTCTCTAGTCATATGACTGAGGGTATAAAAAGTAACCAGATTTCACAAAACCTCTTGGAATTTTCCGCAATTTCTGTGACCCATAGATGAAGCTACCTCTAAGTTTCGAGTTATAATTTGTGTAAATGCACACAACTTTGCAGCAATCTCCAAAAAAAGATTCGCTTCTAAGGTGTTTTTATTTGGAACGCATGATTGATATTCAATCCAGAATCATAGCTAGGATCCATTTTATAGCATGAAAACCAAGTCGTCTTAATCGTAACCAACTCCTAAGAAACCCTCTCTCTTTTGTGTGTCTGTATGCATTGGTGGTATCCATGTGAATATTGTTCTCCATGTATTTGTGTTCATTTGGTATCGTGGGTCAGTAAACCTACTTCCGGTTGACATAAATTCGCCTTGGACATGAAAAGTTTGTTAGGTGTTCTTTTATTCTTTGTTAGCGTTGTCGTACTCGTCGTCGCCGCCATCATTTTATTCCTCCTCTATATCCCGTTGTTAGCGACTGGGATTTTCGACGTTGATAAGGGAATATGTGTGTTTTTGAGTGACTGTGTGTGTGTGTGTGTGAGTGTTGGAGTGGTCAGCGCCAAAACATAGAGCGGTGTAGTATTGGACATGAATAAAGTGCGTGGTTGGTTTTGAGGTTCACGGAGTGTTGATTGTTTTAAAGAAAACAACTAAAAGGAATTGGCATAAAAGTGGTTATTAGTTTTGGACACATTTTTGAAGAATTTTTAATAGAATCCGTTATTCGGAAATGTGAAATTGGAACTAAGGATTTTCTATGGCGAAAAATTAGGCAAGCGAAGCTCTCGGGAATTTTTTCTATGGAAAAAAATTGCGAACCTTTGGCCCGCCCGAATTTTTTTTTGATGGAAAAAATTGCGAAGCTGTGGCCCGCCCGAATTTTTTTTTATGGAAAAAAAATTGGGAACCTGTGGTTCGGCCGAATTTTTTTCTAAGGAAAAAAATGCGAACCTTTGCCCGCCCGAATTTTTTTTCGATGGAAAAAAATTGCGAACCTGTGGTGTCCACCCGGTTTTTTTCTATGGAAAAAAATTGCGAACCTGTGGTCCGCCCGATTTTTTTTATGGGAAAAAATTTTCTAACCTGTGGTCCGCCCAAATTTTTTTCTATGGAAAAAAAATTGCGAAACTGTGGTCCGCCCGAATTTGTTTTCTATGGGAAAAAAATTGCGAACCTGTGGTCCGCCCGAATTTTTTATCTATGGGGAAAAAATTGCAAACCTGTGGTCCGCCCGAATTTTTTTTTTCGATGGAAATAAATTGCGAACCTGTGGTCCGCCCGAATTTTTTTTTCGATGGAAATAAATTGCGAACCTGTGGTCCGCGAGAATTTTAATTTGATGGAAAAAAATGCGAACCGGAGGCCCGCCCGAATTTTTTTTTCGATGAAATAAAAATTGCGAACCTGTGGTCCGCCCGAATTTTTTTCGACGGAAAAAAATTTCGAACCTGTGGTCCGCCCGATTTTTTTTCGATGGAAAAAAATTGCGAACCTGTGGTGTCCACCCGGTTTTTTTCTATGGAAAAACATTGCGAACCTGTGGTCCGCCCGAATTTTTTTCTATGGGAAAAAATTTGCGAACCTTTGGTCCGCCCGAATTTTTTTCTATGGGAAAAAAATTGCGAACCTGTGTTCCGCCCGAATTTTTTTCTATGTGAAAAAAATTGCGAACCTGTGGTCCACCCGAATTTTTTTCAATGGGAAAAATGGCGACCCTTTGGTCCGTCCGAATTTTTTTTGATCGAAAAAAATTTTTATCCTGTGGTCCGCCCGAATTTTTTCTATGGAACAAAAATTGCGAATTTGGGGTCCACAGGATTTTTTTTTTTTAAGGAAAAAAATTTCGAAGCTGAGGTCCGCTTGAATTTTTTTCTATGGAAAAAATTGCGAACCTGTGGACCACCCGAATTTTTTTTTATGGAAAAAATTGCGAACTTGTGGTCCGCCCGATTTTTTTTTCAATGGAAAAAAATTGCGAACCTGTGGTCCGCCCGAATTTTTTTTCGATGGAAAAAAATTGCGAAGCTTTAGTCCGCCTAAATTTTTTTTATGGAAAAAAATTGCGAATCTGTGGTCCACCCGAATATTTTTCAATGGAAAAAAATTGCGAACCTGTGGTCCGGCCCAATTTTTTTTCTATGGAAAAAAATTGCGAAATTGAGGTCCGCCCGAATTTTTTTTCTATGGAAAAATTGCAAAACTCAGTTATGCGGGAATTTTTTTCTTTGCTAAAAAAATTGGAATCTGAGGTCCCCGAAATTTTTTCACGCAAAAAAATTGCAGAGCTTAGGTCCGCGGAATATTTTATGGAAAAAATACAAACCTGAGGTCCTCAGGATTTTTTTCCTGTTGAGAAATTTTAAGCTCGGATCCTTGAATACAAAAATAGATATCCTGACAGAAAACTAAAAACCAAAACGATTTAAATGACCATTAAAAGTTAATAATAGCTTTCAAATGGTTTCCTCTGACGAACAGCAAACACCTCATCGTCATTGTTTCCTTTCCTTCCCCCTTCTTGCCAAATATAACAAAAGGACCTCTTCCCAAAAGTGACCAAAAATTTCATTCAACATCAGTTATGTTGAGAATCAGGTCAAGGATATTAGAGAGAGAGAAGTTTAGCATTTAATCAAATGCTTAGATATTCAGCAAAATTGTTAAAGAAGAAAATGAAACCATTTTCCACATGGCCGGGGGAGTATTCATGACGCGACGACAACTCTGTGTCCATACAAAAATACCTAACTTCATTGCAAAAGAAGCGATTTTTGCGTAAGAACAAGTGCTGGGGAAAAGGACAAAGAAGGATACCCTACATATGGCATTTTCGATTTATTTTTTAAAAGCACATTTTGAAAAATAATCAATTTAAAATTTGTTTCCCTATGTGTAGTCCCGATGGATGGGTTGTTATCCTGACCATCTTAAGATATTTCCCAATATATGATGTATTTGAAATCATTCATACCTCTTCGACGGGCTGTAGGGTATCTTAGAAAAATCGCCAATAATTTTCCACTTATTTATTTTCTATTTTTGGAGTTGGAGCCATTGAAGTAAGCTAACCTGCGTATCGCTCAATCCCACCTGGGTGTGGGATGCTATGAATGAAATTGTGCCAAATTTTTTGACACTCAGTAACTGCTTCCCATTCCCTTCTCCTCCCATCCCTTGCCATTGCCAATTATTTTCCTTAACTCACATTTTATTATAGAGCAAATGAATTCATTTTTGCAAAATAACAAAGGAAAACCCGGTCAAAGGACCTACATAAAAACCAAAGGAGCAATTGCGTTGTAATCGAAGATTAGATGGGAGGGGATTTAGGCGACTACAAATAAAGTAATTGTAGGCCATCTAACTAGTTTTTGAAGGTAATAGATATCATGCGTTTACACACTTAAATGCCTTGGGACCCCCGAATAAAAAACACAGGCGGACCAACAAGTGAGCTGTACTTGTCACCTATTCTTGTGAAGATTTTTATCAAAAGGGTTGTTGTTCTTGTTGATGCCTTTTGGTTTGTTTTTTGCAAAATGACCTTGACTCACATATTAATATGTAAAGAACATGTACAAAGGCATGTTAACAAATTTATGATGACTTGTTCGAAAGAAGGTTAATAAGATTCAGATTCATTGGCAAAAAATAAACCAAAATTGAGTTATTACACATGTCGGCTGACCTTGACATATGAGAAGAATAATGTATATTTGGAATATGATAATGTAAGACACTACATTACTCCCAGAAGAGCTCGAACTAAATTTAAGAAAAAAAAAATTAAAACGCAAAAAATTGACCTTTTTAAAATATCCAAGAAAAAGAAAAATAAGGGCTATTATCCCTAAATTTGTATGCCGTAATGTTCCTTGCTATCTCTAGCATCAGCATGCACTGAAACTTCAGAGAGATATAATCGCTTGCATATATTTCAGCCATTTTTCAGTAATTACTTGAGCGGCGACAAATTTATAAACCACTTTCGACTTTTCGGAGACCCGGGGTCTAAATGTCATTGAAAAAAAGAAAAAATACATTCACAGTACAGCTTCAAGTCTCCCCTAACAGAAAATAATCCAACTGTAGTTGTATACAATCTTTTGGCTACACTGTGAGAAATTTAGCAGATGCGCAAGAAAAATAAAATGCTGATTTTTATTTAGGGGAGTTTTAAAAAATAGTTTTATTCAACTTTAGATTTAATATTGGCCCACAAGTTATTCAACCTTACTCAGGGATACCTCGAACAGCAATTTGCATTAAAAATCCAAAGCTATGCCATTAATTTAATTGATTATAGCCTTTCTTTCCGAAATCACTTACCCAGTAAGCAATTTCTGACTCCTTGTGGACATTTGGTAGTCCCGGACTCCAAATATCATCGAAATAGACCAACAAATACTTTGACATTTTAGCTTCAAGTCTCCCCTAACAGAAAATAATCAAAACTGTAGTTGTATACAATATGTGGCAACACTGTGAGAAATTTGGTAGATGCGCGAAGAAAATAAAATGCGGTTTATTTTTAAGGGGAGTTTTAAAAATAGTTTTATTGAACTTTAGATTTGATATTGGCACACAAGTTATTCAACCTTACTCTGGGATACCTTGAGGACCAATACGCATCAAAAATCCAACGCTATGTCATTAATTTAATTCATTATAGCATTTCTTTCTGAAATCACTTACCCAGTAAGCAATTTCTGAATCATTATGGACACTTGGTAGTCCCGGACTCCAAATATCATCGAAAAAGACCAACAAATACCTTGACATTTTAGCTTCAAGTCTCCCCTAACATAAAATAATCAAATCATGGTTGTGTCCATTACTTTCGCTACACTGTGAGAAATTTAGTAGATGCGCAAGGAATATAAAACACGGCTTACTATTTAGGGAAATTTTAAAAATTGTTTAATTCCATTTTGATTTTTTTTTATTTGCTTGCATGGTGTTCTACGTTACTTAAGGATACCTTGAGCAGGCATATGGAAAAAAAATCCAAAGGTAAGCCATCAATTTCATTTGTTACAGCCTTTCATCCCGAAATCACTTACCCAGTAAGTAATTTCTGACTCCTTATGGACATTTCAGGGTCCCGGAGACCAAATATCATCGAAAAAGACCAACAAATGCCTTGACATTTTAGCTTCAAGTCTCCCCTAGCAGAAAATTAACAAATTATAGTTGTATTCAATAATTCGGCTACACTGTAAAAAATTTGGTAGATGCGCAAGAAATATAAAAAACGGTTTATTATTTATGGAAAATTTTTATATTCTTTTATTCCAAAATAATGTTATATTTGCAGAAAAAAGTTATTCAACCTTACTCAGGGATACCTAGAGCAGCAATTTTCATTAAAAATCCAAAGCTATGCCATTAATTTAATTAATTATAGCCTTTCTTTCCGAAATTACTTACCCAGTAAGCAATTTCTGACTCCTTATGGACATTTGGTAGTCCTGGACTCCAAGTCTCCCCTAACAGAAAATAATCAAATTATAGTTGTATCCAATAATTTGGCTACACTGTGAAAAATTTGGTAGATGCGCAAAAAAAAAATAAAACACGGTTTATTATTTATGGAAAATTTTTATATTATTTTATTCCAAATTAATGTTGTATTTGCAAAAAAGCTATTCTACCTTACTCTGGAATACCTTGAGGACCAATATGCATCAAAAATCCAAAGCTATGCCATTAATTTAATTGATTATAGCCTTTCTTTCCGAAATCACTTACCCAGTAAGCAATTCCTGACTCCTTATGGACATTTGAGGGTCCCGGAGACCAAATATCATCGAAAAAGACCAACAAATACCTTGACATTTTAGCTTTAAGTCTCCCCTAGCAGAAAGTTAACAAATTATAGTTGTATCCAATAACTCGGCTACACTGTAAAAAATTTGGTAGATGCGCAAGAAAAATAACAAACGGTTTATTATTTAGGGAAAATGTTTATATTCTTTTATTCCAAAATAATGTTATATTTGCAAAAAAGCTATTCCACCTTACTCTGGGATACCTTGAGGACCAATACGCATCAAAAATCCAAAGCTACGCCATTAATTTAATTGATTATAGCCTTTCTTTCCGAAATCACTTACCCAGTAAGCAATTTCTGACTCCTTATGGACATTTGGTAATCCCGGACTCCAAATATCAACGAAAAAGACCAACAAATACCTTGACATTTTAGCTTCAAGTCTCCCCTAACAGAAAAAAATCAAATTATAGTTGTATCCAATAATGCGGCTACACTGTGAAAAATTTGGTAGATGCGCAAGAAAAATAAAAAACGGTTTATTATTTAGGGAAATGTTTTATATTATTTCATTCCAAATTGATGTTATATTTGCAAAAAAGCTATTCCGCCTTACTCAGGGATACCTTAAACATCAAAAAGCATCGAATATCGAAAGCTGGGCCATTAATTTCATTTATTACAGCCTTTCTTTCCGACATCGCTTACCTAGTAAGCAATTTCTGACTCCTTATGGACATTTAGTAGTTTCGGACTCCAAATATCATCGAAAGTGACAAACAAATACCTTGACATTTTAGCTTCAAGTCTCCCATAACAGAAAATAATCAAATTATAGTTGTATCCAATAATTCGGCTACACTGTGAAAAATTTGGCAGATGTGCAAGAAAAATAAAAAAGGTTTACTATTTAGGGAAAATCGGTTTTCGGTCGGAAAACGGTTTATTATTTAGGGAAAATGTTTATATTCTTTTATTCCAAAATAATGTTATATTTGCAAAAAAGCTATTCTACCTTACTCTGGGATACCTTGACGACCAATACGCATCAAAAATCCAAAGCTACGCCATTAATTTCATTTATTACAGCCTTTCATCCCGAAATCACTTACCCAGTAAGCAATTTCTGACTCCCTGTGGACATTTGGTAGTCCCTGATTCCAAATATCATCGAAAAAGACCAACAAATAATTTGACATTTTAGCTTCAAGTCTCCCCTAGCAGAAAATAAACAAATTATAGATGTATCCATTAATTTCACTACACTGTGAGAAATTTAGTAGATGCGCAAGAAAAATAACAAACGGTTTATTATTTAGGGAAATTTTTTATGTTCTTTTATTACAAAATAATGTTATATTTGCAAAAAAATAGATCCTACCTTACTCTGGGATACCTTGAGGACCAATATGCATCAAAAACCTAAAGCTAGGCCATTAATTTAATTGATTATAGCCTTTCTTTCCGAAATCACTTACCCAGTAAGCAATTCCTGACTCCTTATGGACATTTGGTAGTCCCGGACTCCAAATATCATCGAAATAGACCAACAAATACCTTGAAATTTTAGCTTCAAGTCTCCCCTTACAGAAAATAATCAAATTTTAGTTGTATCCAATAACTCGGCTACACTGTGAAAAATATGGTAGATGCGCAAGAAAAATAAAACACGGTTTATTATTTAGGGAAAATTTTTATATTCTTTTATTCCAAATTAATATTATATTTGCAAAAAAGCTATTCTACCCTACTCTGTAATACCTTAAGGAACAATATGCATCAAAAACCCAAAGCTATGCCATTAATTTAATTGATTATAGCCTTTCTTTCCGAAATCGCTTATCCCTCAGGCAATTGGGGACACATTAAGAACATTTGAGTGCCCGGAAGACCAAATGTAATTGATAAATAACTAAAAATATCTTGAAATTAAAGCTGCAAGTCTCCCCTAACAGAAAATAATCAAATTATAGTTGTATCCAATAATTTGGCTACACAGTGAAAAATTTTATAGATGCGCAAGAAAAATGAAACATGGTTTCTTATTTAGGTGAATTTCAAAATTAGTTTTTTTTTTTGATTTATGATTTGATATTTCCGTACAAGGTGTTATACGTTGTTCTTGAGTACTTCAAGCTTTAATACGTACCAACACTGCAAGGTTATGTAAAAGTTTTCATGCATTTCATGCCTGTTTTTCCAGAAGCTATTACCAAGTAAGCCATTTCTGATCCCTTATGGATAGCTGGGTGTTCGGGGGACCAAATGTAAATGTCAAAGACCACCTAAATTTTTCATAACATAGTTCCAAGTCTTCTCTATCAGAAAATATTCAAATAATAGTTGTGTCAAATAATTTGGCTACACTGTAAGAAATTTGGTGGATGCAATCAAAATCTATTTTTTTTTTTTTTTTTGGAAAATGTTAAATTTTTTTTATTCATTCCTATAACTTGTATTGACGCATGTGGTATGACAGATCTTTCTGGAGTATCTTGAGCATCAATACAAATCAAAACTCCAAAGCTATGTTTACATTTTTCAGCAATACTGTCTATCTTTCGGAAATCAACTACCCAGTAATCAATTTGTGACCCAATACGGATATTTCTCTCTCCTGTGGACCAACCGAAATATATATAGCTTGACAAATAATTTCAAATCATAGAATTAAGTCCCATCTTTCCCAATACAATTAAATTTTTGGTGTGCCCTATCATTTGACTACACTGCTAGAAATCTGGAAGATACGCAAGAAAAGTAAAACACACTTTATTTTTTTAGGGAAATTTAAAATATTGTTTCATTCAATTTTACGAATGGATATTTGCATTACAATCGAAAAACATTCTTTTGGGATACCTTTAAAGACAGCACACAAAAAAAACTCGAATATATGCTTTATTTTTAACATCGCTTACTTTTTTTAACATTATTACTTTATTTTTAACATCGCTTACCCAGTAAGTGGTTTGTGACACATTATGGATATTTCGTTGTCCTAGCATCCATATGTTATCGATATGTACAAATTTATACTTTCAAGTAATGGGCAGAAGACCCTTCTAATAGCTCATAACCAAACTGCAGCAGTGCACCGTCAAATGGCTACACTGTGAGACATTTTGTGAATGCGTAAAACAAATTAATTACATTTTATTTTTGTGCGAATTTTCAATAATGTTAAATATTTTGTTGCAAATAAGTATGAGCTTTTTTGGTATAATAAATTATTCTCCTACAGCTCTGGCACAAATATGCATCAGGACTCTAGAGGTTTTTTAATTTTCCCCTCATAATAATGTCAATATTAAATTATCACATACCCAGCTAAGAATTGTTGACCCCGAATTGACATTTTAGTGTGCTGTAGACTATATGTAACTGACAAAACCTAACTAATAGTTCGAAATCATGGGCTCGAGTCCCCTCTAACAAATTATAATCGAATCTTAAGTGTGTGCAAGAATTTGCCTACACCGTGAGAAATTTTGTCCATGCACAAGAAGAAAAAAATGTGTTCAATTTTTATTGGGATTTTTAAATAATATTTTCTTTCATTTAAGGTATTAATTTAGAGATTTTTAGGGCGTCATATTGTTTTTCGATACATTAAGGAGAATTGTGTATCAAAATTCCAGAGGTGTGCAATAGATTTCCCATCTCGCTCTATTTTTTTTACTGAGCACTTACCCATCAAAGAATTTATGACCCTTTTTATCCATATAGACTCCTAGGAAACCAAATGTGATTCAAATAGTCTTACTTATGTAACTAATTTATGGGTGCAAGACCCTTTTCTTCGATCACATTCAAATTATAAGTGTACATAGCCATTTTCCTACACCGTGAGAAATTATTTGCATGCGAAAGACAAATAAAATACCTTTTCTCATTCATATTATTTCAAACAGCATTTTCTTTCATTTTAGAAATTATTATGGTCAATTTTAGAGCGCTATATTGTTTTTTTTTTTTTTTGGATATTTTAAACAGCATATCCAAATAAATCCAAATTTCAGAATTGTGCAATAATTTTCATATATTGCTGTAGTTTTATATATAAAATTCATCCGGCAATGGAACTTTTATGTATTTTATACATATGGGTGCCCTGGAAAGCAAAATTGATTGATATGAACTAACTTATATGTCCACATCATAGGTTCAAGTCCCCTCTCGCAGACCATCTTCAAATTATATGTGTGCATAACCCTATATCTACACTGTGAGAAATTTTGTGTGTGCGCAAAAATTCAAAAAACTTTTTCTTATTGTTAGTATTTCAAATAATTTTTTCTTTGGTTTTACGAATTAAAATGAATATTTTTTGTAACTTTTTTTTGTTTTTTGATACCTTAAGCATCAAAATAAACACAAATTATTGAGGAGTACAACCGATTTCTCTTCCCTTCTCAGTATTTTCATTGACCACTTGGCCAGCAAAAAATCTGCCATCTTTTTTTATACTTTAAGGTGCAATGGGCATCAAATTTAAATGATATGGGCTAACTTAAAGATCAAGATCATATGTTCAAGTCCCTTCTCGCAGACCATTTTCAAATTATAGGTGTGCATAACCCTATACCTATACTGTGAAAAATGTTGTTAGTGCGCAAAAATTTCAAAAACTTTTTCTTATTAATAGTACATCAAATAATTTTATCTTTGATTTTACGAATAAAAATGAATATCAAAATAAATACAAAATACAGAGGTGTACAACAGATTTTTCTTCCCTTCTCAGTATTTTCATTGACCACTTACCCAGCAAAATATCTGCAATTTTTTTTATACATTTGGGTGCCATGGGCAACAAATTTAAATTATATGCGATAACTTAAAGATCAAGATCATTGGTTGAAGTCCCTTCTCGCAGACCATCTTCAACTTATAGGTGTGTATAACCATTTATCTACACTCTGAGAAATTTTTGTTAGTGCGCAAAAATTTAAAATATGTTTTCTCATTAATAGTATTTCAAATAATTTTTTCTTTGGTTTTACGAATTAAAATGAATATTTTTAGTGCGTTCTATTGTTTTTTGTTACCTTAAGCATCAAAATAAACACAAATTATAGAGGAGTACAACCGATTTCTCTTACCTTCTCAGTATTTTCATTGACCACTTTCCCAGCAAAATATCTGCCATCTTTTTTATACATTTGGGTGCCATGAGAAACAAATTTAAATGATATGGGCTAACTTTAAGATCAAGATCATAGGTTGAAGTCCCTTTTCTCCGACCATATTCAAATTATAGGTGTGCATAGCCGTTTGTCTACACTGTGAAAAATTTTGTTAGTGCGCAAATATTCAAAATACCTTTCCTTATTAATAGTATTTCAAATAATTTTTTCTTTGGTTTTACGAATTAAAATGAATATTTTTAGTGCGTTCTATGGTTTTTTGATACCTTAAGCATCAAAATAAATACAAAATACAGAGGTGTACAACCGATTTTTCTTCCCTTCTCAGTATTTTCATTGACCACTTACCCAGCAAAATATCTGCAATTTTTTTTATACATTTGGGTGCCATGGGCAACAAATTTAAATTATATGCGATAACTTAAAGATCAAGATCATTGGTTGAAGTCCCTTCTCGCAGACCATCTTCAACTTATAGGTGTGTATAACCATTTATCTACACTCTGAGAAATTTTTGTTAGTGCGCAAAAATTTAAAATATGTTTTCTCATTAATAGTATTTCAAATAATTTTTTCTTTGGTTTTACCAATTAAAATGAATATTTTTAGTGCATTCTATTGTTTTTTGATACCTTAAGCATCAAAATAAATACAAATTAGGGAGGAGTAAAACCGATTCCTCTTCCCTTCTCATTATTTTCATTGACCACTTACCCAGCAAAAAATCTGCCATCTTTTTCATACATTTGGGTGCCATGGGAAACAAATTTAAATGATATAGGCTAACATAAAGATCAAGATCATAGGTTGAAGTCCCTTCTCTCGGACCATCTTCAAATTATATGTGTGCATAACCCTATATCTACACTGTGAGAAATTTTGTTAGTGCGCAAATATTCAAAATACCTTTTCTTATTGATCGTATTTCAAATAATGGTTTCTTTCATTTAACGAATTAATAGGGAAATTACTAGAGCGCCATATTCTTTTTTGATATCGTAGGCATCAATATAAATCCAAATTCCAAAAGTTTACAATCGATTTATCTTTTCTCCGCAATATTTTTACTGGCCACTTACTCAGCCAAATATCTGTGACCCATTTTATGCATTTCGGTGCCATGGAAATCAGATTTGAATGATATGGGCTAACATAAAGATCAAGATCATAGGTTGAAGTCCCTTCTCTCCGACCACATTCAAATTATAGGTGTGCATAACCATTTGTGTACACTGTGAAAAATTTTGTAAATGCGCAAAAAAATGAAACATGTGTTATTGTCTGAAATAATTTTTACATTATTTTCTTTGATATTACGAATTAATATAAGAACCCTTGTCAACTTATATTGTTCCTGACTATCTTTAACAGCAATAAAAACCATAACTTCCGAGTCATGAGATCATTTTTATAAATAACTTTAATTTTTCCGATTGCTACTTGATCAGCAAACGTTTTATGGCCAAATTTGGACATTTTGGTGTCCTGAAGACCAAATGTAGCCGATATAGCTTAGTTAATACTTCTCTATCCTAGGTACAGGTCGCCCCTCGCAGGCTATAACTGAATTTTACATGTAAGCATCTACTTGTCTACACAGCGAGAAATTTTGTGAATGCGCAAAAAAGGTAAAATATTTATTATTAACAGTAGAAGTAAAATAAGAAGAAATTCCGCCATATTACGAATTGATATAGGAACCCTTTAGCGCAATATTGTTCCTGGATATAAATAGTTTTAATGTGCATAAAAATTCTAGGATTGCACTATCATTCTGATGTATTATCGCCACATTATCAGTAAACACTTATCCGACATGCAATTCATAATCACCTTTGGATCTCTGCAAGCCCAGAAACACACATAGAAATGATATGGCCTATATAATAATTTACGATAATAGGTTTGACTCTCCTCTCATGGGATATATAAGATTTGGATGAGTTTGCAATAATTTCGCTACACTGTGAGAAATTTTATAAATACGCAAAAGCACATTTTATTTTCGAAAAATAACAAATAATTATTTTTTATCGCATTACAGATTAAAATCGCTTATGTTTTATGTGCAATCGACTTTTTCAATACACTGTGAAGAAATTAACAATTTCTAATTTATAAATTTTATTAATACACCGTGAAAAAAATATCTATATTGAAATTAAAAAACCAAATTATCCCACAAAAAAGACGAAAAAAATAAATTTCCCTTATTTTAAGGTTTATCATTGAAAGATAACTCATCATAACGACTACTGCGCCTTATTTCCTCAGCCTCCGATGCCGAGTGCTCAAAATCGGTATGATCATCAATGTTGGAGGGAACAGAAACCCATTTTATGGTCGGGGATATGGAAACAATTGTTGCACGACGAATGGGACCGGAGACCACCGACGACGAAGATTGTGATGAAGACCAGGGGACGGGTCCTTGATTCTGCGAATGATAATAAGAATCTCCGGGCAAGGGTGCGGCCTCTTCTTCCTGATATTTTTGTGGTGGGTATTTTTGCGGTGGATATTTCTGATAACCATTATCCGATGAATGTTGTGAGGCCACATAGACGCCCTTGTAGGAGTTGTGATTTGATTGTGGATTAGGTTGATCATAAAAAGGATTACGGGGTGTGGAATATAGTGGTGGTGGCGATGTGGGAGGTGGAGAATGGTAGTCATTGTTTCCATTATCATAGCCGTGGTGATGGGTTGCATGTTCCATGGGGGAACCCATGTAAATTGGAGGTTGCTGCTGATATGGTGGTGGAGGTTCATGGTTCGAGGGTCGCCCTGGATTGCCATATTGAGGATTTTGTGAAACCGGACCAGGTGGGGGACCATAGCTTGGCCTTTGCTCATAGACATCTGGTTGATGTGGATCATAGAGTGGAGGTCGGGCATAGCTCACTTGAGGTTGTTCCATATTCTGTGGCTGATAATGCATCACCCCCGGTCCAGGTGGTGGTTGTTGATGTGGCTGAGAGGCCATCACATCCAATGGTTTGTTTGTCACTCCACTATAGGGTGATTGTAGATTTACATAGGGTTTCATTGCCTCCATAACTGTCGCCGAGTTCAAGGCTGCCGAGGCCAACATATCCGCGGGTTGCATTACCAAATTTGCTCCTCCCGTGGCCACCACTCCGGGTGAGACGGAATGTTGTTCTCTTGAGTTCATATCACCCATTTTGTTAAGACTACTGCGTCGTATATCGGTGGTCATAACCATGACGGTTGGATTCATGGAGTCCATGTGTTCTTTGATACAGCCCTGCAGCAGATTGACGAAAAAGAAAAAGGAAAGCAGAGTCAATGCGGTTATGGTTGAAGTACCACTTCTGCTCTTTTTACCACCACCGCCTTTCTTTTTTCCACCACCTCCTCCGCCTCCGTAATCATAACCAGTTCCACCTGTGAGCGGATGTACCGGAGGATGGGGATGCGGATGAGGATGTGGGGCCGGCGGTGGCACACCATAACCCGTGCCGGCAGTGGAATGATATGAATAACTGCCACCACTGGGGGCGGGAGGCCCCGAATGGTAGTCATATTCCGGGGGATCGTGACTGAAAATGGGAGAAGAGAAAAACTTCAAAATGAAAAATTCGAGAATAGAGAAAATCAAAAAACTCACCCATATCCCGAATGCCCTGGGCCACCACCACCACCGCCACCTGTCCATGCTCCATTCGGATGGGATCCCGATGAAATTAGCTGGCGAAAAGGATGTATCGATTGCAGACGTGGCCTGGAACCAAGACCTGGTGCATAGGCTGGATACATGAGGCTTTCATAAGCCATTTTCCAACAGAAAATTGAACTGAATGCTGTAACTCCTCAACTGCTACTGTTTTCGGTTTGGTTTTCCAGCCAAAGAAAAATGCATTTCTTTTATAATTATCCAAGCATAACGTTTACTGATGTGACAATGAATCTCACTGGAGCGTTGCGAAAATTGCTTAAAATGGGGCCAATGAAGAGCATAGTTTCAAGAACGAATGAAGAGAAATGAAACTAAGAGTGGGCTCCAGAGAATTTTTTTCTTCATTAAAAAACATGTTGGCTTTGTTTTTGAAATTTTGAATTTTGAGGGGGACAGGAATGGATTTTTTAATCTGAAAATGTCCTGAAATCTAAGCTGGGTTATTGAAAAATAACAAAACTTTAGTTTTCAGTCATATGGCTACAAGGTCATATGGCTACAAGGACAAAACGGAACGTGGATTTTTTAAAAAATATTTTTTCAAGGATTAAGAAAGGACATGGATATTTTAAAAATATGTTTTCAGGGAACAAGTAATATTTTGAAACAACTTTTGTTCAAGGACCAAAAATGAATGTGAATAGCTTAAAAGGAACGCGTATTTTAAAAAAAAATTGTTCAAGACCTTGGAAGCACTTGGATTTTTTTTTAAATAATGTTTCAAAAATCAGGAAAGAACGTGGATTTTTTAAAAATATTTTTTCAAGGTGGGTTTTTCAAAAATATTTTTAGGGTACCAAGATAGAGCGTGGATTTTTCAAAAATATTTTTTTTAGGGTACCAAGATAGAGCGTGGATTTTTTAAAAATATTTTTTAGGGTACCAAGATAGAGCGTGGATTTTTTAAAAATATTTTTCTGGGACCATGGAAGAACGTGGATTTTTTAAAAATATTTTTCTGGGACCATGGAAGAACGTGGATTTTTTAAAAATAATTTTTCAAGGACCTAGGAAGCGAGTGGATTTTTAAAAATATTTTTTTCAGATACCAAGATAGAGCGTGGATTTTTTAAAAATATTTTTTAGGGTACCAAGATAGAGCGTGGATTTTTTAAAAATATTTTTAGGGTACCAAGATAGAGCGTGGATTTTTTAAAAATATATTTTTTAGGGTACCAAGATAGAGCGTGGATTTTTTAAAAATATTTTTAGGGTACCAAGATAGAGCGTGGATTTTTTAAAAATATTTTTTTAGGGTACCAAGATAGAGAGGGAATTTTTTAAAAATATTTTTTTTTAGGGTACCAAGATAGAGCGTGGATTTTTTAAAAATAAATTTTAGGGTTAAAGATATAGCATGGATTTTTTAAAAATATTTTTAGGGTTAAAGATATAGCGTGGATTTTTTAAAAATATTTTTAGGGTACCAAGATAGAGCGTGGATTTTTTAAAAATATTTTTCTGGGACCATGGAATAACGTGGATTTTTTTAAAAATATTTTTTCAAGGACATTGTAAGCAAGTGGATTTTTAAAAATATTTTTTTTAGGTACCAATATAGAGGTTGGATTTTTTAAAAATATTTTTAGGGTACCAAGATAGAGGTTGGATTTTTTAAAAATATTTTTAGGGTACCAAGATAGAGCGTGGATTTTTTAAAAATATTTTTAGGGTACCAAGATAGAGCGTTGATTTTTTAAAAATATTTTTAGGGTACCAAGATAGAGCGTGGATTTTTTAAAAATAAATTTTAGGGTACCAAGATAGCGCGTGGATTTTTTTTTAAATATTTTTTAGGGTACCAAGATAGAGCGAGGATTTTTTAAAAATATTTTTCTGGGACCATGGAAGAACGTGGATTTTTTAAAAATATTTTTAGGGTATCAAGATAGAGCGTGGATTTTTTAAAAATATTTTTAGGGTACCAAGATAGAGCGTGGATTTTTTAAAAATATTTTTCTGGGACCATGGAAGAACGTGGATTTTTTTAAAAATATTTTTTCAAGGACATTGTAAGCAAGTGGATTTTTAAAAATATTTTTTTTAGGTATAAATATAGAGGTTGGATTTTTTAAAAATATTTTTAGGGTACCAAGATAGAGCGTGGATTTTTTAAAAATATTTTTAGGGTACCAAGATAGAGCGTGGATTTTTTAAAAATATTTTTAGGGTACCAAGATAGAGCGTTGATTTTTTAAAAATATTTTTAGGGTACCAAGATAGAGCGTGGATTTTTTAAAAATAAATTTTAGGGTACCAAGATAGCGCGTGGATTTTTTTTTAAATATTTTTTAGGGTACCAAGATAGAGCGAGGATTTTTTAAATATTTTTTAGGGTACCAAGATAGAGCGAGGATTTTTTAAAAATATTTTTCAGGGACCATGGAAGAACGTGGATTTTTTAAAAATATTTTTCTGGGACCATGGAAGAACGTGGATTTTTTTAAAATAATTTTTCAAGGACCTTGGAAGCGAGTGGATTTTTAAAAATATTTTTTTCAGATACCAAGATAGATCGTGGGTGTTTTAAAAATATTTTTAGGGTACCAAGATAGAGCGTGGATTTTTTAAAAATATTTTTTATGGTACCAAGATAGAGCGTGGATTTTTTAAAAATATTTTTTTCAGGTACCAAGATAGAGCGTGGATTTTTTAAAAATATTTTTTAGGGTACCAAGATAGAGCGTGGATTTTTTAAAAATATTTTTTAGGGTACCAAGATAGAGCGTGGATTTTTTAAAAATATTTTTTAGGGTACCAAGATAGAGCGTGGATTTTTTAAAAATATTTTTTAGGGTACCAAGATAGAGCGTGGATTTTTTAAAAATATTTTTAGGGTACCAAGATAGAGCGTGGATTTTTTAAAAATATTTTTTAGGGTACCAAGATAGAGCGTGGATTTTTTAAAAATATTTTTTAGGGTACCAAGATAGAGCGTGGATTTTTTTTTAAATATTTTTTAGGGTACCAAGATAGAGCGAGGATTTTTTAAAAATATTTTTCTGGGACCATGGAAGAACGTGGATTTTTTAAAAATATTTTTAGGGTATCAAGATAGAGCGTGGATTTTTTAAAAATATTTTTAGGGTACCAAGATAGAGCGTGGATTTTTTAAAAATATTTTTCTGGGACCATGGAAGAACGTGGATTTTTTTAAAAATAATTTTTCTGAGACCATGGAAGAACGTGGATTTTTTTAAAAATAATTTTTCTGGGACCATGGAAGAACGTGGATTTTTTTTAAAAATAATTTTTCTGGGACCATGGAAGAACGTGGATTTTTTTAAAAATAATTTTTCTGGGACCATGGAAGAACGTGTTTTTTTTTTAAAAATAATTTTTCTGGGACCATGGAAGAACGTGGATTTTTTTAAAAATAATTTTTCTGGGACCATGGATGAACGTGGATTTTTTTAAAAATAATTTTTCTGGGACCATGGAAGAACATGGATTTTTTTAAAAATAATTTTTCTCAGCTGTGGGAACGGGTCGTGGATTTTTAAAAAAAATATGTTTTCAAGGACCAAGGAAGAATGTTAATTTTATAATTTTGTTTTTCAAGGACCAAGGAAGAATGCTACTTTTATATTTTTTTCAAGAACCAAAAATTGACGTATATTTTTTAAAAATATTTTTTAAGGACCAAGAAAGAACTTGAGTTTTTAAATATTTTTTTAAGTATCAAGAAGGAACGCGAATTTTTTTTAAATATTTTTCGAGAACCAAGAAAGAACGTGGATTTTTTTAAAAGATTTTTTTAACAAAGTTTTTTCAATATATTTTTCAAAATAAATTTTTTTCTGATATTGGAATTTATTCAGGCTTAATTCCATTATTGTTGTTTTTTAAAAAAAACATTGGTTTTTTAGTGGAGAAAGATGGTAATGTTTATTTTTTTTCTCAATATTTTTTTTAGAAAAGTTAAAAAAAAAAACTTTTTTTTTGGAAAAAAGTAAACTTTTTAAACATATTTTCAAGGGCAAATAAAAAGCGTGAATGTGAGTCATTACTGGTAAAAAAGGGTGCATGTCATTTCAGTCACTTCTCCCACAATGCTCCTTGATCTACTTTTCCTTATTCGTTTGATTTTCTTCCATTTTTTTTTGTTCCACTTTCAGCAAATCTTAGGAGTGTCCCTACCTTCTACTTTCCTCAACTTATTTTATCAATCAAAATTTAAGCTGAATAAGCTGAAAAATTGAAAAAAAAATAAATTGAAAATAATTTCATATTATTAGAATGAATAGAAGCCACGGATGGATGACATGCAACGAAAACAAATTTTTGTAAAATGCAAATATATGGAATGCGTGCCAGCGATGGGTGAAGTTATGCCATGGCCAATTAGGACTAGCCCCTTTCAAATGTTTCGCACTTACAACCACAACTAATGATAGCAATTTCTTTTGTTGGCTAACCTAAAGCCAATGGCTTTTGGTGTTTTATAATCCCATTTAGCCTAAGCTTTTAAGCCATTCAAGCCAATGCAGTTTCCGCCAACTTTTAAGGAGTGTTAAAATTGCAGATTTTTAAAATTTCCAAAATTTCTTTATTATCCAAAACAACAACAACAACAAAAACAAAACCAATCATTCATTGTAATTATTCTTGTAGTCATATTGTATTAAAACTATGGCATTCGATATTGTTGAACCGAAAATGGAGAATACCATGGCCCGATTAAATTTGAACAGGCCCACCAATTTCATTTCAATGGGGAATTTGGCCAGCTGCAGGGAGAAGTTTTTGAACTGCAAAGAAAGAGAAAGATAGAGAGAGAGAAATTAGAAACTTTCAATTTTTAACAATACTATTTCAAGGAGCAACCGGAAATGCGGATTTTTTTTTTAAATATTTTTTCCAAACCCCAAAGAACCCATGGTTTTTAAAAATATTTCTATCAAAAAATATTTTTAATAAAAATATATCAAAAATATATTTTAGGAACAGAAAACAGTCAGGGATTTTTAAAAATATATATATTTTTTGGCTATTGGAAAGTCATGAATATCCAAATATATTTTCCCAATACTATCGAAAAATCGGAAATATTTTCGATAAAATATTTATCTTTGTTAAATATTTTCGATTTCGAAACATGTTTCAGGTCAAACTGAGAATTGGAAATTTTACAAACAGTTACAGCAATATTTGGTGCCTACTTTTAGGCAAACATTTTTGAAAAACTTTGATGCCTACTTTTAGGCTCTTTTATTAAAAAAGTAATATTTCAAGGACCAAGAAGAAAGAAGGGTTTTCTTAAAATATTTTTTTAAATATTTTTAACATAAAATCTGGGATATTATTATTATTATTATTATTATTATTATTATTATTATTATTATTATTATTATTATTATTATTATATTATTATTATTATTATTATTATTATTATTATTATTATTATTATTATTATTATTATTATTATTATTATTATTATTATTATTATTATTATTATTATTATTATTATTATTATTATTATTATTATTATTATTATTATTATTATTATTTTATTATTATTATTATTATTATTATTATTATTATTATTATTATTATTATTATTATTATTATTATTATTATTATTATTATTATTATTATTATTATTATTATTATTATTATTATTATTATTATTATTATTATTATTATTATTATTATTATTATTATTATTTTATTATTATTATTATTATTTTATTATTATTATTATTATTATTATTATCATTATTATTATTATTATTATCATTATTATTATTATTATTATTATTATTATTATTATTATTATTATTATTATTATTATTATTATTATTATTATTATTTTATTTATTTATTTTTTTTTTTTTTTTTTTTTTTGAAACAAAAGCCTTTCAGGTATTTTAAAAAAAAATCTGTGGCTATCGCAGAGTCATGGGGAATGAGAATTGGGAATTTTACAAACAGTTGCAGCAATATTATGGTGCCTACTTTTAGGCAAAACATTTTTAAAAAACATTGATGCCTATTTTTTGGCTCTTTCATTAAAAAAAGTAATATTTTTTTTATTTTTAAAAAAAGTAATATATTAAGAACCAAGAAGCGCGGATTTTATTAAAATATTTTTTAAATGTTTTTAACAAAAAATCTGGGATTTTATTATTATTATTATTATTATTATTATTATTATTATTATTATTATTATTATTATTATTATTATTATTATTATTATTATTATTATTATTATTATTATTATTATTATTATTATTATTATTATTATTATTATTATTATTATTATTATTATTATTATTATTATTATTATTATTATTATTATTATTATTATTATTATTATTATTTTATTTTTTTTTTTTTTGAAACAAAAGCCTTTCAGGTATTTTAAAAAAAAAAATCTGTCGCAGAGTCATGAATATCCAAAAATATTTTCTCAATACTATCGGAAAACCGGGAATCTTTAAAAACATGTTTCAGGACACACGAAGAATGTATTTTACAAACAATTATAACAATATTATGGTTCCCACTTTTAGGCAGAAAAATGTTTAAAAAACGGTGCCTACTTTTAGGCTAATTAAAAAAAAAACTTACACTCTCCTCCAAACTTTTGTCCAATCTCAGGCACATTAATTTACCATCCCGCAACAACTGACCCGTCTCTCTGGCCAAATCTACCGGCCTCAATAGGCCAAATCGAAATATTAACAAATCCGCATAAATCACGCCAAAAGTAAAGGGTACAAATAAGGCGGCCCATTGATTCCACTGGATCATAACATACATTTTCCCCAGCAAAAGATACCAAATAAACACAAAGACCATATTATTTAAATAAATTGTTATCAACAGGCATACACCTTGAATGTCATACATGGCATTTATGCGGTGCACCAGCTGCTCCAACCGATACTGGGACGATGCCAGTTCATTCAATAACTTGGCCAATTTTTCACTTTGTCTTATGAAAATTCCATGCTTTATCAAATTTCTATTGCGGCAATGGCTCAACATTTGTGATTTCAATAAAATCTCCCGGAGTTCTTCTCTGATTACCATTTGCATGACACTCACATTACTGATGGTGTTATAGTAATGGGTCATGATTACACTTAAAATAATCGCCAATGAATCAATTACACCAATCCAAAACTGCGACCATTGAATGTTCGGGTGGCCCACGGCACTACTTTCCATTGAAATACAGAAATTCGCTATGAGGCCCACAACAAATTTCAGCACAATAGCCCGGTCAAAATAATGCTCCACACGGTCACTGAGGGGCCACATTTTTCGGAATTCGCTACGCATATCCTGCAAATAATTTAGGGTTCTCATAAACTCCTGCCGTTTGGTCCAATTCAAGAATATTGTCAGCAGGATGGCCACCATCCGGATACAGCAGACAATGATACGAACTTTGAGGGGGAAATGCAGTTTCAAAAAATTTCCCGGACTCAAATGGAGTTGGGTAAAAATCAGCGGTAATATACCGCACATGGCTACATTTATTATACCACAATAAATACTCAAGATGCGTGAGGTATAGACTTTGCCTGTTTTCAGGTCATAACCGAACGACAGGATACCCAGGAGTAGGGAGAAGTAGTAACAAATGGCCAATATCCAGCGAGATGGACGTTTCATTGAGACTTGCAGAATACTACTGACCAACAAATGAAAGGTTTTCATACCTAGCAATTAATTTACGACTTAAAAACTAATCGATTTATTTGATTAGATAAAATCAAATTTCAATAATTGAATTTTTAATTATTGTTGTTTTTGCTGTTACAAATCCTCAAAACAAAACCACGTAAAAGAAATTGCAATAATTAGACACTGAAACAGAGAATCTGATTCAATAAAAACATTGAGTAGATGATATTTTCCCACAGAAAAATTCATCGATTATCGATGATTTTTTCCTATAGAAAAATTTCATCGATTATCGATAATTTTTTCCTATAGAAAAATTTCATCGATTATCGATGATTTTTTCCTATAGAAAAATTTCATCGATTATCGATGATTTTTTCCTATAGAAAAATTTCATCGATTATCGATGATTTTTTCCTATAGAAAAATTTCATCGATTATCGATGATTTTTTCCCTATAGAAAAATTCATCGATAGTCGATGGATTTTTTCCCTATAGAAAAATTCATCGATAGTCGATGGATTTTTTCCCTATAGAAAAATTCATCGATAGTCGATGGATTTTTTCCCTATAGAAAAATTCATCGATAGTCGATGGATTTTTTCCCTATAGAAAAATTCATCGATAGTCGATGGATTTTTTCCCTATAGAGAAATTCATCGATAGTCGATGGATTTTTTCCCTATAGAAAAATTCATCGATAGTCGATGGATTTTTTCCCTATAGAGAAATTCATCGATAGTCGATAGATTTTTTTCCTATAGAAAAATTCATCGATAGTCGAAGGATTTTTTCCCTATAGAAAAATGTCATCGATTATCGATGAATTTTTTCCTATAGAAAAATGTCATCGATTATCGATGAATTTTTTCCTATAGAAAAATGTCATTGATTATCGATGAATTTTTTCCTATAGAAAAATTCATTGATTATCGATGATTTTTTCCTATAGAAAAATTCATCGATTATCGATAATTTTTTCCTATAGAAAAATTCATCATCGATTATCGATGATTTTTTCCTATAGAAAAATTCATCATCGATTATCGATTATTTTTTTCTCTAGAAAAATGCATCGATTATCGATGTTTTTTTTCCTATAGGAAAATGCATCGATTATCGATGTTTTTTTCCTATAGAAAAATGCATCGATTATCGATGTTTTTTCCTATAGAAAAATGCATCGATTATCGATGTTTTTTCCTATAGAAAAATGCATCGATTATCGATGATTTTTTTCTATAGAAAAATTAATTTTTTCCTAGAGAAAAATTCATCGATTATCGATGATATTTTCTCCGTATAGCAGAAAAATTCATCGATTATCGATGATTTTTTCTATAGGCAAAAATTAATTTATCTATAGAAAAAAATCATCGATTATCGATGCATTTTTTCCCTATAGAAAAATGTCATCGATTATCGATGATTTTTTCTTATAGAAAAATGCATCGATTATCGATGATTTTTTTTCTATAGAAATATGCATCGATTATCGATGATTTTTTTCTATAGAAAAATTAATTTTTTCCTATAGAAAAATTCATCAATTATCGATGAATTTTCTCCTATAGAAAAATTCATCAATTATCGATGAATTTTCTCCTATAGAAAAATTCATCAATTATCGATGAATTTTCTCCTATAGAAAAATTCATCGATTATCGATGATTTTTTCCTATAGAAAAATTCATCGACAATCGACGATTTTTCCCATAGAAAAATTCATCGATAATCGATGATTTTTTCCCATAGAAAAATTCATCGATAATCGATGATTTTTTGCTATAGAAAAATTCATCGATAATCGATGATTTTTTGCTATAGAAAAGTTCATCGATTATCGATGATTTTTTGCTGTAGAAAAATTCATCGATTATCGATGATTTTTTCCCTTTAGAAAAATCCATCGATAATCGATGATTTTTTCCCTATAGAAAAATTCATCTATAATCGATGATTTTTTCCCTATAGAAAAATTCATCATCGATTATCGATGATTTTTTCCTATAGAAAAATTCATCATCTATTATCGATGATTTTTTCCTATAGAAAAATTCATCGATTATCGATGTTTTTTTTTTCCTATAGAAACAATTATCGATGATTTTATGGACACCCAAAACCCAACTTACACTCTCCTCCAACCGTGAATCCAACATGGGCCACCATAGTGCCCGTTCCTTTAAAAGCCTTGCCGTTTCGACAAATTGCTCCTCTATCTGCAACATATTTTTCCTACTCATTTGGATGTCCATGTAGTAGCAAAATATTACCAAGGGAACCAAATACAGTGACCAGTGACTATATACCCTCCAAAGGTGCTCGTCATTGGCCCACACATAAAGTATGTAATAGACTGCAATGTTATTCATATAGACGGTCAGTAGGACCATTACAACTTGTATGTCAAACAAGTTGGTTATACGCTCAAATAAAAGTTGCATTTGGTATTGAATCCGAGCCAGCTCATCGATTTCGTCAGAAAATTGACAGGATCGCGTCATTAAAAATCCACAACCAATTTTATGGAAACTCCTCAGCCTGACCAGATGATCGCAGTCATCCAGGATTCCCTGCAGCTCTTTATTAATGGCGATCAACAATGTACTCACATTGGCCAAGGCAATGAAGTAATGGGTCATAATAACACTAATGACCCCATTCAGAAAGGTCATGACGAATAGAGCCACCATATGATGTTGAGTTCGCCAAATGGCCAAATGTTCCAAAGCATAACCCATGTTCGCCAGAAAACTCCAAAGGAATTTCGTTTGTATAGATCGATTATATTCTGATTCCAAACCCTCATTCCACTTGGGCCATTTCTTGTGGAAATATTCCCGTATTGCTTCGAGGTCGTTAAAGGTCTGCATGAATTTTTCCCGTTGGCTCCAATTGAAGACAACCGAAATTAGAACCGAAGCTATTCGTATCACATAGATTGCCAACCAAACTTGTTGATGTAATTCGGATATTGAAACATTTCGCTGATACAAATCATCAACGACAAGTCGAGGTATGATTGCAACCACAACCAAACGAATAAAGGCACAATACCACGTACTAAGCGGATTGGTCGAAAACCGACGCGATTTCGTGTCATAGGAAAATGCCAAAAGTCCCAACATTTTGGAAGAATAATAACAAAGCGATATCAAGAGATGAGTTATATTAGCCATGGTGTGCTAATCCCTACTAGGCATAGCTGAGGTCATACCAATGTGAACACCAATCTAATTTTAATGAGGCTAATAAAAAGTTGAACACACACGATTCAATTGTTTTTAAAGTATCTCCAGGGAGTTGGATATTAACATTAAAAATAATTAAAACAAATTAATTACAATTAGTTGTTTCTAAATTACAATCGATGACATTTTTCTTAGGAAATATTTCATTGATTATCGATGATATTTTCTCCGTATAGAACAAAATTCATCGATTATCGATGATACCTTCCGTATAGGAAAAAAAATTATCGATTATGTATGATATTTTTTGTATCGATTATCGGTGCTATTTTCTCCGTATAGCAAAAAAATTCATCGATTATCGATGATATTTTCTCCGTATAGCAAAAAAAAATCATCGATTATCAATGACATTTTTTTCCGTATAGCAAAAAAAATTCATCGATTATCGATGACATTTTTTCCGTATAGCAAAAAAATTCATCGATTATGGATGATATTTTCTCCGTGTAGGAACAAAATTCATCGATTATCGATGACATTTTTCGTAGAGAAAAAATTCATCGATTATCGATGATATTTTCTCCGTATAGCAAAAAATTCATCGATCATCGATGATATTTTCTCCGTATAGAAAAAAATTCATCGATTATCGATGATATTTTCTCGGTATAGCAAAAAAATTCATCGATTATCGATGATATTTTCTCGGTATAGCAAAAAAATTCATCGATTATCGATGATATTTTCTCGGTATAGCAAAAAAATTCATCGATTATCGATGATATTTTCTCTGTATAGCAGAAAAATTCATCGATTATCGATGATATTTTCTCTGTATAGCAGAAAAATTCATCGATTATCGATGATATTTTCTCCGTATAGCAGAAAAATTCATCGATTATCGATGATATTTTCTCCGTATAGCAGAAAAATTCATCGATTATCGATGATATTTTCTCCGTATAGCAGAAAAATTCATCGATTATCGATGATATTTTCTCCGTATAGCAAAAAAATTCATCGATTATCGATGATATTTTTCGATGATATTTTTCGTAGAGAAAAAATTCATCGATTATCGATGATATTTTTCGTAGAGAAAAAATTCATCGATAATCGATGATATTTTTCGTAGAGAAAAAATTCATAGATAATCGATGATATTTTTCGTAGAGAAAAAATTCATCGATAATCGATGATATTTTCGTAGAGAAAAAATTCATCGATAATCGATGATATTTTTCGTAGAGAAAAAATTCATCGATAATCGATGATATTTTCAAAAAGGAAAAAATTCATCGATAATCGATGATATTTTCAAAAAGGAAAAAACTCATCGATTATCGATGATATTTTCAAAAAGAAAAAAATTAATCGATTATTGAGGATATTTTCTCCGTATATAAAAAAATTCATCGAATGTCGATAATATTTTCCGATTATCGATGATATTTTCATATGGCAAAAAAATCATCAATTATTAATGAATTTTTTAAGGGAAAATTTGTCGATTATCTTAGAACTTTTATTTTAATTTTGTTTGCCACTCACGCTTTCCTCCAGCGGTTCACTTTTCAACGGAAGATGCGTCTGACGATCTCGAAGCAGTTCTTGAAATTTTTGTTGGAAATCCACAAAATCGAACATGGATTGGAAGAAGATTTTCAAATCCATGTGGAAAAAAATCAAAGTGCACCATATAATTATGACGGCCCATCGGCTGTAAATCTGCAGAATATATTCATGCTGCAGTACCATATAGGCCATATAGATAACGGTCACCGTATGCATGTAGGTGTTGGCCAGGCAGCAGCCACCCTGAAGCTGATACATGTTATTGATGCGATTGCCTAATGACTGGACCTGGAACTGGGCTCTCATCAGCTCATCCAGATCCCTGGCCAGACGTTCACACGCCCCGGCCACCAAGTGGCCCCTCATCTCTATGCTCCATAAGTTGTGGGTCAATTCCAAAATTCTCTTCACTTCCTCATAGATGGAGCCCAGCAAGTAGTTAAGGTTCACCATGCAGCAGTAGTAGTGGAACATTATCAGATTCAGAATCACGCACAGCACGTCCACCAGGCAAATTTCAAAAGAGTTCCTCAATTTAAAATAGATGTCAAGGAAATTCCACGAGACCACAAAGAGACCTAAATTCGTCACAAATCCCAAATAGAATTTCCATTTGATATCATTTTCCATTTTCTCCTCAAGTTTCTCGTTGCACGACCATCGTTTGCAGAATGCCCTGTGGAACTCCTGGAATTCGCCCAATATGGCCACGTATTGATGACGTTTGGACCAATTGATAACCACCGAGATGAGAATTACCGCAATACGTGTCAGATATATAACTCCACTGATCCGAATATGTAGATCATGACCCTTGGAGGTGGTCGGATTGAAATCCATTCGCAGCAAAATGGGCAGTACCGAAAACATGCTGGCACCCATCAAACCACTGTAGACCGTCATGAGGGGTGAGGTGTAAAATTCCCCGGTTTTTCGATTAACACAAAACCCTACCAGCCCCAACACAAGGGAGGTGAAGTAGGTTAAAGCCACCAGCCAGGAAGTGGAGCGACGCATCACCTTAACACTGTGACAGAAACCAAACGACTAACATGGTCTCAGCCAACCTAATAGCAGTTGAGGTCCAACGATGACAATCTTTGGTAAATTATTTATTTGAAGGATCAAGATAAGGCAGGAAGGATGTTCTGGGTAGGCGACACAGGTGCGTCCATCATGGCTTCATCAAGTAGTTAATTAGGGTAATATGTAACATTGTACAGTGGAATCTATTTTTGTAAGAACTTGTTATCGATAATTTTCTGCTATTTGGAAAATATAATCGATAATTGATGTTTTTTTCTATAGGGAGAAAAAATCATTCATAATTGTTGAATTTTTCTGCTATACGGAGAAAATATCATCCATAATCGATAAATTTTTCTGCTATACTGAGAAAATATCATCGATAATCGATGAATTTTTTTGCTATACGGAGAAAATATCATCGATAATCGATGAATTTTTCTGCTATATCGACAATCGATGATTTTTTTTGCTATACGTAGAAAATATCATCGATAATCGATGAATTTTTCTGATATACGGAGAAAATATCATCGATAATCGATGAATTTTTTCTCTACGAAAAATGTCATCGATAATCGATGAATTTTTTCTCAACGAAAAATATCATCGATAATCGATGAATTTTTTCTCTACGAAAAATATCATCGATAATCGATGAATTTTCTTCTACACGGAAAATATCATCGATAATCGATGAATTTTCTTCTACACGGAAAATATCATCGATAATCGATGAATTTTCTTCTACACGGAAAATATCATCGATAATCGATGAATTTTCTTCTACACGGAAAATATCATCGATAATCGATGAATTTTCTTCTACACGGAAAATATCATCGATAATCGATGAATTTTCTTCCACACGGAAAATATCATCGATATCGATTATCGATGATATTTTCTTCCACACGAAAAATATCATCGATAATCGATGAATTTTCTTCCACACGAAAAATATCATCGATAATCGATGAATTTTATTCCTATACGGAGAAAATATCATCGATTATCGATGAATTTTCTTCTACACGGAAAATATCATCGATAATCGATGAATTTTCTTCTACATCGATAATCGATGAATTTTCTTCTACACGGAAAATATCATCGATTATCGATGAATTTTCTTCTACACGGAAAATATCATCGATTATCGATGAATTTTCTTCTACACGGAAAATATCATCGATAATCGATGAATTTTTCTGCTATACGGAGAAAATATCATCGATAATCGATGAATTTTTCTGCTATACGGAGAAAATATCATCGATAATCGATGAATTTTTCTGCTATACGGAGAAAATATCATCGATAATCGATGAACTTTTCTGCTATACGGAGAAAATATCATCGATAATCGACGAATTTTTCTGCTATACGGAGAAAATATCATCGATAATCGATGAATTTTTCTGCTATACGGATAAAATATCATCGATAATCGATAAATAATTATCGAGAAATTTTTTATAGGATTAATTTTTGAAAAATTTTTAATTTTCAAATATTTTTTTTTTAATATTTTTTTCGAATATATTTTTTAACTCACACTTTCCTCCAGCCTCTTGTTGTTTAGACATTGACATGGTTGACGTTCCCTTAACAGCTGCCGGATATCCTTATAAAAATCCACATAATCAAACATGCTATAGAGAAACTTTTTCAAATCCAAATTGTAGAAAACCAATGCTATCCACATCAAAATGACGGACCAGCTGCTGTAGCTTTGAATAATATATTCGTGTTCCGTCAGCATATAGAACATATAGAATGTGGTCACATTGTTCATGTACATATTGGTCAGGCAGCAGGCAACCTGAATGGCATAGATCTGATTAATGCGGGTGGCCAGCAACTGAATCTGAAGTTGGACCAGCATCAAATCGTCCAAATCGCTGGCAAGATGCCCACAAATTTTCTGTCATATGGGCCGCTTGCCAGGTAGCCCATCATCCGTAGGTTCACCAAAGATTGGGTGAGTTCCAAAATTCGGTAAAACGATATCCGCCAATTGTATTTGGTGTAACATCAATTTGGGCAGTAATCAAATGGATAATTAATTTCTAATGAAATTTGATGGACTATCGACCACGAGAACATCAGCGATGAATTGGATAAGACATTGATTCAAAATAATATTTGAGGTGTAATTAATAAGTGATTTATGGATTCCCTTAAACCAAACTATGATTGTTTCCAGGGTAAATTTTTGCAAAGAAAAGTCATCGATAATCTATGGATGTTTTCTTACAGATGGATTTTTTCCTATGGAAAAATCATCGATAATCGATGGATTTTTTCCTATGGAAAAATCATCGATAATCGATGGATTTTTTCCTATGGAAAAATCATCGATAATCGATAGTTTTTTTCCCATAGAAAAATCATCGATAATCGATGGATTTTTTTCCTATGGAAAAATCATCGATAATCGATGGATTTTTTTCCTATGGAAAAATCATCGATAATCGATGGATTTTTTCGCATAGAAAAATCATCCATAATCGATGGATTTTTTCGCATAGAAAAATCATCCATAATCGATGAATTTTTTCGCATAGAAAAATCATCGATAATCGATGGATTTTTTCCCATAGAAAAATCATCGATAATCGATGGATTTTTTCCCATAGAAAAATCATCGATAATCGATGGATTTTTTCGCATAGAAAAATCATCGATAATCGATGGATTTTTTCGCATAGAAAAATCATCGATAATCGATGGATTTTTTCCCATAGAAAATTCATCGATAATCGATGGATTTTTTCCCATAGAAAAATCATCGATAATCGATGGATTTTTTCCTATAGAAAAAGTTCATCGATAATCGATGGATTTTTTCCTATAGAAAAAGTTCATCGATAATCGATGGATTTTTTCCTATAGAAAAAGTTCATCGATAATCGATGGATTTTTTCCTATGGAAAAATCATCGATAATCGATGGATTTTTTCCTATGGAAAAATCATAGAAAAATCCAATGGAAAATTCATCCACAATCGATGTATTTTTTCCTATGGAAAAATCATAGATAATCAATGATTTTTTCCTATGGAAAAATCATAGATAATCAATGATTTTTTTCCTATGGAAAAATCATCGATAATCGATGGATTTTTTCCTATGGAAAAAATCATCGATAATCGATGGATTTTTTCCTATGGAAAAATCATCGATAATCGATGGATTTTTTCCCATAGAAAAATCATCGATAATCGATGGATTTTTTCCCATAGAAAAATCATCGATAATCGATGGATTTTTTCCCATAGAAAAATCATCGATAATCGATGGATTTTTTCCCATAGAAAAATCATCGATAATCGATGGATTTTTTCCCATAGAAAAATCATCGATAATCGATGGATTTTTTCCTATGGAAAAATTATCGATAATCGATGGATGTTTTCCTATGGAAAATCATCGATAATCGATGGATTTTTTCCTATGGAAAAATCATCGATAATCGATGGATTTTTTCCTGTGGAAAAATCATCGATAATCTATGGATTTTTTCCTGTGGAAAAATCATCGATAATCTATGGATTTTTTCCTATGGAAAAATCATCGATAATCGATGGATTTTTTCCTATGGAAAATCATCGATAATCGATGGATTTTTTCCTATGGAAAATCATCGATAATCGATGGATTTTTTCCTATGGAAAAATCATCGATAATCGATGGATTTTTTCCTATGGAAAAATCATCGATAATCGATGGATTTTTTCCTATGGAAAAATCATCGATAATCGATGGATTTTTTCCTATGGAAAAATCATCGATAATCGATGGATTTTTTCCTATGGAAAAATCATCGATAATCGATGGTTTTTTTTCTATGGAAAAATCATCGATTATCGATGGTTTTTTTCCTACAGAAAAATCATCGATAATCGATGGTTTTTTTCCTACAGAAAAATCATCGATAATCGATGGATTTTTTCCTACAGAAAAATCATCGATAATCGATGGATTTTTTTCCTATGGAAAAATCATCGATAATCGATGGATTTTTTCCTATGGAAAAATCATCGATAATCGATGGATTTTTTTCCTATGGAAAAATCATCGATAATCGATGGATTTTTTTCCTATGGAAAAATCATCGATAATCGATGGATTTTTTTCCTATGGAAAAATCATCGATAATCGATGGATTTTTTTCCTATGGAAAAATCATCGATACTCGATGGATTTTTTTCCTATGGAAAAATCATCGATAATCGATGGATTTTTCCCCTATAAAAAAATCGACGGATTTTTTGTCGATAGAAAAATTATTCAGAAGGTTATTCATTTTTCCCACTTACACTTTCTTCCAGCCTCTTGTTCTGCAGGCTTTGACATGGTTGACGTTCCCGCAACAGCTCCCGGATATCCTTATAAAAATCCACGTAGTCGAACATACTGTAGAGGAACATTTTCAAATCCAAATTATAGGAAACCAATGTGATCCACAACACAATGACGGTCCAGCAGCTGTAGCTACGAATAATATATTCGTGTTCCGTCAGCATATAGGTCATATAGAATGTGGTCACATTGTTCATGTACATATTGGTCAGGCAGCAGGCACCCTGAATGGAATAGATACGATTGATGCGGGTAGCCAGCAATTGAACCTGCAGTTGGACCGCCATCAAATCATCCAAATCGCTGGAAAGACGCCAACAATGCCTGCCATATGGACCACTGCCCAGGTGGCCCATCATATGTAGTCTAACCAAAGTTTTGGTCAGTTCCAAAATCCGCTTCAATTCTTCATAAATAGAACCCAGGAGGAAAGCAATGTTCACCATGCAGCAGTAGTAGTGGAATATTATCAGATTAAGAATGATGCACAAGGTGTCCACAACGTAAATTTCAAATAAGCTTTCCAATTTGAAATGAACCTGAAGAAATTCCCAGGAGACCACAAAGAGGCCCAAATTCGATATTAAAGACAAACAAAATTTCCACTTGATTTTACTTTCCAACTTTTCCTGTAGCTTTTCATGGCATTGCCATTTTTGGCAATACGACCTGTAGACACTCTGGAATTCCCGCAATATGGCAACATGGCGGTGGCGTTGTATCCAATTAATCACCACCGTTAGGAGGATGACAGCTATTCGTATGATATATATGACACCAGTGATACGAATGTGCAGATCGTGACCATTCGAGATTGTCGGATTAAAATCCATGCGCATTAAAGCGCGTAGGACATAAAACATGCCAACGCTCAAAATGGCGCTATACACCGTCAGCCAAGTCGAGGTATAAAATTCACCCGTCTTTTGGTCATAACAAAACGACAATACCCCAAACAGAATGGAGAAGTAATAGCTCACGGCTATCACCCATTTTATGGAGCGACTCATTGCGTTAACGCTTTGAAATCAGTGAGGTAACTAAAACCTCCAAATGAATTTAGTGGAAGTCTAACCTCGCCAGCAATCAATTAATAATTAATTTTAAATGAAATTTGATAGACTATCGCCCCAGAGGACATCAGCGATTAATTGGATGAGACGTTGATTAAAGGTGAAATGGCGAAGAGGGTTATGTAAATGTATTTAGGGTGTAATGAATACGTGCCGATGAATTTTTCTCTATATGGAAAAAATCATCGATTATCGATGTTTTTTCTACATGGAAAAAATCATGGATTACCGATGTTTTTTTCTATACGGAAAAAATCATCGATTACCGATGTTTTTTTTTTTTCTATACGGAAAAACTCATCGATTACCGATGTTTTTTCTACACTGAAAAAATCATCGATTACCGATGTTTTTTTCTATACGAAAAAAATCATCGATTATCGATGTTTTTTCTATACGGAAAAAATCATCGATTATCGATGTTTTTTCTATACGGAAAAAATCATCGATTATCGATGTTTTTTCTATACGGAAAAAATCATCGATTATCGATGTTTTTTCTATACGGAAAAAATCATCGATTATCGATGTCTTTTCTATACGGAAAAAATCATCGATTATCGATGTTTTTCCTATATGGAAAAATCATCGATTACCGTTTTTTCTATATGGAAAAAATCATCGATTATCGATGTATTTTTCTACATGGGAAAAAATCATCGATTATCGATGTTTTTTCTATACGGAAAAAATCATCGATTATCGATGTTTTTTCTATACAGAAAAAATCATCGATTATCGATGTTTTTTCTATACGGAAAAAATCATCGATTATCGATGTTTTTCTATACGGAAAAAATCATCGATTATCGATGTTTTTTCTATACGGAAAAAATCATCGATTATCGATGTTTTTTCTATACGGAAAAAATCATCGATTATCGATGTTTTTTCTATACGGAAAAAATCATCGATTATCGATGTCTTTTCTATACGGAAAAAATCATCGATTATCGATGTTTTTTCTATACGGAAAAAATCATCGATTATCGATGTTTTTTCTATACGGAAAAAATCATCGATTATCGATGTTTTTCTATACGGAAAAAATCATCGATTATCGATGTTTTTTCTATACGGAAAAAATCATCGATTATCGATGTTTTTTCTATACGGAAAAAATCATCGATTATCGATGTTTTTTCTATACGGAAAAAATCATCGATTATCGATGTTTTTTCTATACGGAAAAAATCATCGATTATCGATGTTTTTTCTATACTATACGGAAAAAATCATCGATTATCGATGTTTTTTCTATACGGAAAAAATCATCGATTATCGATGTTTTTTCTATACGGAAAAAATCATCGATTATCGATGTTTTTTCTATACGGAAAAATCATCGATTATCGATGTTTTTTCTATACGGAAAAAATCATCGATAATCTATGTTTTTTCTATATGGAAAAAATCATCGAAAAGCGATGTTTTTTCAATACGAAAAAAATCATCGATTATCGACATTTTTGCTATATAGAAAAAAAGTCGATTGTCCACATCCTTTATCATATACTTTCCTTTAATTTATCGATTATAATTTCTTTATAACATAATATTTTAATTACTCACACTCTCTTCCAATATGGAATCCAACTGAGGTGATATATCCTGCCACTGCCTTAGCACCATGCGAATGTTCTCCCAATTATCGTGCACGCCGAACATACATTTCAAGAACAGTTTTAAATCGACATGATAGCTGAGTACTCCAAAATTCATCAGGGTCATAGTGCCGAGGCTGTATACTTCCTGCATATAGGTATGATACCAATGCATGTAGGCCATATACATTAGGGCCACATTGTTCAGGTAGACGGTCAAGAAAAGGCACAACACCGGCATGTCGTACATACAATTGATACGTTTGACGAGTTGTTCCAGAGCATAGTGTGCCTCGGCCAAGTTGTCTACAATTTTAGAAGAGGGCCTTTTGTCAGAAACCTTTCCGGTTAGATTCGACGTGGCTTTCCTGGAGTCTTGTAAAATTTCCATTAACTCTTCTTTTATCGAGGCCTGCATGGCATTGATATTCCAAAGCAAGAAGTAATAATGGAACAGGAGAATGTTAAATATCTGACAGAAGAGAGCATAGGTAAGGTACAGCCAAATATTCTCTACTTTGTAGATTTTCTGGAAATACTCCCTGGAGCCCATTATCATAAAAAGGCTAGTTAGGATACCCCACAAGCACTTTGCTCTTAAATCTTGTTCAAATTTCTCCTCGACCCTGGGTCTTAGCGGCCATTTGGTGTGGAAATTTCGTCGAAGCCGCTCCAAGTCCCTTAGGGTTTGTAGGAAACCCTGGCGCTTAGTCCAATTAAAAATCAGCGTCACGAATATCGTCAAGGGGCGTAAGAGAAACGTTATCGAGGTTATTTGAATATGTAATTCGGGAGCATTTAAAGTTTCCGGGCCAAAGTCCAGACGAAACAGCAATGGTATTACAGCCAACGTGCTTAAATTTATTACAACACAGTAGGTGGTAAGCAAGGGAGAAGTATAAACTTCTCCCGTCCGATAATCATAATTGAATGACAGCGCTCCCAATAATTGGGAGGCAAAGTAAGAGAACCGTAGAAACAGAATGGTAGAATGCCTCATGGCTTACCGACAGCAACTGCTGGCAATGTTGTTTCCAAGCCAGCGGTAGTAAAGCATACTTGACAGATAATTGTTTGTGATAAATTTTCGAAGCATATGTTCTCATAATTCTTGCATTAGGCAATATAATTAATGGACAATGTTTTTCGGTGAATATCGATAATCTCAGTACCGAAGTTATTTTTATATTCTTTCATGAAAAATAAACTTGGAAAGGATAGTGCTGGCTTGGCTTGTTTGTTCGGGATATCATAGTATTTTGTTGTTGCAGAAACCTGGCCATTTTACAACAACTAAACTTGGAAAGTTGAGGAATTTTTTCAATGTTTTGTTCGGATGTTTAATGATATTTTCCGATAATTATTATTTTTATCGAATACATTTTCTATGCGGAAAATATCATCGATAACAATCGATAACATTTTCTATACGGAAAATGTCATCGATAATAATCGATGACATTTTATACGCGGAAAATATCATCGATAATAATCGATGACATTTTATACGCGGAAATATCATCGATAATAATCGATGACATTTTATACGCGGAAAATATCATCGATAATAATCGATGACATTTTATACGCGGAAAATATCATCGATAATAATCGATGACATTTTCTATACGGAAAATATCATCGATAATAATCGGAAAATATCATCGATAATAATCGATGACATTTTCTATACGGAAAATATCATCGATAATAATCGGAAAATATCATCGATAATAATCGGAAAATATCATCGATAATAATCGATGACATTTTATACGCGGAAAATATCATCGATAATAATCGATGACATTTTATACGCGGAAAATATCATCGATAATAATCGATGACATTTTCTATACGGAAAATATCATCGATAATAATCGGAAAATATCATCGATAATAATCGATGACATTTTCTATACGGAAAATATCATCGATAATAATCGGAAAATATCATCGATAATAATCGATGACATTTTCTATACGGAAAATATCATCGATAATAATCGATGACATTTTCTATACGGAAAATATCATCGATAATAATCGATGACATGTTTCCTGCTATACGAAAAATATCATTGATAATTCAATACTCACCCCCTCCTCTAGTCCTTGATCCAATGGCGCTTCGAATTCGTCTCTCTGTTTCAATAAAAATCCAGCATGCTCCCCATAATCCCGCACCCGAAACATGCAAATCGTACAATTTTTCACATCGACATGATAGAATAACATGCCAAGTACTAACGCTATCTTAGTCCAGGCGCTAAAGTAATCTCGGACTTTGGGGTGATACCACGACATGTAGGACATGTAGATGAGTGTCAAGAAATCCAGAGAGACGGTGAATATGACACATATCATCTGTAGGTCGTACATGCGATTGATGCGTTTCACAATGCCCTGCACCGAGTATTGGGTTACCGCCAGAAGATCCAGGTCACGGACCCATTTGCCGGTGTCCCCCAACTAAGGCTATGATTGCGGGATATTTTCAAAATATTTTCCAACTCCTCATTGATGGCCAACTGGATGGTGTTGATGTTGAGCAGCAGAATGTAATAATGGAACATGGAAACACTGAAGATTTGCAGGAAAAGGTTCAGCGGCAAGTACACCCAGATATTCTGCCGCCTGAAGAGGACTGTGAAATATCCATTGGCTCCCATTACAATCAAAACTCCCGACAGACAGCCCCAAAGGAATTTAGTTCTAAACTCGCTTTCCCATTTCTCTGCCACGGCGGGGCTCAGGGGCCATTTGAGAAGAAAACTCCGGCGCATACCTTCAAAATCCCTTAGGGTCTGCATAAAACATTGCCTTCTGGTCCAGTTCAAAAGGATAAGGGTCAGTATGACCCCGACGTTGAAGACAAAAAATATCGCTGAAATTCTCAGATGTAGATCCGGTGCCCGCACATTCTTAAAATCAAAATCCAGCTGAAGGGTCAGTGGTAACACAGCCAACATTACAATACCCAGTACAGCACTGTACATGGTAAGCAGTTTGGAGGTGTATACTTCGCCGCTGCGATAATCGTAATGGAACGTTAACAACCCCATTAACTGTGAGGCAAAATAACAGAACCACAACATCCAAATGGTTGAACGTTTCATGTGCGCGGCGTGCAGGAAAACTGAGAGCTTGTCATAAATAATTTTGTAACGGGACATAGAAAAAAGTACGACTGACAACTGTGATATATAACAGTGATAAATATGAGTACACAATGCAATACGTCTTTGTTTTAAATTGATTGGTGACACATTTCATTCACTTTCTTTTATTTGCTCAAAAGGAAAACAAAACCGGCTGGAATCCCAGCAAACAATTGCTAAGCACATGTACTACCCAGCGAAAACTTCATTTACCTAAAATATTTCTATAGCATATTTTAGCTATTATCAAAAATTTTCCATGGAAATTATTTGGCGATAATCGCAAAAATTTTCTATGGAAATTGTTTGGCGATAATCGCAAAAATTTTCTATCGAAATTATTTGGCGATAATCGCAAAAATTTTCTATCGAAATTATTTGGCGATAATCGCAAAAATTTTCCATGGAAATTATTTGGCGATAATCGCAAAAATTTTCTATGGAAATTGTTTGGCGATAATCGCAAAAATTTTCTATCGAAATTATTTGGCGATAATCGCAAAAATTTTCTATCGAAATTATTTGGCGATAATCGCAAAAATTTTCTATCGAAATTATTTGGCGATAATCGCAAAAATTTTCTATCGAAATTATTTGGCGATAATCGCAAAAATTTTCTATCGAAATTATTTGGCGATAATCGCAAAAATTTTCTATCGAAATTATTTGGCGATAATCGCAAAAATTTTCCATGGAAATTATTTGGCGATAATCGCAAAAATTTTCTATGGAAATTGTTTGGCGATAATCGCAAAAATTTTCTATCGAAATTATTTGGCGATAATCGCAAAAATTTTCTATCGAAATTATTTGGCGATAATCGCAAAAATTTTCTATCGAAATTATTTGGCGATAATCGCAAAAATTTTCTATCGAAATTATTTGGCGATAATCGCAAAAATTTTCTATCGAAATTATTTGGCGATAATCGCAAAAATTTTCTATCGAAATTATTTGGCGATAATCGCAAAAATTTTCTATCGAAATTATTTGGCGATAATCGCAAAAATTTTCTATCGAAATTATTTGGCGATAATCGCAAAAATTTTCTATCGAAATTATTTGGCGATAATCGCAAAAATTTTCTATCGAAATTATTTGGCGATAATCGCAAAAATTTTCTATCGAAATTATTTGGCGATAATCGCAAAAATTTTCTATCGAAATTATTTGGCGATAATCGCAAAAATTTTCTATGGAAATTATTTGGCGATAATCGCAAAAATTTTCTATCGAAATTATTTGGCGATAATCGCAAAAATTTTCCATGGAAATTATTTGGCGATAATCGCAAAAATTTTCTATCGAAATTATTTGGCGATAATCGCAAAATTTTCTATCGAAATTATTTGGCGATAATCGCAAAAATTTTCTATCGAAATTATTTGGCGATAATCGCAAAAATTTTCTATGGAAATTATTTGGCGATAATCGCAAAAATTTTCTATCGAAATTATTTGGCGATAATCGCAAAAATTTTCTATCGAAATTATTTGGCGATAATCGCAAAAATTTTCTATCGAAATTATTTGGCGATAATCGCAAAAGTTTTCTATCGAAATTATTTGGCGATAATCGCAAAAATTTTCTATCGAAATTATTTGGCGATAATCGCAAAAATTTTCTATCGAAATTATTTGGCGATAATCGCAAAAATTTTCTATCGAAATTATTTGGCGATAATCGCAAAAATTTTCTATCGAAATTATTTGGCGATAATCGCAAAAATTTTCTATCGAAATTATTTGGCGATAATCGCAAAAATTTTCTATCGAAATTATTTGGTGATTATCGTTAAGATTTTAGTTCAGAAAAATTTTGGCGATTTTTGAAAAAAATTTGGTGTGAACATTGTTTGCTATTTTCGACAAATTTCGCCTAATTTTTTCATTTCTCTTTCAACTTACAGTCTCCACCAGTCGAGCATCCAGGGGCCTTCCGATATTCTCCCATTCCTTTATCATCTAGCCAGGATGGTCATACAAAACCAACAGGTCCATCATGCAACCGAAACATATTGTCAATTCCACATAGTAGCAGATCATTGCAAATACAGTTACCACCTCGGTCCAGAGGCTGTAGAATTCCCGCATGTAAGTGTACTGCCAAGCCATGTAATTCATGTAGATCATGGCGACATTGTTAAGATAGACACACAGAGTCGCACTGATTCCTTGCAGGCCATACATGTCATTGATGCGAATCACCAATGTATGTAGCTGAAAGTGGAAATAGGCCAACTCGTCGAGGTCTTTGCTTAGTTGGATACACAATTTGGTGGGATTCTCCTTTAGAGCCTGTTCCATGATTCGTTGCAATTCCTCGTTAATGGTCCTCAGCAGGATATTAATGTTCAGGATGAGAAAATAATAATGAAATATCGCAATATTGAGAATGCTGCAGTACACACCCAGTGCCAGGGACAATATGGGATTTTCCAACCGAAATTGATGTCTAAAGTACTCCAGGGAACCCAGGATTAAACCAATGTCGGACAGGGAACCCCATAAAAATTTTAATCTCACAGCTGTTTCGAATTTGTTCTCTACCCCAGAGCTCAATTGCCATTTCCTGAGAAATTTCTGCCTCAATTTTACAAATCTCCTCAGGGTGGTCATAAAGGTGTGGCGTTTGGTCCAGTTCATGGTCATTGTCAGCAGTATCACCACAATCCGAATAGAACATATAGCTCCAACTATGCGAATATGCAAATCGGGTGCATTCATGGTTTGCAGGTTCAAGTCCACACGGAGCACTAGCGGCAAGGCAGTAAAGGTTAAAATGCTGACCACCGCACAGTAGATGGTAAGGGAGGGGGATGTATAGATTTCACCGCTATTCGTATCGTAGTGAAACGACAGGACACCCATTAGTTGGGAAGCATAATAATACACGCCTAACATCCAAAGAGTTGAACGTTTCATGGCCAAACGAAAAACACAACTGAAACGCTAACAAGGGTCGGGCAATGAAGCGACCTGAAGACACCGACACCTGAGATGGGTATCAGTAATTAATTAATAAAGCTAAGCAGATACAGGACACTGGCCTTAATTGGTTTCATGATGGCACCCTTTTCGTGGATAAGGGAAGAACATTTCCAAAAGGACAAAAGGGTGAAACTTCTATCGAAAAACATCAACAAATTTCGATAAAATTTTCCTATAGAAAATTTTAGCGATTTTCGATGAAATTTTCCTGTAGAAAATTTTAGCGATTTTCGATGAAATTTTCCTATAGAAAATTTTAGCGATTTTTGATGAAATTTTCCTATAGAAAATTTTAGCGATTTTCGATGAAATTTTCCTATAGAAAATTTTAGCGATTTTCGATGAGATTTTCCTATAGAAAATTTTAGCGATTTTCGATGAGATTTTCCTATAGAAAATTTTAGCGATTTTCGATGAGATTTTCCTATAGAAAATTTTAGCGATTTTCGATAAAATTTTCCTATAGAAAATTTTAGCGATTTTCAATGAAATTTTCCTATAGAAAATTTTAGCGATTTTCGATGAAATTTTCCTATAGACAATTTTAGCGATTTTCGATGAAATTTTCTTATAGAAAATTTTAGCGATTTTCGATGAAATTTTCCTATAGAAAATTTTAGCGATTTTCGATGAAATTTTCCTATAGAAAATTTTAGCGATTTTCGATGAAATTTTCCTATAGAAAATTTTAGCGATTTTCGATGAAATTTTCCTATAGAAAATTTTAGCGATTTTCGATGAAATTTTCCTATAGAAAGTTTTAGCGATTTTCGATGAAATTTTCCTATAGAAAGTTTTAGCGATTTTCGCCAAGATTTTTGTATAGAAAATTTTGGTGATTATCGCCAATTTTTTTCCAAGGAAAATTTTAGCGATTATCGCCAATATTTTTCCATAGAAAATTTTAGCGATTATCGCCAATATTTTTCCATAGAAAATTTTGGCGATTATCGCCAATATTTTTCCATACAAAATTTTCGCGATTATCGCCAAGATTTTTCCATACAAAATTTTCGCGATTATCGCCAAGATTTTTCCATACAAAATTTTCGCGATTATCGCCAAGATTTTTGTATAGAAAATTTTGGTGATTCTAGCCAATATTTTTCCATAGAAAATTTTAGCAATTATCGCCAATATTTTTCTATAGAACATTTGGCGATTAACGCCACTATTTTTCCATGGAAAATTTTCGCGATTATCGCCAAGATTTTTGTATAGAAAATTTTGGCGATTTTAGCCAAGATTTTTGTATAGAAAATTTTGGCGACTTTCGCCAAGATTTTTGTATAGAAAATTTTGGCGATTATCGCCAAAATTTTTGTATAGAAAAATTTAGCGATTTTCGCCAAGTTTTTTGTATTGGAAATTTTGGCGATTTTCGCCAAGTTTTTTGTATTGGAAATTTTGGCGATTTTCGCCAAGATTTCTGAATAGAAAATTTGGCTATTATTACCAAGTTTATTGTTTAGAAAATTTCGGCGATTTTCGCCAAGATTTTTGTATAGAAAATTTTGGTGATTATCGCCAAGATATTTGTATAGAAAATTTTGGCGATTTTTCTTTCAAAAAAATTTGGCGATTTTCGTTTGCTGGATTCATACTTACACTTTCTTCCAATCGAACATCCAAGTTAGTGAAACATGTTTGATTCTCCCTTAGAAGTTGTCCGTTCTGTGTGATTAAATCTTCGAACCCCAGCATTGCGTATAAAAGTATGGCCAGGTCCACAAAGTACATCGTTAGGGCAATCGGCATCCAAACCTTTACCCAGGGGCTGTAGGCCTCCCATGGAATATTTGCCGTGCAGTACATCATATAAATTACCGATATACTGTTCAGATATGTAGTGAGCAGGACACATACTCCCTGGACTTCATACATGTCGTTGACACGTCGGGCGAGTTTCCGCAAATCGATTTGATATCTGGCCAATTCATCTACTTCATCCGCAAATTTACAGCACTGGGTGATAAAGAAGCCAGCATGGACTTGTCCCAGATGCTGTAGGTGGGAAAGGTGTTCAGATTTCTGGAGAATCGTCGACAACTCCTCATTGATGGCGGCCAGTATAATATTGATGTGCACGAAGCAAAAGAAATAACTTGTAATGACCAGATTTATCACATTGGACATAATGGCCAGGCCCAGAAGGGCCGGGATATTGTCCAAATTAAACTGGTGTTTAAAGAATTCAAAGGATCCAAACAGTAGACCCAAACTCGAAGCACAACCCCAAGAGAATTTTGAACGAATTAGCTGCTCATATTTGTCCTCCAACTTTCTGCTCAAGGGCCATTTTGATGTGAATTCCTTTTTCAGGCTGATCAAAGCCCCCAAAATTCCCATAAATTCCTGGCGTTTGGTCCAATTGAAGATCACCGTTACCAAGATGGCTGCTGTTCGTATCACAAATATCAGGAAATTTATTTTGGCATGAAAGTATTTCGGATTAACGGCAAAGTGCCGCATCATGGGCAGAGCGGCAAACATGGCCAGGCTGACGAGAGCACAGTAGATGGTCAGCCATGTGGCTGTGTAAATTTCACCGGTACGATGATTGTAGCAAAAGGATATGGTGCCCACCAGATGAGCGGCGGCCAAAAAGACGAGAATCATAAAATTCGTAGACCAACGCATGACGTTGTCTATGGACGGCAGATAACTAATTCAAGGTAAGGCACATGAAATAGTAAAGGGTTTTTGTTTGGTGTAACTATTCCTATCATTCCGACAATCTAATTCACATACAAACATACATATGTATGTGTACTAATTTCCAAATTTTAACAGTCTATGGCTCAGGATAGCTTAATTACACTCTCTTCACTAATGTCGTTATTATCGAAAATCGGTAAAATTTTCCATAAAAAATGTACCCCAAATTTTCCAAAAAAAATATTGAACATTTTTCAATACAAAAATCTTGGCGATAATCGCAAAAATTTTCTATACAAAAATCTTGGCGATAATCGCCAAAATTTTCTATACAAAAATCTTGGCGATAATCGCCAAAATTTTCTATACAAAAATCTTGGCGATAATCGCCAAAATTTTCTATACAAAAATCTTGGCGATAATCGCCAAAATTTTCTATACAAAAATCTTGGCGATAATCGCCAAAATTTTCTATACAAAAATCTCGGGGATAATCGCCAAAAATTTTCTATACAAAAATCTCGGGGATAATCGCCAAAATTTTCTATACAAAAATCTTGGCGATAATCGCCAAAATTTTCTATTGAAAAATATTGGCGATAATCGCCAAAATTTTCTATTGGCGAAAATCGCCAAAATTTTCTATTGAAAAATATTGGCGAAAATCCCCAAAATTTTCTATTGAAAAATATTGGCGATAATCGCCAAAATTTTCCATACAAAAATCTTGGCGATAATCCCCAAAAATTACTATGGAAAAGTCTTGGCGATAATCGCCAAAATTTTCTATACAAAAATCTTGGCGATAATCGCCAAAATTTTCTATACAAAAATCTTGGCGATAATCGCCAAAAATTTTCTATTGAAAAATATTGGCGATAATCGCCAAAAATTTTCTATTGAAAAATATTGGCGATAATCGCCAAAAATTTTCTATTGAAAAATATTGGCGATAATCGCCAAAAATTTTCTATTGAAAAATATTGGCGATAATCGCCAAAAATTTTCTATTGAAAAATATTGGCGATTATCGCGATAAACATTTTCTATGGAAAAATATTGGCGATAATCGCCAACATTTCCTATGGAAAAATATTGGCGATAATCGTCAACATATTCTATGGAAAAATATTGGCGATAATCGCCAAAATTTTCTAATGAAAAATATTGGCGATAATCGCCAAAATTTTCTATTGAAAAATATTGGCTATAATCGCCAAAATTTTCTATACAAATATCTTGGCGATAATTGCCAAAATTTTCTATACAACAATCTTTGCGGAAATCGCCAAAATTTTCTATGGAAAAATATTGGCGATAATCGCCAAAATTTTCTATGGAAAAATATTGGCGATAATCGCCAAAATTTTCTATGGAAAAATATTGGCGATAATCGCCAAAATTTTCTATAGAAAAATATTGGCGATAATCGCCAAAATTAGCTATTGAAAAATATTGGCGATAATCGCCAAAATTAGCTATTGAAAGATATTGGCGATAATCGCCAAAATTAGCTATTGAAAAATATTGGCGATAATCGCCAAAATTAGCTATTGAAAAATATTGGCGATAATCGCCAAAATTAGCTATTGAAAAATATTGTTGATAATCGCCAAAATTAGCTATTGAAAAATATTGGCGATAATCGCCAAAATTTTCTATTGAAAAATATTGGCGTTAATCGCCAAAATTAGCTATTGAAAAATATTGGCGATAATCGCCAAAATTAGCTATTGAAAAATATTGGCGATAATCGCCAAAATTTTCTATTGAAAAATATTGGCGATAATCGCCAAAATTTTCTATTGAAAAATATTGGCGATAATCGCCAAAATTTTCTATTGAAAAATATTGGCGATAATCGCCAAAATTTTCTATTGAAAAATATTGGCGATAATCGCCAAAATTTTCTATTGAAAAATATTTGCGATAATCGCCAAAATTCTCTATTGAAAAATATTGGCGATAATCGCCAAAATTTTCTATTGAAAAATATTGGCGATAATCGCCAAAATTTTCTATTGAAAAATATTGGCGATAATCGCCAAAATTTTCTATTGAAAAATATTGGCGATAATCGCCAAAATTTTCTATTGAAAAATATTGGCGATAATCGCCAAAATTCTCTATTGAAAATATTGGCGATAATCGCCAAAATTTTCTATTGAAAAATATTGGCGATAATCGCCAAAATTCTCTATTGAAAAATATTGGCGATAATCGCCAGAATTTTCTATTGAAAAATATTGACGATAATCACCACAATTTTCTTGGCAATAATCGCCGCAATTTTCTATCCAAAAATTTTATTATTTTCTAATTTCCGATCATTTATACTCACACTTTCTTCCAGTCTCACATCCAAGTTGGTCAAACACGTCTGATGTTCTTTTAAAATCCGCCCACAATCAATAAGCAAATCCTGATATTCCAACATTGTGAATAGGAACACATTCAAATCCATGAAGTACAAAAACAACGCGATCGTTGTAAAGACCAGCCTAATTTTCGTATACTCATCCCACAAAATGTGAAGCGAAATATAGGCATCGTAAATCACCGATATGCTATTCAAGTACACCGACAGCAAAACACAGGAACCCTGGACTTCATACATGCCATTGATGTTCCGGGCCAATTTTCGAAACTCCAACTGAAACCTGGCCAATTCATCTAAATCATCGGCAAATTTACAGCATTGGGTTATAAAAAAGCCAGCATGGGTTTGTCCACGACTACGCAAGTAGGCTAGGTTTTCAGACTTCTTCAGAATCCGGGTTACTTCCTCATTGATGGCAGCCAGGAAAATATTGATCCGTAGAATGCAAAAAAAGTAACTTGTCAGGACCACATTGAGGATGTTCGTCATGAGAGCCAAGAACAAAATCATCCAAACATTATTGATGTTTAGCTCAATTTTCAAATAGCCCATAAATCCCACAAATACGACCAGACTTGACGAAACGCCCCAGCAGAATTTTCTTCGTAGTGTCCTATCGAACTTCTCCTCCATATTCTGACTCAAAGGCCACTTTTTTTCGAATTCTATTCTTAATTTTTTTAAATTTCTCAGATATTCCATGAAGGCACAACGTTTGGTCCAATTGAAGATCATCGTCACCAGAACAGCCGTTATTCGTATCACAAAAATGGAGAAGTTAATTTTGACATGGATACGTTTGCCACTGATGTTGATGTTTCGCAACATGGGCACCACTCCAAACATGGCCACACTGATGACGGCGGTATAGATGGTTAACCAGGGGGTTGTGTAAATTTCACCGGTGCGATGATTGTAGAAAAAGGAGAGGATGCCCAAAACATGAGCGGTCGCCAATGTAACTTTAACCATCAAACGTGTAGACTTTCTCATGACGTTTCACGACATACTGACCGGACCACCATTCACACAAAACGGAAATGCTTTTGATTCCTGAGTTATGTGAATGTCTCATTATGAGATTGCCTATCAGAGACTAATTACCAAACACAGAAATCGAGATTTCTATGGAAAAATATACACACACATACACACATATGGGTGTATCCCTCCACATACAAAGCCGACAGAAACTTTCAATATAAAATTTTGGCGATTATTGCCAAGATTTTTCCATAGAAAATTTTGGCGATTTTTTCCATAGAAAATTTTGGCGATTAACGACAAGATTTTTCCATAGAAAATTTTGTCGGTAATCGCCAATATTTTTCCATAAAAAATTTTGGCGATTATCGCCAATATTTTTCCATAAAAAATTTTGGCGATTATCGCCAATATTTTTCCATAGAAAATTTTGCCGATTATCGCCAATATTTTTCCATAGAAAATTTTGGCGATTATCGCCAATATTTTTCCATAGAAAATTTTGGCGATTATCGCCAATATTTTACCATAGAAAATTTTGGCGATTATCGCCAATATTTTTCCATAGAAAATTTTGGCGATTATCGCCAATATTTTTCCATAGAAAATTTTGGCGATTATCGCCAAGATTTTTGTATAGAAAATTTTGGCGATTATCGCCAAGATTTTTGTATAGAAAATTTTGGCGATTATCGCCAAGATTTTTGTATAGAAAATTTTGGCGATTATCGCCAAGATTTTTGTATAGAAAATTTTGGCGATTATCGCCAAGATTTTTGTATAGAAAATTTTGGCGATTATCGCCAAGATTTTTGTATAGAAAATTTTGGCGATTATCGCCAAGATTTTTGTATAGAAAATTTTGGCGATTATCGCCAATATTTTTCCATAGAAAATTTTGGCGATTATCGCCAATATTTTTCCATAGAAAATTTTGGCGATTATCGCCAGTATTTTTCCATAGAAAATTTTGGCGATTATCGCCAATATTTTTCCATAGAAAATTTTGGCGATTATCGCCAATATTTTTCCATAGAAAATTTTGGCGATTATCGCCTAGATTTTTGTATAGAAAATTTTGGCGATTATCGCCAAGATTTTTCCATAGAAAATTTGAGCGATTATTTCTAATATTATTCGATTGAAAATTTTGGCGATTATCACCTAGATTTTTCCATAGAAAATTTTGGCGATTATCGCCAATATTTTTCCATAGAAAATTTTGGCGATTATCGCCAATATTTTTCCATAGAAAATTTTGGCGATTATTGCCAATATTTTTCCATAGAAAATTTTGGCGATTATCGCCAATATTTTTCCACAGAAAATTTTGTCGATTATCGCCAATATTTTTCCATAGAAAATTTTGGCGATTATCGCCAATATTTTTCCATAGAAAATTTTGGCGATTATCGCCAATATTTTTCCATAGAAAATTTTGGCGATTATCGCCAATATTTTTCCATAGAAAATTTTGGCGATTATCGCCAATATTTTTCCATAGAAAATTTTGGCGATTATCGCCAATATTTTTCCATAGAAAATTTTGGCGATTATCGCCAATATTTTTCCATAGAAAATTTTGGCGATTATCGCCAATATTTTTCCATAGAAAATTTTAGCGATTATCGCCAATATTTTTCCATAGAAAATTTTAGCGATTATCGGCAATATTTTTTCATAGAAAATGTTGTCGATTATCGCCAATATTTTTCCATAGAAAATTTTGGCTATTATCGCCAATATTTTTCCATAGAAAATTTTGGCGATTATCGACAATATTTTTCCACAGAAAATTTTGGCGATTATCGACAATATTTTTCCACAGAAAATTTTGGCGATTATCGACAATATTTTTCCACAGAAAATCTTAGCGATTATCGCCAATATTTTTCCACAGAAAATCTTAGCGATTATCGCCAATATTTTTCCACAGAAAATCTTAGCGATTATCGCCAATATTTTTCCATAGAAAATCTTAGCGATTATCGCCAATATTTTTCCATAGAAAATTTTGGCGATTATCACCAATATTTTTCCATAGAAAATTTTGGCGATATCGCCATTGTTTTCCAATAGACAATTTTAGCGATTATGTCCAATGTTTTCCAATAGAACATTTTGGCGATTATATCCAATGTTCTCCAATAGAAAATATTGGTTATTATCGTCAATATTTTTCCATAGAAAATTTTGGCGATTATCCCCAATATTTTTGCATAGAAAATTTTGGCGATTATCACCAAGATTTTTGTATAGAAAAGTTTGGCAATTATCGCCTCGATTTTTGTATAGAAAATTTTGGCGATTATCGCCATTGTTTTCCAATAGACAATTTTAGCGATTATGTCCAATGTTTTCCAATAGAACATTTTGGCGATTATATCCAATGTTCTCCAATAGAAAATATTGGTTATTATCGTCAATATTTTTCCATAGAAAATTTTGGCGATTATCCCCAATATTTTTGCATAGAAAATTTTGGCGATTATCGCCAATATTTTTCCATAGAAAATTTTGGCGATTATCGCCAATATTTTTCCATAGAAAATTTTAGCGATTATCGCCAATATTTTTCCATAGAAAATTTTAGCGATTATCGGCAATATTTTTTCATAGAAAATGTTGTCGATTATCGCCAATATTTTTCCATAGAAATTTTGGCTATTATCGCCAATATTTTTCCATAGAAAATTTTGGCGATTATCGACAATATTTTTCCACAGAAAATTTTGGCGATTATCGACAATATTTTTCCACAGAAAATTTTGGCGATTATCGACAATATTTTTCCACAGAAAATCTTAGCGATTATCGCCAATATTTTTCCACAGAAAATCTTAGCGATTATCGCCAATATTTTTCCACAGAAAATCTTAGCGATTATCGCCAATATTTTTCCATAGAAAATTTTGGCGAATATCACCAATATTTTTCCATAGAAAGTTTTGGCGATATCGCCATTGTTTTCCAATAGATAATTTTAGCGATTATGTCCAATGTTTTCCAATAGAACATTTTGGCGATTATATCCAATGTTCTCCAATAGAAAATATTGGTTATTATCGTCAATATTTTTCCATAGAAAATTTTGGCGATTATCCCCAATATTTTTGCATAGAAAATTTTGGCGATTATCACCAAGATTTTTGTATAGAAAAGTTTGGCAATTATCGCCTCGATTTTTGTATAGAAAATTTTGGCGATTATCGCCAATATTTTTCCATAGAAAATTTTGGCGATTATCGCCAATATTTTTCCATAGAAAATTTTGGCGATTATCGCCAATATTTTTCTATAGAAAATTTTGGCGATTATCGCCAATATTTTTCTATAGAAAATTTTGGCGATTATCGCCAATATTTTTCTATAGAAAATTTTGGCGATTATCGCAAATATTTTTCTATAGAAAATTTTGGCGATTATCGCAAATACTTTTCTATAGAAAATTTTGGCGATTATCACCAATATTTTTCCATAGAAAATTTTGGCGATTATCGCCAATATTTTTCCATAGAAAATTTTGGCGATTATCGCCAAAATTTTTACATAGAAAATTTTGACGATTATCGGCAAAATTTTTACATAGAAAATTTTGACGATTATCGCCAATATTTTTCCATAGAAAATTTTGACGATTATCGCTAATATTTTTCGATTGAAAATTTTGGCGATTATCGCCAATATTTTTCCATTGAAAATTTTGGCGATTATCGCCAATATTTTTCCATTGAAAATTTTGGCGATTATCGCCAATATTTTTCCATTGAAAATTTTGGCGATTATCGCCAATATTTTTCCATTGAAAATTTTGGCGATTATTTCCTAGATTTTTGTATAGAAAATTTGGGCGATTATCGCCAATATTTTCCTATAGAAAATTCTGGCGTTTATTGCCAATATTTTTCCATAGAAAATTTTGGCGATTATCGCCAAGATTTTTGTATAGAAAATTTTGGCGATTATCGCCAAATATTTTTCCATAGAAAATTTTGGCGATTATCGCCAAATATTTTTCCATAGAAAAATTTGTCGATTATCGCCAATATTTTTCCATAGAACATTTTGGCGATTTTTGCAAAGTTTTCCCCATAGAAAATTTTGGCGATTATTTCGAACCTCCTTATCTCACATATCGTACTTACACTTTCTTCCAATCGAACATCCAAGTTGTTGACACATGTCTGATTCTCCTTTAGATATTGTCCGCTCCTTGTGATTAGGTCTTGGAACGACAGCATGGAATATAGAAATATACCCACGTCTACATAGTACATGATCAAAGCGATCGGCATCCACACCACTATCCATGGACTATAGTCCTCCCAGGGAATATTTGCCGAGCAGTAAATTAAATAAATCACCGATATACTGTTCAGGTATATGGTTAGCAGGACACAAGCTCCCTGGACTTCATACATCCTATTAATACGTCCAGCGATTTTTCGCAAATCTATTTGATATCTGGCCAATTCATCTACCTCATCGGCAAATTTACAGCACTGGGTTATAAAGAAGCCTGCAGGTGCTTGTCCCAGTCGTTGTAGGTGGACGAGATGTTCAGATTTCAGGAGAATCGCCAAGAGTTCCTCATTGATGGCGGCCAGTAAAATATTGATGTGGAGGATACAAAAGAAATAACTGGTCACCACCAAGTTGAGGACATTGTCCAAGACATACAAGCTCAGGATGACCATGATATTGTCAAAAGTAAATTGATGTTTGAAGAATTTGAGAGATCCCAACATTAGACACAAACTCGAGGCAAACCCCCAACAGAATTTGGAACGTATCAGGTTCTCATATTTTTCTTCCAACCTCGAGCTCAGAGGCCGTTTATTCAGAAATGCCTTTTTCAGTCGAATCAATTGCGCCAAGGCTCGCATGAATTCCTGGCGTTTTGTCCAATTGAATACCACCGTCACCAACACCGATGCTATTCGGATCAGAAATATCAGGAAGTGGATTTTGGCATGGAAATATTTGGGGTTAATGGTAATGTGCCGTAACATGGGCAATGCCCCAAACATGGCCAGGCTTACGACAGCGCTGTAGATAGTCAGCCAGGTCGATGTGTAAATTTCACCTGTGCGATGATTGTAGAAAAAGGAAATTGTACCCATCAGATGACCGGCTACCAAAAAGACGAGAACCATAAAATTCGTAGAACGACGCATGACGTTGTCACCAGCCGGCTGATTACTAATTCAAGACAAGGCAAATGAAATAGAAAAGGGTTGATTTTCGGTGACAGGACCTTAGACTCCCAACTCTTACGTTCAGATAATCAAATGTACATAGAAACATACATTCGTACATGTGTGTACACACTAATTATACTCGTTATACCCTACAACACTATGTGTTGGGGGTATTATAAGTTTGATTGGCCCAAAAATTATGTAACACCTCGAAATATTGGTTTCCCACATAGGAAAGTATATATGGATCTTCCTAGCTCGCCGAGCTGAGTCGATCTAGCTATGTATGTCCGTCCGTCCGTCTGTCCGTCTGTCCGTCTGTCCGTCTGTCCGTCTGTCCATGTTAATTTGTAATCACTCTACAGGTCGCAATTATGGCCCGATCTTCACGAAATTTAGAATGGAGGTGGGACTGGGGTCAGAATAGAACCCTATTTCTTTTGGAGATGATCGCCAAATGTTTAGGGGTTGAAATGGACCAAATACTGAAAAAATGTCGGATTTTGCAGTAGCTATACTGGTCGCAATTATAGACCAATCGACGCGGAATTTCGCATGTAGCTAGAGTTTAGGGCGGGGAAGAAGCCTACCAATTTGGGTGGTCATCGGATAACATTTAGCGGGTGAAATAGACCATATCTTTTGTGTTGAAAAAATTCAAAAATTTTCATTAAACCGCGAATATTTTAAATCCCGGCGAAATCACAAAGCCATCACAAGGTTACTTCTGACCTTTACATTGATGTTAACATCCAACAAAACGGATATATAGCAAAATATGTGCGATATATATGTTTATCAAAGAAGATATGCTAGAAAAATCTCTTATATGTCGAGAACGGCTGAACTGATTTCGAAAGTTCTCATTAGTTTAGAATGGCCTCTTGGCAGGAAAGAAAAAGCGTCTAAAAAAATCTCATAAAAATATCTCTCTAAAGATGAAAATATTGATTTTGTAACATTTTCTAATATTTTTCCAATTTTGTCATATTTTTGGAATATTTTCATTTTGAATTAAACATTTGGTAATATTTCTACAGCTAACAAAACTAAGTAGTTAGGATATCAGGATATCATATGCAGATCGCATTTATGGCCCGATCCTTACGAAATTTTGCATGGAGATAAGATGAGGGTCAGAATAGAAGCCTACTCTTTTTGGAGACGATCGCCATATATTTAGGGGTTGAAATGGACCAAAAAACTGCAAAATTGTCGTCCGATCCTCACGCACATTTGAATGGGGGTTACCGGACATTACAAAAGCCAAGCAGTTTTGGATGGCCATCCAAAAATATTCAATGTGTGAAATAGTTTGCCAAATTTTGTAGACAAAATACGAAAATATCGATTCCAGTGACTTTTTGGAGAATTAACAAATACAGGAAAGACGCACTTCTGACTATTTCGTTAACGCTGATTTCGTTGAAGAATATAGTCAAATGTCTGTTTCTCATTTTTTTGGGAAATATTGGTTCCAGATCTAGGAAGACCATTTTCGTGCAACATCTACCAATAAATTGGAAATGAGCAAATTATTTTAAGTTGCTATTATTCGAAAATTAGAGAACGGAACCTGATGGTTTTCTTTTATTATTTGTCACAAAATCTTGTGGAATTCTTTCGAGTATCTCGCCTATATCAACTGTATGGTTTATTATAGTGTTGTAGGGTATTCAACGGTCGGCCCCGCTCGACTGTAGCCTTTGCTTACTTGTTTTACATGGTAGTTGATGACCGGTATCTACAGAAAAATCGCCAAAAAATTCTATACAAAAAATTTGTTGATAATCGCCAAAATTTTCTATGGAAAAATCTTGGCGATAATCGCCATGGAAAAATCTTGGCGAAAATCGCCAAAATTTTCTATAAAAAATCTAATAATCGCCAAAGTTTTCTATAGAAAAATATTGGCGATAATCGCCAAAGTTTTCTATAGAAAAATATTGGCGATAATCGCCAAAATTTTCTATTGAAAAATATTGGCGATAATCGCCAAAATTTTCTATTGAAAAATATTGGCGATAATCGCCAAAAATTTCTATTGAAAAATATTGGCGATAATCGAGAAAATTTTCTATGGAAAAATTTTGGCGAAAATCGCCGTAACGTTTTTCATAAAAAGTTCGCCAAAATTTGCTACGGATAATCGCCAAAATTTGCTACGGATAATCGCCAAAATTTTCTATGGAAAAATCTTGGCGATAATCGCCAAAATTTTCTATGGGAAAATATTGGCGATAATCGCCAAAATTTTCTATGGGAAAATATTGGCGATAATCGCCAAAATTTTCTATGGGAAAATATTGGCGATAATCGCCAAAATTTTCTATGGAAAAATATTGGCGATAATCGCCAAAATTTTAAATTGAAAAATATTGGCGATAATCGCCAAAATTTTCTATCGAAAAATATTGGCGATAATCGCCAAAATTTTCTATCGAAAAATATTGGCGATAATCGCCAAAATTTTCTATCGAAAAATATTGGCGATAATCGCCAAAATTTTCTATCGAAAAATATTGGCGATAATCGCCAAAATTTTCTATTGAAAAATATTGGCGATAATCGCCAAAATTTTCTATTGAAAAATATTGGCGATAATCGCCAAAATTTTCTATTGAAAAATATTGACGATAATCGCCAAAATTTTCTATTGAAAAATATTGACGATAATCGCCAAAATTTTCTATTGAAAAATATTGACGATAATCGCCAAAATTTTCTATTGAAAAATATTGACGATAATCGCCAAAATTTTCTATTGAAAAATATTGACGATAATCGCCAAAATTTTCTATTGAAAAATATTGACGATAATCGCTAAAATTTTCTATAGAAAAATATTGGCGATAATCGCCAAAATTTTCTATTGAAAATATTGGCGATAATCGCCAAAATTTTCTATTGAAAATATTGGCGATAATCGCCAAAATTTTCTATTGAAAATATTGGCGATAATCGCCAAAATTTTCTATTGAAAATATTGGCGATAATCGCCAAAATTTTCTATTGAAAATATTGGCGATAATCGCCAAAATTTTCTATTGAAAATATTGGCGATAATCGCCAAAATTTTCTATTGAAAATATTGGCGATAATCGCCAAAATTTTCTATTGAAAATTATTGGCGATAATCGCCAAAATTTTCTATTGAAAATTATTGGCGATAATCGCCAAAATTTTCTATTGAAAAATATTGGCGATAATCGCCAAAATTTTCTATTGAAAAATATTGGCGATAATCGCCAAAATTTTCTATTGAAAAATATTGGCGATAATCGCCAAAATTTTCTATTGAAAAATATTGGCGATAATCGCCAAAATTTTCTATTGAAAAATATTGGCGATAATCGCCAAAATTTTCTATTGAAAAATATTGGCGATAATCGCCAAAATTTTCTATTGAAAAATATTGGCGATAATCGCCAAAATTTTCTATTGAAAAATATTGGCGATAATCGCCAAAATTTTCTATTTAAAAATATTGGCGATAATCGCCAAAATTTTCTATTGAAAAATATTGGCGATAATCGCCAAAATTTTCTATTGAAAAATATTGGCGATAATCGCCAAAATTTTCTATTGAAAAATATTGGCGATAATCGCCAACATTTTCTATTGAAAAATATTAGCGATAATCGCCGAAATTTTATCTACAAAAATCTTGGCGATAATCGCCAAAATTTTCTATGGAAAAATCTTGGCGATAATCGCCAAAAATTTCTATGGAAATGTCTTGGCGATAATCGCCAAAAATTTCTATGGAAAAATCTTGGCGATAATCGCCAAAATTTTCTATGGAAAAATATTGGCGATAATCGCCAAAATTTTCTATTGAAAATATTGGCGATAATCGCCAAAATTTTCTATTGAAAATATTGGCGATAATCGCCAAAATTTTCTATTGAAAATATTGGCGATAATCGCCAAAATTTTCTATTGAAAATATTGGCGATAATCGCCAAAATTTTCTATTGAAAATTATTGGCGATAATCGCCAATATTTTCTATTGAAGAATATTGGCGATATTCGCCAAAACTTTCTATTGAAAAATATTGGCGATAATCGCCAAAATTTTCTATTGAAAAATATTGGCGATAATCGCCAAAATTTTCTATTGAAAAATATTGGCGATAATCGCCAAAATTTTCTATTGAAAAATATTGGCGATAATCGCCAAAATTTTCTATTGAAAAATATTGGCGATAATCGCCAAAATTTTCTATTGAAAAATATTGGCGATAATCGCCAAAATTTTCTATTGAAAAATCTTGGCGATAATCGCCAAAATTTTCTGTTGGAAAATATTGGCGTTAATCGCCATGGAAAAATCTTGGCGAAAATCGCCAAAATTTTCTATGGAAAAATCTTGGCGATAATCGCCAAAAATTTTCTATTGAAAAATATTGGCGATAATCGCCAAAAATTTTCTATTGAAAAATATTGGCGATAATCGCCAAAAATTTTCTATTGAAAAATATTGGCGATAATCGCCAAAAATTTCTATTGAAAAATATTGGCGATAATCGCCAAAATTTTCTATTGAAAAATATTGGCGATAATCGCCAACATTTTCTATTGAAAAATATTAGCGATAATCGCCGAAATTTTATCTACAAAAATCTTGGCGATAATCGCCAAAAATTTTCTATTGAAAAATATTGGCGTAATCGCCAAAAATTTTCTATTGAAAAATATTGGCGATTTTTCCATAGAAAATTTTGGCGATTTTCGTCAATATTTTTCAATAGAAAATTTTTGGCGATAATCGCCAAAATTTTCTATGGAAAAATCTTGGCGATAATCGCCAAAATTTTCTATGGAAAAATCGCCAAAATTTTTATGGAAAAATCTTGGCGATAATCGCCAAAAATTTTCTATTGAAAAATATTGGCTATAATCGCCAAAAATTTTCTATTGAAAAATATTGGCGATAATCGCCAAAAATTTTCTATTGAAAAATATTGGCGATAATCGCCAAAAATTTTCTATTGAAAAATATTGGCGATAATCGCCAAAAATTTTCTATTGAAAAATATTGGCGATAATCGCCAAAAATTTTCTATTGAAAAATATTGGCGTAATCGCCAAAAATTTTCTATTGAAAAATATTGGCGATAATCGCCAAAATTTTCTATGGAAAATTCTTGGTGATAATTGCCAAAATTGTCTATGGAGAAATCTTGTTGATAATCGCTAAAAATTTCTATGGAAAAATCTTGGCGATAATCGCCAAAATTTTCTGTGGAAAAATCTTGGCGATAATCGCCAATATTTTCTATTGAAAAATATTGGAAATTTTTAGACTATTGTTTTTGCGAAAATATTTCATACTCACACTATTCTCCAACGTGTCGTTTAGGTTTGCCTCCGACATTTCCCTTAGCCGTAAAATCTGTCCTGGTTCCTCAAACCTTTCCTCCAAATCGAATACACTGAAGGCAAATTGTCTCAAATCCATGTAGTAAACGAATAGGGAAATCAGTGTTGGAGGCAATGACGCTTGATACATTTCCCTCATGTAGGAATGTTGGATCATCATGTAGGTCATATAGATAGTTCCAACATTACCGAGATATATCATCAACATATCGCTGACCATTTGGACGCCACAAAGTTGGGTCATGCGATTCACAATCTGCTGCAATTGGTATTGGAATTTTGCAACGACATCCAATTCTGCGGCTAGTTTTCTACATTGATCCTCAAAATCGGACCTATGTGCCTCCTTCAGATATTCGAAATGGGACAGTAGTGCTGAGCATTCCAAAATCTTATTCAATTCCCCGTTGAGTACCTCCAACAGAATATTCACATTGACGAGAAAGACATAGCTATTGGTGAGTATAATTTCCATATAGATGTTGTAAATCATGATGCCCACGAACAGCAACATGCCATCGAACTTGAATTGTTGTCGATAGAACTCGACATAACCGAAGACGACACAAATGTGGGCCGAGATACACCAAAAGAATTTCGAACGTATGGCTTTTTCATATTTCGCCTGCAAATGTTCATTGCATGGCCAATTGCTAAAAATTCGAAAACGAAGTTCCAGAAATTCCTGCAAAACTTTCATAAATTCGCGACGTCGTAACCAAACGAGCATTGCCGTTATCAAGACCGCCAAAATATTCACCACAGACGATATGGCCGTTATCACCACATGCAGATCCTTGTCATACATGTTCTCTGGATTGATTTCAACACTCCAGAGTAAGGGTACAAACCCCACCAGGCAAATGTTGAAGATTGTGCTGTAGATGGTGAGCGTGGGAGAGGTGTATATTTCACGTCTTTCGGAATCGTAACCAAACGGGAAAATGGCAAAAATTTGCGAACTATAATAAAAGTAAGCCAACATCCAACGTGTTGAGCGTCGCATGGTTTTCGGTAGGCAACTGAAGTGAGTGATTTGATTTGTGCCGCTACCAAGGAATAGATAAGTTGGCTAGGGTTTGAAAGGATTTGTTTAATTACCCAATGGTTATGAGGCATTCCATTATATATTTTTTAAATCCAGGTTGTCTTCGGGCTTCAAAAAAATATTTTAAAAACATTCTAGTAGTCTTCGGATTTCAAAACAATATTTTAAAAAATTCTCGGACTTCAAAAAAAAATTAAAAAAAAAATATTTTAAAACATCCAGTTTGTCTTCGGACTTAAAAACAATCTAAAAAATATTTTTTTGTTAAATCCACTTTGTGTTTAAACTTGAAAAAATATTTTTAAAAAATCCACTTTGTCTCTAGACTTGAAAAATTATTTTTAAAAAATCCACTTTGTCTTTACACATGAAAAAATATTTTTTAAAAAATCCACCCTGTCTCTAGACTTGAAAAAATATTTTTTTTTTAAAATCCAAGATATCTTCAGACTTCAAAAAAAAATATTTTTTAAAAATAGACGATATCTTCGGACTTAAAAAAATTAAAAAATCCACGTTGTCTTAGACTTGAAAAAATATTTTTCTAAAAAATCCACGTTGTCTTTAGACTTAAAAAAATATTTTTTAAAAAGTCCACATTGTCTTTAGACTTGAAAAAATATTTCTTTTAAAAAGTCCACATTGTCCTAAGAATTGAAAAAATATTTTTTAAAAAATCCACGTTGTTTGAAGATTTGAAAAAATATATTTTTTAAAAAATCCAAGTTGTGTAAAGATTTGAAAAAAATATTTTAAAAAATCCTCGTTGTCTGAAGATTTGAAAAAAAAAAAATTAAAAAATCCACGTTGTGTGAAGATTTTAAAAAAAAATTTAAAAAATCCACGTTGTTTTTATACTTGAAAAAATATTTTTATAAAAAATCCACGTTGTCTTTAGACTTGAAAAATGTGTTTTCAAAAATCCACGTTGTCTTTAGACTTGAAAAAATATTTTTTTAAAAAATCCACACTGTCTTTAGACTTGAAAAAATATTTTTTCAAAGAATCACGTTTTCTTTAGACTAGAAAAAAATATTTTTTAAAAAATTCACTCTGTCTTTAGACTTGAAAAAATATTTTTTCAAAGATTCACGTTTTCTTTAGACTTAAAAAATATTTTTTTTTAAATTTTTAGACTTGAAAATATATTTTTTAAAAAATCCACGTTGTCTTTAGACTTGAAAAAATATATTTTTTAAAAAATCCACGATGTCTGAAGATTTGAAAAAATAAATTTTTTAAAAAATCCACGTTGTGTAAAAATTTGAAAAAATATATTTTTTTAAAAATCCACATTGTGTAAAGATTTGAAAAAATATTTTAAAAAATCCACGTTGTCTGAAAATTTGAAAAAATATTTTAAAAAATCCACGTTGTCTGAAAATTTGAAAAAATATTGTTTTAAAAAATCCAAGTTGTCTTTGGAATTGAAAAAATACCTAAAAAAATCCACACTGTCTTTAGACTTAAAAAAATATATATTTTTTTAATCCACGGTATCTTTCGACATAAAAAATTATTTTTTAAAAAATCCACGTCTACATTAGACTATAAAAACTATTTTTCAAAAAAATCCACGTTGTCTATAGACTTGAAAAATATATATTTTTTTTTAAAAATCCACGTTTTCTTTAGACTTGAGAAAATATTTTTTTTTTAAAAACCAAATTGTCTTTAGACTTGAAAAATATAAATTTTTTCAAAGATCCACGTTGTCTTTAGAGTTGAAAAAATATTGTTTTAAAAATCCAAGTTGTCTTTAGACTTGAAAAATATACATTTTTTCAAAAATCCACGTTGTCTTTAGTGTTGAAAAAATATTGTTCTAAAAATCCAAGTTGTCTTTAGACTTGAAAAAATATTTTTTAAAAAAGTCCACATTGTCTTTAGAATTGGAAAAAATATATTTTTTAAAAAATCCACGTTGTCTGAAGATATGAAAAAATATATTTTTTAAAAAATCCACGTTGTGTAAAGATTTGAAAAAATATTTTAAAAAATCCACGTTGTTTTTTGACTTGAAAAAAATATTTTTTTTAAAAATCCACACTGTCTTTAGACTTGAAAAAATATTTTTTCAAAGATTCACGTTTTCTTTAGACTTAAAAAATTATTTTTTTTAATCCACGTTGTTTTTAGACTTGAAAAAATAGTTTTTAAAAAATCCACGTTGTATTTAGACTTGAAAAAATTTTATTTTTAAAAATCCACGTTGTCTTCGGTTTTGAAAAAATATTTAAAAAAAAAATTATTGTCTTCAGATTTGAAAAACTATTCTAAAAATTCCACATTGTCTTGGGTCATCAAAAAAAAAATTATATATATTTTTTTGTAAATACAAGTTTTTCTAAAAGGTCATTTTCAAAAAAAAGAAGATTTTATTTCCCATATTCAATTATATAGGGATAAAGAGCCCTTCCCTATTAATTATCCTTTTCGAACTCATCATCCTCTCCTTTTAACTAATGACCATGATTTTTGATTGTAAATTCGATACGACCACATGACGGCCACCAAAAATCACAGCTCGTCTTCCAACTAAAAATCAGTTTCATAGAATGCGTCGTGCGGCACGCTTCGTAACTGCCATGACTTATTTATATTCCACACTTTTGGGAGTCATAGCCTTTACATATGACCTTGAAACGGGCCATGTAACCAAGAAGACATCCCTAACCATCTATTGTCTCCTGATGAACATGCTCGCCCTCTTGTGTGTCGCCTATTTTGGCCTCAACATGGAACTGAAAAATGGAATCCAGCGGTAAACCAAATCTCCACATCAAAATATTGGTGGCCCTGACTCTCATTCGCATTGTTGGAGTTTCGCTGATTTTGGTAACAAATTGGTGGCGCCGTGATGAATTCATACATAACCTCAATACCTTTAAGGCGTTTCGCGAACGCTTCTTGCGCAAACATAAGAACCACAAGAAATACGAGGACTATTTTAATCAGCAAATTGTTTTCAAATTTAGTATTGGAATAATGTGTGAGGTGTTTATGTTCTTTGGGTCGGTACGCATTATGCGGAACATTTTTGCGGTACGAGATCCAGTAATTCTAACGGTTTTTGGTCTAATGTCGACGGTGTTGAATTTAATGGCCTGCCATTATTTTTACATAGCCCTAAGTGTTCGAATTTTATTCTGTATTATGGCTGATGAATTGACAAGGATGCTGAAAACCATGGAGAATTTATTCTCCCAATGCCACAGCCACTGCATTGGTCCTGGGCTTTTAAGCATCAAGAGTTGCCACCTGGCCGACGAATTCGATGACTTGACAAGGCATCATTCGGAACTTCAAAAACTTTGTGAAAATATCAACTCCATGTTCTATGTCCAGGGTTGTTGTGTCTTTTTGATACTCTATTTGAATAATATTTGTGTCCTCTATATCTACTACATGATGGCCCAACACGTTGACATGGGTCCCCATTTCAACCAAAATGCCCTTTATTTCCTGCCCGTGGCTCTGCTGTGCTATTATGCCGATGGTTATATGATAATAGATCTGATTTTACAATATATCGATATAATTGATAGGCCAGCTCAGTTGTTTAAGGATTGTGCCGCCTGGTTGCCGATATTGGATCGAAGGCTGGAGGAAAGTGTAAGTGTGTTGCATACTTTTAGGCGTTCTTATAATGAATCATTTGTATTTCATTTTAGGTTGAACTGTTCTCCCTGAAAATGGCTGCTTTTCCAGCGAGTCGCAGTTTGTTGTATCTTTTTGACATAACCCGGCCCATGGTCTTCGCCACCATCACATCGACCATCACAAATACCATTGTGTTGGTACAATATGATTATAAATATAAAGAAGTTGTATAATTTAAAAATTTTACCTTAATTTGTTTTTTTTTTTTTTTTTTTTCATCAGAACCGTTTTTTTACCCCTTCGTGGCGGAGGTACCAAAATAAGTAAACCAATATCCACCATCTTCTTACCAGATCTTGCTGAAATTTCGAGAGAATCGCAAGCTAATTCCCCATTTAATGGGCGGTTTGGGTTTTCAAAATTTTGACCCCTTTGTGGGGGAGGTACCAGAAGAGGTAGACCGATATCTATCATTTTTACGAGAGATCTTGTGTTCATAGAAATATTTCGGTGTGTGGAATTTGAAGAGATTCGCAGGCTAATTTCGCATGATATGAGCTTTTGAGTTATTCAAAATTTCGACCCCTTTGTGGGGGAGGTACCAGAATAAGCAGACCCATATATATCATTTTTACCCCAGATATTTTGTTGGTAAGAATATTGCGATGTGTGAAATTTGAATGTAATCGAAGGCTTATTCCGCATTTTATGAGCGTTTGAGTTATTCAAAATTTTGACCCCTTTGTGGGGGAGGTACCAGTGCCAGTGGTCCCATATATTCCAGTTTTACAACAAATTTTGTTTTGGTAAAAATATTGCGATGTGTGAAATTTGAAGAGAATCGAAAACTTATTCCGCATTTTATGAGTGTTTTAGTTATTCAAAATTTTGACCCCTTTGTGGGGGAGGTACCAGAACCAGTGGTCCCATATATCCCATCTTCACAACAGATCATGCGTTAACAAAAATATTTCGATGTGTGAAATTTGAAGAGATTCGGATGGTTATTTCGCATTTTATAAGCGTCACGGTTATTCTAAATTTAGACTCCTTTATGGGGGAGGTACCAGAAGGAGTGGTCCCATGTATTCTATCCTCACAACAAATTTTCTTTTGGTAGAAATATTAGAATTTGTGAAATGTTATGAGAATCAAACGCCTATGTTCGCATTTTATGAACGTTTTAGTTTTTCAAAATTTTGACCCCTTTGCGGGGGAGGTACCAAAAGGAGTCGTCCCATATATATTTCATCTTCATAACAGATCTTTTGTTAACAAAAGTATTCCGATGTCTGAAATTTGAAAAGATCCGGATGGTTATTTCGCATTTTATGAGTGTTTTAGTTATTCAAAATTTTGACCCCTTTGTGGGGGAGGTACCAGAACCAGTGGTCCCATATATCCCATCTTCACAACAGATCTTGTGTTAACAAAAATATTTCGATGTGTGGAATTTGAAGAGATCCTGATGGTTATTTCGCATTTTATGAGCGTTTTAGTTATTCAAAATTTTGACCCTTTGTGGCGGAGGTACATGACGGAGTCGGCCGATATTAACCATTTTCACACATAACATAGCACCGATAGAGAAATCATGGGATTTGCTAAGTTTTCACATACGGCAAATAATTTTGACCTTTTATGCGGAAGATACCAGAAAGAGTGGACCGATATTATCTATATCCTAACTCGATCTATGTTTGTTTATAATAATACGTTTTACCAAGTTTGAACCAAATCGGATACCTGACAGAAAGACGAACGGAAGGGGATTCTAAGATCGACTCTAAATGCCTTGAAACGGATTTGGTCCAAAGAGGCCTAGAATCTAAAACCGTTATTTCGATGGGGGCAACTTTTGGCCATATGATATGATATATAGAGTAGCCATATGGCTGAGATCATAATACCATCAAGGGATAAATTTCTATAAATTCTTCACCTATACATAGACCTAGATCTATTGAAATTTTCTCAAAAAGGGGAAAATTTTGAGCGGATCCTGAAAAGTTGTTTGTATTTTTGGTCTATTTTAAAAAAAATTCAATTTATATTCGATTTTTTTCGATAGTTTTCCATTTCGGTTTGTATCAAAATGGTTATATACAACACTGTTTGGGCAGTTATGGAAAATACGGAGCCCAAATTTATTGGAACCATGCCGAACATATTAATGTCCGGATTATTGAGACAACAACTCAGGGTGACCTTTTCCAGCTGCAAAGAAAGAGAATAATAAATAATTTTCAAATTTTAAATGTTCTTCAAAGAAGTCCCTCACCTCTGCTTCCTCCTCTTGGCTCAAAGACCTGGTATAGTTGTAGAGTATCGCCTGAGTTTCCTTAAGGGTGTTCATTACCCTTTCACAGATCATAAAATACAAATACATGTGCAGCAGAATACAGAAATAGAGACTATCTCCAAATAGATAATCATAACGATGTGAATTTTGTTCCGGCACCAGGAAGAGCATAAATATGGCGTAGCCCACCATGGAGTTGGATATAATCAGGCAGAGGAGTGTACACAATATGGAGGGGTTGTAAATGTTATTTAGCTGCAGTAACTTCTGGCGTAGTTGGAAATAAATTAATGCCAATTTTGGATCTTGATTACACGCCAACAATTGATAATTTATCTGGGAGAGACGTTCTCGTAGATAGCCCAGTAGAATGGCATGTTGTAGCATAATCAAATGCTGGACCCCCAACATACCAAATAGAGGATATAATTTAATGGCCTGGCGATACTGGCCCTCAAAAACACACCTGTAGATATCCACGGCCACACTGGTTATGTGAAAATAGGTTAGGCCACTATTCAAATACAGCCACTTGCGATGTCCGGTATGCTTGGGTAAATCCCGAAAACGATCAAAATATGATTTTTGTATATCCAATATTGATTCGAGCCATTGTCCCAGTTTCCTATCTCTTTGGGGTCGCGATAGGCCAAAGACGAATATCAGAAGCAGTCTTGTGACCAGTGTCAGTAGATTGGCATATTTGGCCACTGGATTTGTGGCATAATGCTGGGCCTGGTCGGCTGTATACACCACCGTATAGGGTATCCAGAGAAGAAATATGAGACCACCCAGAGTGGCATAGATTTTTAGAAAAAGATTTGTAGGTCGCACTTCTCTTCTTTCAATGTCGACGCGCAGCAATGTGGCGCCCAAGTAGATACTAAAGAAAATGACAAATTTCATTTGTAAGCGATTCCAGTTCATTGCGACCGAACTGTGTGGCTGGCTATTGAGGACTCCAAGGTAATTGCGGTTTGAAGAGGTAAAGGACATTTGATTCGAGGTACTAAAATATTGATGAATTTTATTTTTGTTTGGTTAATCGATTAAATTAATGTGGGCGTAAATTGCATAACGCACACAGATCACATTGGGGGACTTAAAACCAGATAATTTTTTTCAATTTTTTTTAAACAGATCTAAGGTAATCTGAATTTAAAGACATTTTTTCAATGCTTTTGTAAGGTTTCCATCCAAGACCCAGGACAAAGTGAATTTAAAAAAAAAAATATTCGAGGCCCAAGCCAACATGGATTTTCTTGAAATATTTTCTCAAGGCATATTTACAAGTTCCAATACCGTCGTATGGACTTGTTGTGGTTCAAATTCTACTGAGTAGATTTTGAGCCGGAATTTATTATTGCACAAAGACGAACAACAATATTATTTAGCAAACTACAAACAAACACAAAAGTATTCTGGCGATACTTACGTTTGTTGTCTGTACAAAAAGAAAAGCACATAAATTATGATTTCAAAATTAAAACCAGTAAAGGAAGTCTTAAAGTCGGGCGGGGACGACGTTATGATACCCTACACCACTTTGCTAATTTAGTAGAGCTCCACATAACAATTAAAAGTTTTTTATGGGAGAATTCAATCATACACGCTATGATTATAATTATAATTTAAAGTTCAAAGGACTAAATATGCGCGAAGCATTTGCATCTTTTAAATTCGGACTTGTTTTGGCCATTTGGTGCACAATTAATTTGAAATAAGGTAAAGATATATATAGGAGCTATATCCAAATCGGAACCGATCTCGATAAAATTTGGCAAAGATATTTCTGAGCTGTATTTGATATATTTCCCCGAATATCGTTGTTACGGAGTGCATATCACGGCTGTGGGTAACAAATATAACAAATCGGATGAACAATATATATGGAAGCTATAGCTATATCTGAACCGATCTTCACCAAATTTGACAGCTTCTAGCTTCTAGACTCAATTCGGTCATAAGTGCCAAATTCCATCCCATTTGGACAATTATTAGACGTTTGGTGCATAATAAAAGGTAAATCGGACGAAGTTATATATGGGAGCTATATCCAAATCTGAACCGATCTCGATAAAATTTAGCAAATGTATTTCTGAGCTGTATTTGATATATTTCCCCAAATATTGTTGTTGCAGAGTGCATATTACGGCGGCGGTGGACAAAAGTAACACATCGGATGAACAATATATATGGGAGCTATAGCTATATCTGAACCGATTTCGATCAAATTGACATACTTATTTTCAGGCCTAATTTGGGTGTATATGCAAATTTCCATACAATTCGGGCTGATATTACACATTTGGTGCACAATAAAAGGCAAATCGGACGAATATATATATGGGAGCTATATCTAAATTTTGACCGATTATCTCCAATTTCAATAAGGTTCGCCCTTGAGCCAAACAAATGATTTGTGCAAAATTTCATCTGGATTGGGCAATAAATGCGACCTGACAAAAATACATGGACAGACGGACAGACGGACGGACGGACATGCATAAATCGACTCAGAATGTGATTCTATGCAGATCATCAAAAGGAACTATGGGTCTATCTCGTTTCCTTCTGCCTGTTACAAACAAATGCACAAAGACATAATACCCTGACCACCTTGTGGTGTAGGGTATAATGACTTTGTCTTTCAACTTTTTTATACCCTCCACCATACTATGGAGGGTATATTAACTTTGTCATTCCGTTTGTAACTCCTCGAAATACTCATATCAGACCCAACAAAGTATATATATTCTTGATCAGCGTAAAATTCTAAGTCGATTTAGCGATGTCCGTCTGTCTGTCTGTCCGTCTGTTTGTCTGTCTGTCTGTTTGTCTGTCTGTCTGTCCGTCCGTCTGTCTGTTGTAATCACGCTATCTTTCGAATGAATTGAGATAGATGGCTAAAATTTTGGACACATGTTTATTTTTCCAGTAGGCAGGTTAAGTTCGTAAATGGGCCATGTAGGTCCACGTTTTCATATAGCCCCCATATAACGGTACCTCCCTATATTCGATATTTTGATGATTTTAGCGATATTATTCACGGGAATTGTTTCAAATTTGGTATTTGAAGTTCAAAATGGCTACTACACCCTAAGACGGAAAATTGTCTGTGCAGATCCACGTCTTCGATATTCGGTTTTTCGATTATTGTAACGTCATTATTCACGGGAATTGTTTCAAATTTGGTATTTGAAGTTCAAAATGGATACAACACCCTAAGACAGAAAATTGTCTGTGCAGGTCCACGTCTTCATATAGCCCCCATATAACGGTACCTCCCTATATTCGGTATTTTGATGATTTTAGCGACATTATTCACCGGAATTGTTTCAAAATTGGTATTTGAAGTTCGTTATGGGAACTACAGTCTGTAACAGAAAATTGTCTGTGCGGGTCCAGGTCTTCGTATAGGCCCCATATATCAGTACCTCCCTATATTCGGTATTTTGACGATTTTAGGTACAATATCCACCGAAGTTGTTTGAGATGTGGTATTTGAAGTTCGTAATAGATGCTACAGCCTGTGACAGAAAATTGTCTATGCTGGTCCAGGTCTTCGCACAGCTCCAATTTAACGGCACCTCCTTATATACGATATTTTGATGATTTTAGCTACATTATTCGCCGTTTATTTCAAGTTTCGAATTTGCTTAATGGCTTATGACAAACAATGCCTATGTATGTCCACGTCGTATAGACCCCAATATAACGGCTATATTCGGTATTTTTAAAATTTTAACTGAATTTTTTAAGGATTTTATTTTTTAAAAATTTCCAAATTCGTTGCAAATGGTGGAGGGTATTAAAAGTTCGGCCCGGCCGAACTTACTGCTTTTTAACTTGTTATTTATAAAAAATTCACAATTTTGCTTGATCTGGCGATCCACCTTTTTAAACTTCAAGAAGAAGAGTGCCAACCAAAACTCCTTGACGATGTGACCTCATCGATAGTTTTAATTATCGAGATCGATAAGGTCCATATCGATATCATCGTCTATGGGCTTGGGTCTATTCCCAACAGCATAAGACAACATCGATTATTTTACAAAAACAAACTAAGTAGATATTTTTAAGAGGACTATTTATTGAAAATTCTGAAATTTCCAAAGAAACATTTTTTTCATTGGATTACCTATACGAGTTCTCAATATCCCCCACTGTCTTCCTACAGAGAATTTGTGTTCAATTATTAATGCATCCGATTCCTATATTCATATCATCAGCCATCGATTACATCTCAATCGACATTTAACTCGCCCTCGTCACATAACCATTTGACATTTGTACAAGTAATTTTTTGCCGAACGGTTATAATGAATTGGAATCGCTTTCTAATGCAATTCATGGTCTTCTTCAGTATTTATGCGGGTTCAACGGTATTGAGAATCGATTTCCAAAGGAGACAACTGAAGACAGCAAATTTCTTCATAAAACTCTATGTCAATTTCGAGGGTCTCACATTTCTGCTGTGCACGCCCTATACGCTAGTGTACACCGCACTACAGGCCCCGCACTATGTTGCAAATCCAGTGGCAAAATATGCAAATTTCCTGACACTAATCATGCGACTGGTCATCATGTATGTCTATACCCTGTCACGACCCCGCAGAGATCGAGAACTCAGACAATGGTTCGAAACGATATTGGATATCCAGAGCTCATATTTTGACCGTTTACGGGATTTACCCAGGCATACGGGACATCGCAAATGGTTGTTTGTGAATGGTGTGCTGATGTATGCCCATTTTACCACAGTGATCATTGGTAGTTATCGGAATGCCATTAGGGGACAATTAAAAAAAACGCTGGAGTTATATCCCCTAATAGGTATGTTGGGTGTCCAGCACATGATAATGCTGCAACATGCCACACTGCTGTGTTATCTCCGCGAATGTCTCTGTCAGATCAACCATCAATTATTGCAGGGCTATCAGGATCCAAAGTTAAGTTTAATTTTCTCTCAGCTACGTCAAAAGATAATACACTTAAATGAAATCTACAGCCCCTCCATACTGTGTACTCTTCTCTGTCTGATTATCTCCAACTCGATGGGAGGCTATGCCATCTACATGATCTTCCTGGTGCCAGGACAAAGCGTTCATCGTTATGATTATCTTTTTGGGGATAGCTTTTATCTGTGTATTCTACTGCACATGTATTTGTATTTTATGATTTGTGAATGGGTTATGGCCACGCTCAAGGAAACTCAAAGGATACTTTACAAGTATAACCAATCACGGGACTGGGATGAGCAGGAAGAGGTGAGAACAGAAGACTCTAAAAAAATTAACTACATAATTAAAAGTACAAATAACCCAATTTTTCTTTGCAGCTTGAAAAAGTCACCCTAAGCTGTTGTCTCAATACAGCGGAAATCAATATTTTCGGCATGTTTCCCATCAATTTGGCTTCTATATTTTCAATAATTGCTCAAACGGTTTTATACAGCACAATCTTGATTCAAACTGAAATGGGAAGTTTTAGAAGGAAATCGAAAATAAATTAAAAAAGAAAAGAAAAAATTTCATCGAAAATGGGCTTGTCTTTAGAGGATTTTTTTAAAAGTCCTCCGAATATGGGAGGCGCATTAAAGGTGTTGTATGGGTAAAATACCCACTGAAATCCATCTTTCTAAAACAAATCTAGAAATCTTCAAAAATCACATTATCCACAGAAGATCTCTGTGGTAGGTTAACTCATCCTATTTTAATTGAAAAGTCTTAGATGTCTTCTATAGATAGATATAGGAGAACTTTAAGAGGTCTCCTATCCATAGAATACGTTTTAGAAGGAAATAAGTTCATCCGATGAACTTTTCCATATAGGAAATAAGTTCATCCGATGAACTTTTCCGAATAGGAAAAAAGTTCATCCAATGAACTTTTCCATATAGGAGAAAAGTTCATCCGATGAACTTTTCCATATAGGAGAAAAGTTCATCCGATGAACTTTTCCATATAGGAGAAAAGTTCATCCGATGAACTTTTCCGTATAGGAAAAAATGTTCATCCGATGAACTTTTCCGTATAGGAAAAAATGTTCATCCGATGAACTTTTCCATATAGGAAAAAAGTTCATCCGATGAACTTTACCATATAGGAAAAAAGTTCATCCAATGAACTTTTCCATTTAGGAAAAAAGTTCATCCGATGAACTTTTCCGTATAGGAAAAAAGTTCATCCGATGAACTTTTCCGTATAGCAAAAAAGTCCATCCGATGAACTTTTCCGTGTAAGGAAAAAGTTCATCCGATGAACTTTTCCGTATAGGAAAAAATGTTCATCCGATGAACTTTTCCATATAGGAAAAAAGTTCATCCGATGAACTTTACCATATAGGAAAAAAGTTCATCCGATGAATTTTTCCATATAGGAAAAAAGTTCATACGATGAATTTTTCCATGTAGGAAAAAAGTTCATCCGATGAATTTTTCCATATAGGAAATAAGTTCATCCGATGAACTTTTCCATACAGGAAATAATTTCATCCGTTGAACTTTTCCATATAGGAAATAGGTTCATCCGATGAACTTTTCCATATAGGAAATAAGTTCATCCGATGAACTTTTCCATATAGGAAATAAGTTCATCCGATGAACTTTTCCATATAGGAAATAAGTTCATCCGATGAACTTTTCCATATAGGAAATAGGTTCATCCGATGAACTTTTCCATATAGGAAATAAGTTGAGTGAATGAACTTTTTCGTATAGAAAGCAATTCAGTCAATGAACTTTTTCGTATAGAAAACAGTTCAGTGCTTGAACTTTTTCATATGGAAAACAGTTCAGTGCTTGAACTTTTTCATATGGAAAACAGTTCAGTACACGAAAGTTCATCCTCTGAACGTTTTCGTATATAAAACAGTTCAGTGCATGAACTTTCTCGTATAGAAAGCAGTTCATTGTATGAACTTTTTCATATGGAAAAAGTATGAACTTTTTCGTATGGAAAAGGCCTAAGACAACGCAAGTTTTCAAAAAAAAAATAATTTAAGGTCCAATAAAACGTGGATCGTTATTTTTTGGAATTTTGTTTCAATTTCTTAGCAATATTTTTAGGGCTTAATACAACGAGAAGTTTTTAAAAATATTTTATTTAAAACCGAAAGTATCACGGATTTTTTAAAAAAAATTCTTAATTTTGTTTCAATGTATAGGACAAGGTCCATAATAAACGAAGCCTTTTTTAATACATTTTTAAAAATATTTATTAGTATTATAAGATGAACTTTCCCGTATAGGAAAAAAGTTCATCCGATGAACTTTTCCGTATTCGAAGAAGTTCATTGAACTTTTCAACACTTTTATAGGAAAAAAGTTTATCAAGAGACAATAGGAATAGTTGAGTGAATGAACTTTTTCGTATAGAAAGCAATTCAGTCAATGAACTTTTTCGTATAGAAAACAGTTCAGTGCTTGAACTTTTTCATATGGAAAACAGTTCAGTGCTTGAACTTTTTCATATAGAAAACAGTTCAGTACACGAAAGTTCATCCTCTGAACGTTTTCGTATATAAAACAGTTCAGTGCATGAACTTTCTCGTATAGAAAGCAGTTCATTGTATGAACTTTTTCATATGGAAAAAGTATGAACTTTTTCGTATGGAAAAGGCCTAAGACAACGCAAGTTTTCAAAAAAAAAATAATTTAAGGTCCAATAAAACGTGGATCGTTATTTTTTGGAATTTTGTTTCAATTTCTTAGCAATATTTTTAGGGCTTAATACAACGAGAAGTTTTTAAAAATATTTTATTTAAAACCGAAAGTATCACGGATTTTTTAAAAAAAAAATTTTCTTAATTTTGTTTCAATGTATAGGATAAGGTCCATAATAAACGAAGCCTTTTTTTATACATTTTTAAAAATATTTATTAGTATTATAAGATGATCTTTCCCGTATAGGAAAAAAGTTCATCCGATGAACTTTTCCGTATTGGAAGAAGTTCATTGAACTTTTCATTTATAGAAAAATTCAACCGATGAACTTTTCCATATCCGCTGAACTATTCTATATAGGAATCCGATAATGTGAACTCAATGAAATTTTCTTTTGGAAAAATAAATATGTGTAATGTTTCTTTAAAAAAATATACATATTTTGAAACAAATATTTCAAGTATTTTAAGTTTCATTATATTGATAATCATACTGCACCAAAACAATAGCATTCGTGATGGTCGAAGTGATGGTGGCAAACACCATGGGCCGGGTAACATCGAAAAGATACAACAAACTCCGACTCACGGGAAAAGCAGCCATTTTCAGGGAGAACAGTTTTACCTAAAATGAAACACAAATGAATTGTATATACTAGCGCCTAAAAGTAGGCATCATACATACACTTTCCTCTAGCCTACGATCCAAGATGGGCAGCCAAGCGGCACAATCCTTTAACAACTGGGCCGGCATTTCAATGGCGTCCATGTAACGCAATACTAAATCTATTAGCATATAACCATCGGCATAGTAAAGCAATAATGCCAAGGGTAAAAAATACAGAATGGCATGACTGAATTGGGGACCCAGCTCCACCTGTTTGGCCAACATGTAGTAGATATAGAGGACACAAATATTATTCAAATAGAGTATCAAAAAGACACAACAACCCTGGACATAGAACATGGAGTTGATTTTTTCACTGAGCACTTGAAGTTCCGTGTGCATTCCGGACAAGTCATCGAATTCATCGGCCAGCTGGCAACTCTTGACACTTAAAAGCCCAGGACCAATGCACTTGGTGTGGAAGTCGGCAAATAAATTCTCCATGGTGGTGAGGAGTCTCCTCAATTCATCGGCTATAATACAGAATAGGATTCGAACACTAAGAGCTATGAAGAAGTAATGACAGGCCATCAAATTCAACACCGTCGACATTAGACCAAAGACCGTGTGACGGCAAAAATCCTTCGTCATTTTTGCCCACACAAAACACTATCTTAAATCCCAATTGCCTAGCAAAATTCTTGCGAGCAACCACACTAAAGAGTGGTAAACCGTTATCGCAACAACACACAGCATCACTCATCACTACCATTGGCGGTGATGAGCACATGTGATGTTGTTGTGATAACCAAATTTTTCGTAAACAAGTTCCCGTTACTCCACTGCGAACACGTGGTGGAGCCGGGTATAAAAGGGCAGGCAATGGCAGAATCGGGACAGTGAGTGCAAAACAGTGAACGAGACAACACCAGACCGGTAAGTGCCTATATAGAAATTTATCCTGGACATCCTTGCCTAGAGTACTTATCCAGGTCTCTAGTCCTTGAATCCCAGTGGTATCCTTAAACATATCCTAGATCCTTGCAAACGTATCCTAGATCCTTGTAGTGCCTGAGTACTTATTAAGGTCTCTCGCAATCGTATCCTTGAACATCCTGTAGTGCTTGAGTACTTATTAAGGTCTCTTGCAAACGTATCCTAGATCCTTGTAGTGCCTGAGTACTTATTAAGGTCTCTCGCAAACACATCCTTGAACATCCTGTAGTGCTTGAGTACTTATTAAGGTCTCTTGCAAACGTATCCTAGATCCTTGTAGTGCCTGAGTACTTATTAAGGTCTCTCGCAATCGTATCCTTGAACATCCTGTAGTGCTTGAGTACTTATTAAGGTCTCTTGCAAACGTATCCTAGATCCTTGTAGTGCCTGAGTACTTATTAAGGTCTCTCGCAAACACATCCTTGAACATCCTGTAGTGCTTGAGTACTTATTAAGGTCTCTTGCAAACGTATCCTAGATCCTTGTAGTGCCTGAGTACTTATTAAGGTCTCTCGCAATCGTATCCTTGAACATCCTGTAGTGCTTGAGTACTTATTAAGGTCTCTTGCAAACGTATCCTAGATCCTTGTAGTGCCTGAGTACTTATTAAGGTCTCTCGCAATCGTATCCTTGAACATCCTGTAGTGCTTGAGTACTTATTAAGGTCTCTTGCAAACGTATCCTAGATCCTTGTAGTGCCTGAGTACTTATTAAGGTCTCTCGCAAACACATCCTTGAACATCCTGTAGTGCTTGAGTACTTATTAAGGTCTCTTGCAATCGTATCCTAGATCCTTGTAGTGCCTGAGTACTTATTAAGGTCTCTCGCAATCGTATCCTTGAACATCCTGTAGTGCTTGAGTACTTATTAAGGTCTCTTGCAAACGTATCCTAGATCCTTGTAGTGCCTGAGTACTGATTAAGGTCTCCCGCAACCGTATCCTTGAACATCCTGTAGTGCTTGAGTACTTATTAAGGTCTCTTGCAAACGTACCCTAGATCCTTGTAGTGCCTGAGTACTTATTAAGGTCTCTGGCAACCCTAGTCTAGATCCCTATAGCGTATCCTTGAATATCCAGTAGCCTGCTTGAGTACTTATCCAGGTCTCTCGCACGGAATCCATCCCGAATCCTGAACACCTTGATCCTGTATCCTTATCCCGTTCTCGAGTACTTATCCAGGTCTCGAGTGGAAGAACCACCAAACCCGGACCGAAGACGATTAGGCTAGTTAGAATATATAGAGTTTATATATAATTCAAATTCCTTTTTTAAATAAAACATAATATCAAAACGTAAACCACTGTCTTTCTCTTTCTGTCTCGATAAATAAAATATCTGTACGAACCCCTGGACCCCGACGAGCTATTCCAGCCCAAGGGGAGAAATCCTGTCGTTACAACCGTTATGACCATCGGATTTCGAACCGAAAATATTTGCCTCATTATGCGCACCGATCCATAGAACATAATCACCTCACACAGCGCCCCAATACCAAATTTTAAAACAATTTGCTGATTAAAATATTCCTCATACCTCTTGTTGGTCGAATGCTTGCGCAAGAATCGCTCTCGAAACGCTTTAAATGTATTGAGGTTATGTATGAATTCATCACGCCGCCACCAATTGTTTACCAAAGTCAGTGATACTCCAAGAATGCGTATGAAGGTCAGGGCAACCAATATTTTATTGTGTAGATCAGGTTTATCACTGGATTCCATTTTCAATTCCATGTTACGGCCAAAATAGATGACACACGAGACGGTGAGAAAGTTTATCAAGAGACAATAGGTGGTTAAGGGTGTTTTCTTAGTTACATAACCCGTTTCAAGGTCATATGTAAAGGCTATGACTCCAAACAGGATGGAATATAAATAAGCCATGACAGTTGCAAAGCGAGCCGCACGATACATTCTATGGAACTAATTTCAGTTGGACGGCAGACTGTGATTTTTGGTGGCCGTCATGTGGTCATATCGGATTCACTATCAGAAATTATGGTCATTAGTACAGGAAAAGGGAGATAAGTTAAAAAAGGTTAATTAATGCTGATGATCTGATAAGAGCTGATGAAATTCCGTATAAAAAAAAAAAAACTTGGAAATTATATTTTTTTCCACATATATTTTTTGGAAATTTTATTCCAAAAAAATATTTTCAAGTCCTAAGACAATGTGGATTTTTTAAAAAATATTTTGCTTAGAGGACTTTTTCTAAGTATTTTTTTCAAACCTAAGGCAACGTCGATTTTTAAAAAATTTTAATGTAAGGCCAAAGGCATTAAGGATTTTTTTAAAAATATTTTATTTAGGGCCCTAGACAACGAGGATTTTTTAAAAATATTATTTATAAGCCCAAGAGATCATGATTATTTTAAAAATATTTTATTTAGGGCCCCAGACAACGAGGATTTAAAAAAAATTATTTAAGGCCACAGGCATCAAAGATTTTTTAAAAAAATATTTTATACTAAGGCCCAAGAAAACGTGGAATTTTTGAAAGTATTTTATTTAATTCCCAATGCATCGTTGATTTTTTCAACGAAAACAGTGTAGTGCATGAACTTTTTCGTACAGAAAACAGTTTAGTGTATGAACTTTTTCGTATAGAAAACAATTCAGTGTATGAACTTTTATAGAAAACAGTTCTGTGTATGAACTTTTTCGTATAGAAAACAGTTCAGTGCTTAAACTTTGTCGTATTGAAAAAAGTTCAGTTCTTGAACCTGTTCGTATAGAAAACAGTTCAGTGTATAAACTTTTTCGTACAGAAAACAGTATAGTGTATGAACTTTTCCGTATAGAAAACAGTTCAGTGTATGAACTGTTTCGTATAGAAAACAGTTCAGTGTATAAACTTTTTCGTATAGAAAGCATGTCAATGCTTGAACTTTATCGTATTGAAAACAGTTCAGTGCTTGAACCTTTTCATATGGAAAACAGTTCAGTAAATGAACTTATTCGTATAGAAAGCAGTTCAGCGTTTTCGTATATAAAACAGTTCAGTGCATGAACTTTCTCGTATAGAAAGCAGTTCATGGTATGAACTTTTTCGTATGGAAATACGAAACGAGGATTTTTTAAAAATATTTTCTTTAAAGCCTAGGACAACTCAAGTTTTCAAAAAAAAAAAAAATAATTTAAGGTCCAATACAACGTGGATCGTTATTTTTTGGAATTTTGTTTCAATTGCTTAGGAATATTTTTAGGGCTCAATACAACTAGAAGTTTTTAAAAATATTTTATTTAAGACCGAAAGTATCACGAATTTTTTGTTTCAATGTATAAGCCAAGGTCCACAAGAAACGAAGCCTTTCTTAAAAACATTTTTAAAAATATTTATTAGTATTATCAGTTCGCTCCACTGTCGTCATAAAAAAAATAATTTTATTCAATTATTGATTCATTCGATGTCTATCTTCAAACGGATATATCATCAACGTGTGATTACAACTCAAACAACCCTTAACCCAACTTCAATGCAAAACAAATTGTCATTAGTATAAGTTATTCATTGCCGGACGTTTACAATGAATTGGAATCGCTTCCTAATGCAATTCATGGTCTTCTTCAGCATATATTTGGGTTCAACGCTATTAAGAGTAGATTTCGAGAGAAGACAACTAAAGACGCCAAATTTCATCATAAAAGTCTACGTCATTTTCGAATGCCTTTCATTTGTGATATACATACCGTACACCGTTCTCTTTACCATCCAACAGGTCCAGGTTTATGTGACAAATCCGGTGGCCAAATATGCCAATCTACTGACACTGGTCATGCGTCTGGTCATCATGTATGTCTATACCTTAACCCTACCCCGAAGAGATCGGGAAATAAGGCAATGGTTCGAATCGATATTGAATATCCAGAGCTCATATTTTGATCGTTTGCGCGATTTACCCAAAAATACCGGACATCGCAAGTGGTTGTATGTAAATGGCTGTCTGACATTTGTCCACCTCACCACTGTGGTGGTGGACATACAACGCAGTGTCTTTAGGAGGCAATATCAGAAGGCCATTCAATTATATCCCCTCTTGGGAATGTTGGGTGTCCAGCATTTGTTTATGCTGCAACATGCCAGCCTGCTGTGTTATCTCCGTGAATGCCTCTCCCAAATTCACTATCAAATGCTGGCAAACTATCAGGACCCAAAGCTAAGTTTAATTTACTCCCAGCTCCGTCAAAAGATAATGCAGCTAAATGAAATCTACAGCCCCTCCATACTGTGTATACTCCTCTGCCTGATCATCTCCAACTCGATGGTTGGTTATGCCATCTTTATGATTTTCCTGGTGCCACGACTAAATATTCATCGCTATGATTACCTTTTCGGTGATAGCTTCTATCTCTGTGTTCTGCTACACATGTATTTGTATTTTATGATCTGTGAATGGGTTATGACCAGCCTCAAAGAAACTCAGTCGATTCTGTATGAACATATCAATTCGGGGAGCGAGGAAGTGGAAGAGGAGGTGGGAGCGAACCCTATAATAAAATTTATTTTTTAATTCAAATATCCTTTATCTCTTACAGATTAAAAAAGTCAGCCTGAGCTGTTGCATATATACAGCGGAAATAAACATTTTCGGCATGGTTCCAATTAATTTGAGAGCCTTATTTTCCATAATTGCCCAAACGGTTTTGTACACAACATTTTTGATTCAAACTGAAATGGAAAATTACAGAATTAAAGCAAATTGAAAATTATTGAATTCAAGAATGTGTCATTTATTTTTCTGTCTGATAAAAAGTTCATTCGATGAACTTTTCCGTGTAGAAAAAAGTTCATGACCTGAAATTTGTAGTATAGAAAGCAGTTATGTGCATGAACTTTTTCGTATAGAAACAGTTCAGTGCTTCAACTTTTTTGTATAGAAAATAGATCAATTCTTGAACTTCTTCTTACAGAACACAGTTTAGTGCTTGAACTTTTTCGTATAGAAAACAGTTCAGTGCTCAAACTTTTTCGTACAGAAAACAGTGCATTGCTTCAACTATTTCGTATAGAAACAGTTCATTGCTTCAACTTTTTCGTATAGAAACAGTTCATTGCTTGAACTTTTCCGTATAGAAAACAAAGTTCATCGGATGAACTTTGTCGTATAGAAAAACGTTCATCGTATGAACTTTTTCGTATAGAAAAACATTAATCGTATGAACTTTTTCGTATAGAAAAACATTAATCGTATGAACTTTTTCGTATAGCAAAACGTTCATCGTATGAACTTTTTCGTATAGCAAAACGTTCATCGTATGAACTTTTTCGTATAGAAAAAAGTTCATCGCCTGAACTTTTTCGTATAGAAAAACGTTTATCGCATGAACTTTTTCGTATAGAAAAACGTTCATCGTATGAACTTTTTCGTATAGAAAAACGTTCATCATATGTACTTTTTCGCATAGAAAAACATTCATGTTATGAAATTTTTCATATAGAAATATTATTTAATTATTGATTTTTCGATTTTTTTCTTCAAACGGATACCATCAACACTTGACTACAACTCAAACAATACTTAGCCAGACTTCCACACACAACAAGCTCCCATTAGTATAAGTAATTTACTTCGCGACGGTTAAAATGAATTGGAATCGCTTGCTAATGAAATTCATGGTCTTCTTCAGTATTTATTTGGGTTCAACACTACTGAGAGTTGATTTTGAGAGAAGACAACTGCAGGCGGCAAATTTCTTCATCAAATTCTATGTGACTTGCAATTGCCTTACGTTTGTGCTATACATGCCCTACACGGTCCTCTATACTGTCCAACAGGCCCAGTACTATGTCGCAAATCCGGTGGCCAAATATGCCAATTTTCTGACACTGGTCATGCGACTGGTCATCATGTATGTATACAGCCTGACACGACCCCATAGAGATCGTGAACTAAGACAATGGTTCGAATCGGTATTGGATATCCAGAGCTCATATTTTGACCGTTTACGAGATTTACCCAGGCATACTGGACATCGCAAATGGTTGTATGTGAATGGTGTCCTGACATTTGTTCACCTCACCACTTTGGTTGTGGACATTCAAAGGAGCACCATTCGGAGGCAATATCGAAAAACCATTCAACTATATCCCCTCCTGGGTATGTTGGGTGTCCAGCATTTGTTTATGCTGCAACATGCCATTCTGTTGTGCTATCTCCGCGAATGTCTCTCCCAGATTAACTGTCAACTACTCTCCAACTATCAGGATCCAAAGCTAACTTTAATTTACGCCCAGCTACGTCAAAAATTCCTGCAACTAAACAAAATCTACAATCCCTCCATATTGTGTATACTCCTTTGCCTGGTCATATCCAACTCCATGGTGGGCTATGCCATCTATATGATCTTCTTGGTGCCGGGACAAAACTTGCATCGTTATGACTATCTTTTCGGTGATAGCTTCTATCTTTGCATTTTGGTGCACATGTATTTGTATTTTATGATCTGTGAATGGGTGATGTGTACCCTCAAGGAAACTCAGGGGATTCTAAAAGACTATATCAATTTAGGGAGCCAGGAGGAAGAAGAAGAGGTAGAGTGAAAAAAGTTTGAAAAATATCTCCAATATCCCATTAATATTTCTTTTTATTTACAGCTTGAGAAGGTCAACCTGAGCTGTTGCCTAAACTCTGCAGAGATCAAAATTTTCGGCATGGTTGCAATAAATGTAGGCTCTCTATTTTCAATAATTGCTCAAACCGTTTTGTACACCACAATATTGATTCAAACCGAAATTGGAAGTTATAGACAAAAAGGACACATAAATTAAGAAAGATACTAATACTCCTATTGACTCCCGGAAAATGTTCATTGCATGAACTTTTTCGTATAGAAAAACGTTCATCGAATGAACCTTTTCGTATCGAAAAACTTTCATCGCATGAACCTTTTCGTATAGAAAACAGTTCATCGCATGAACTTTTTCGTATCGAAAAACGTTCATCGCATGAACTTTTTCGTATCGAAAAACGTTCACCGCATGAACATTTTCATATCGAAAAACGTTCATCGTATGAACTTTTTCGTATAGAAAACAGTTCATCGTATGAAATTTTTCGTATAGAAAAACGTCCATCGTTTGAACTTTTTCGTATAGAAAAACGTTCATCGTATGAACTTTTTCGTATAGAAAACAGTTCATCGTATGAACTTTTTCGTATAGAAAACAGTTCATCGTATGAACTTTTTCGTATAGAAAACAGTTCATCGTATGAACTTTTTCGTATAGAAAACAGTTCATCGTATGAACTTTTTCGTATAGAAAACAGTTCATCGTATGAACTTTTTCGTATAGAAAAACGTTCATCGTATGAACTTTTTCGTATAGAAAAACGTTCATCGTATAAACTTTTTCGTATAGAAAAACGTTCATCGGATGAACTTTTCCGTATAGAAAAGCGTTCATCGCATAAACTTTTTCGTATAGAAAAACGTTCATCGCATGAACTTTTTCGTATAGGAAAACGTTCATCGTATGAACTTTTTCGTATAGGAAAACGTTCATCGCATGAACTTTTTCGTATAGGAAAACGTTCATCGCATGAACTTTTTCGTATAGAAAACAGTTCATTGCATGAACTTTTTCGTATAGAAAACAGTTCATCGTATGAACTTTTTCTTATAGATAAACGTTCATCGCATGAACTTTTTCGTATAGAAAACAGTTCATCGTATGAACTTTTTCCTATAGAAAACAGTTCATTGCATGAACTTTTTCGTATAGAATACAGTTCATCGTATGAACTTTTTCTTATAGATAAACGTTCATCGCATGAACTTTTTTGTATAGAAAACAGTTCATCGTATGAACTTTTTCGTATAGAAAACAGTTCATGGTATGAACTTTTTCGTATAGAAAACAGTTCATCGTATGAAATTTTTCTTATAGATAAACGTTCATCGCATGAACTTTTTCGTATAGAAAACAGTTCATCGTATGAACTTTTTCGTATAGAAAACAGTTCATCGTATGAACTTTTTCGTATAGAAAACAGTTCATCGTATGAACTTTTTCGTATTGAAAACAGTTCATCGTATGAACTTTTTCGTATAGAAAACAGTTCATCGTATGAACTTTTTCGTATAGAAAACAGTTCATCGTATGAACTTTTTCGTATAGAAAACAGTTCATCGTATGAACTTTTTCGTTAAGAAAACAGTTCATCGCATGAACTTTTTCGTATAGAAAGCAGTTCATCGTATGAACTTATGCTTATCATACCGTATATGGTGCGTTTATCATATCTTTGAATACTTTTATATGTCAATTCAAATGTTCAAGTTATCTTTTGATCTGTCAATAAATATCCAAAGAAATGAACATGCCCAGTTACTAGTGTAACTTATTTTCCTTCGCAACAGAAGTCGTTAATTGTCAGCGGAATTACAAAGTTTTCCCCCTTCAAAATATGAATCGATTCGTTAAAAGTTTCTGTGGAAATGTTCAAAATTATTTTCAATATTTTTTCATAGCACAAGGACTCACCGCCTATTGGTATGACGAAAGTCGGGGAAAATTTCAACGAAATATCCTTAGCCGTGCCACTGTCTTTTTGGCCCACAGTGTGGGAGTGGCGTTGTTGCTGCATCTGTTATTCGACTCCTTCGAATTATTTGAAGGCTTTGATGATTTAAATCCATTACTAATCGTTGTATCCTGCTATAAATATGTTCAGGGTGTTTTGGTTATTTTTACGGTAATTCACATATGGAGATATGATGAAGCCTATACCAAATTGAAACAAAGAATTTTCCACTTGGAAAGGGACAACGGGAGCAAACTCTGTTCGTCCAATCGAATTGAAAGCAAATTTCGCTGTTTGGCCTATTTAAAATATGGTATTATCAGCTACTTATATTTGGCCATCCTGTTGATAAGCTATGGCTCCGTGTCGTATGACAACTACTTCTTGGACATTCCCCTGAAATTCTGCTACACTCATACGCAGATACTGCCCTACATGGTGTTGCTTCAATACTTTCAAATGATTTGGAAGCTGTGTCGGTGTTTCCACAACTTGGACATCACTATAGCATTTATAGCCCAAGAAGCTGTAAAATCACCCTGTCACATGGTCACATTCGATTCCAGCCTTTACGAACTGCTACAACTTCACACCAAGCTATGCCGTTGCTTGATTCAGCTGCAGCAAATTTTCAAATTAGAAATGTTTGTCTGTCGCTCCAATATAATTATTTCAAATACCATTGCCGCCTATTTTATTTTTATTTTCACAATCTATATTCCGGAAGCTGTTATTGTTATCAGCGTCGCAAGCGTCACCTATTTTTTCCATACTCTGGATCTGTACATCAACGATTATATGGGAGACATGAATTCATACAGTTTTGAGGATATAATTTTGAAACTGAGAGAGTTCAATGGCGGAAAAAATTTGGGCAGGAAATTGGAGAAAGTGGTAAGTGAAAAACTACATTGTACTCAATCCTGTATAAAAGGTCAGGGGTTGAAATTTTTGCGAAGGTTGGTCTTTCCTGTAGAGAAAATGTGATTGAATAAACATATTCCCTCAGGCGATGAACTTTTTTTGTCTATACGAAAAGGTTCAGTCGAACAATTATTCTCTATACGAAACAGTACAGCCGACGAACTTTTTCTATACGAAAAAGTTCATGCACTGAACTTTTCTCTATACGAAAAAGTTCATGCACTGAACTTTTCTCTATACGAAAAAGTTCAGGCGATGAGGTTTTCCCTATACGAAAAAGTTCATGCACTGAACTTTTCTTTATACGAAAAAGTTCTTGCACTGAACTTTTCTCTATACGAAAACGTTCATGCACTGAACTTTATTCTATACGAAAACGTTCATGCACTGAACTTTATTCTATACGAAAACGTTCATGCACTGAACTTTATTCTATACGAAAAAGTTCATGCACTGAACTAATTTCTATACGAAAAAGTTCGTGCACTGAACTAATTTCTATACGAAAAAGTTCATTCACAGAACTAATTTCTATACGAAAAAGTTCATTCACAGAACTGTTTTCTATACCAAACACAATCACGCGCTGACTGTTTTCTATGCGAAAAAGTTCATGCACTGAACTTTTTCTATACCAAAAAATTATGCGCTGAACTGCTTTCTATACGAAAAAGTTCATGCACTGAACTGCTTTCTATACGAAAAAGTTCAAGCACTGAACTGTTTTCTATACCAAAAAGATCAATCACTGAACTGTTTTCTAAACGAAAAAGTTCATTCACTGAACTTATTTCTATACGAAAAAAATTAATTCACTGAACTGTTTTCTATACCAAAAAATCATACGCTGAACTGTATCCTATACGAAAAAGTTCATGCACTGAACTGTTTTCTATACGAAAGAGCTCATGCACTGAACAGTATTTTTATACAAACAAGTTCATGCACTGAACTGTTTTCTATACGAAAGAGCTCATGCACTGAACCGTTTTTTTTTATGGGAAAAAGTTCATGCACTGAACTGTTTTCTATACCAAACTGTTTTCTATACGAAAAAGTTCATGCACTGAACTGTTTTCTTTACCAAAAAGTTAATGCACTAAACTGTTTTCTATTCAAAAAAGTTCATGCTCTGAGCTGTTTTCGATACGAAAAAGTTCATGCACTAAACTGTTTTCTATACGAAAAAGTTCATGCACTGAACTGTTTTCTTTATGAAAAAGTTCATGCACTGAACTGTTTTCTTTATAAAAAAGTTCATGCACTAAACTGTTTTCTATACGAAAAAGTTCATACGATGCCTGTTTTCTATACGAAAATGTTCATGCACTAAACTGTTTTTTATACGAAAAAGTTCATGCACTTAACTGTTTTCTATACGAAAAAGTTCATGCACTAAACTGTTTTCTATACGAAAATGTTCATGCACTAAACTGTTTTTTATACGAAAAAGTTCATGCACTGAACTGTTCTCTTTATAAAAAAGGTCCTGCAGTAAACTTTTTTCTATACGAAAAAGTTCATGCGCAGCACTGCTTTCTATACCAAAAAAATTCATGCACTGAACTGTTTTCTTTATGAAAAAGTTCATGCACTAAACTGTTTTCTATACGAAAAAGTTCATACGATGCACTGTTTTCTATACGAAAATGTTCATGCAATAACCTGTTTTTTATATGAAAAAGGTCATGCACTGAACTGTTTTCTTTATGAAAAAGTTCATGCACTGAACTGTTTTCTATACGAAAAAGTTCATGCAGTGAACCTTTTTCTATACGAAAAAGTTCATGCGCAGCACTGCTTTCTATACCAAAAAAATTCATGCACTGAACTGTTTTCTTTACGATAAGGTTCATACACTAAGCTGTTTTTTTTTTTGATACGAAAAAGCTCATACACCGAACTGTTTTCGATTCGAAAAAGTCCATGCACTAAACTATTTTCTATACGAAAAAGTTCATGCACTAAACTGTATTCTATACGAAAAAGTTCAATCTCGAAACTAAGGAAATAAGGTTACATCTACGATGAACTTCTTTAAATCAAGTGTTGATTCAATTTGTGTGGGCATAAATTGTATGTTGACTTGAGGATATGTGTGTATGTGTTTACACTGTTAAATAAATATTTACACGTGACATTCATGGCAAAAATATTTAGTACCAATTGAACTCTGTAAGCAGCTCTTACCGCTGGCGGAAAACATAGTAACGAACGCCGATAATGAAAAGCAGTTTCATAAAATTCTTAAAGAAAATTCAAAATATTCCACAATATCTGCCCATTATTATGGGCTTAACGTCATATTGGTATATGGAAGATAAGGGAGTGTATCGCCGAAATAACATATCCGGAACAATTGCTGTTGCCGCGAACATTATGGGTGTCCTCTGCCTGTTGCAGGACCTCATCAACTTTTTGCAAATCTACGAAAACATTGAAGGACAACATCGTCTGGTGATTATTATGTCATCGTTTAGATATATTCAAGGGCTTCTGGTTCTGTGTGCCATCGTACATATCTGGCACAAAGATACAACATACACAGCCATAAAATGGCAAATTGAGAAGTTGGAGGAGCAGAGCCTAAACTACTTTCCAAAGTGTAAAGGAATTGAAGGACGATTTAAAAAATTGTCATATTTGAAATATTTTGTTCTTACATATCTATATTTGGCCGTCCTAATTGCCAGGTGTAGCCAATTGTCCGAAACAATGGTGTTTTGGACCGCCTGGAAAATAATTTTCCTTACAAATGTTCAATTTCTAAGCAATTTGATATACTTTCAATATTTTCAAATGTTTTGGAAAACATGTCGTATCTACTCGTATATTGAACACCATACCGCCTACCTAGCTGATGAGCCTCTCCGCGATATACCTACGAACAACCCATTTGTAGAATCCCATTTATGTTTTAAATTATCTTCGCTTTTGGAACTGCATTCAAATTTGGGTTCCTGTCTGAGGCGGTTACAAATTCTCTTCAAATCACAAATATTTCGGTGTCGCTATACTGTCATTGTCTATAATATTATAGCAGTATACTATATTTTCCTATTCCAAGAATATATGAAGGATTCGTTACTACATCTGATTCTGGTAGTGACCTCATATATCTTTAATAATTTCGATCTATATTTGAATGATAACATGATCGATATGACCTCACAATATTTTGGGAATTTGAATCTGAGCCTAAGACAATTCAATGGTATTCGAAACAGTGCAAAAAGTCTGGAACGACAGGTAAATATAGCCAATTATCATCCACAATGAATTCTATAAAAAAGTTTAAAATGTCTTTTTTCTATACAGAGAAGTTCATCGAATGAAATTTTTCCTGTATAGAAAAGGTCATCGAACGAACTTTTTCACATATAGAAAAGTTCATCGAATGAACTTTTTCCTATATAGAAAAGTTCATCGAATGAACGATTTCCTATATAGAAAAGTTCATCGAATGAACTTTTTCCTATATAGAAATGTTAATGGAATGAACTTTTTCTTGTAGATGGTTCAGTATCTGAACCGAACCAAAATTTTAGTGTTTGAATTTGTCTTGTAGAAAAGTTCAATGTATGATCTACTTGTTTTTTTTTTTTGTATGAAAGTTCAGTGTATGAACTTTTTCTTGTAGAAAAGTTCAGTGTATGAACTCTTTCTTGTAAAAAAGTTCAGTGTATGAACTTTTTCTTGTACAAAAGGTCAGTTTATGAACTTTTTCTTTTTTAGAAAAGCATGAACTTTTTCTCGTAGGAAAGTATGAACTTCTTTTCGTAGATAATATGAACTGTATGTATGAACTTTTTCTTGTAGAAGAGTTCAGTGTATGACTTTTTCCTATATAGAAAAGTTCATCGAACGAACTTTTTCCTATATAGAATAGTTCATTGAATGAACTTTTTCCTATATAGAAAAGTTCATCGAATGAATTTTTTCCCATATAGAAAAGTTCATCGAATGATCTTTTTCCTATATAGAAATGTTAATGGAATGAACTTTTTCTTGTAGATGGTTCAGTATATGAACCGAACGAAAATTTCAGTGTTTGAACTTCTCTTGTAGAAAAGTTCAATGTATGATCTACTTTTTTTGTGTGAAAGTTCAGTGTATGAACTTTTTCTTGTAGAAAAGTTCAGTGTAGGAACTTTTTCTTGTAGAAAAGTTCAGTGCATGAACTTTTTCTTGCAGAAAAGCTTGAACTTTTTCTCGTAGGAAAGTATGAACTTCTTTTTGTAGATAATTGCAGTGTATGAACTTCTTTTTGTAAAATAGTTCAGTGTATGAAAGTTCATACAATGAACTTTCTCTTGTAGAAAAGTTCATTGTTTGAAGTTTTTCATGAGGAAAAGTTCAGTGTTTGAACTTCTCTTGTAGAAAAGTTCAGTGTGTGAATGTTTATTATATTCACTGTTTTGCATTGTAGAAAAGTTCGTTGTTTGAAGTCTTTCTTTTGGAATAGATCAGTGTTCGAACTTTTCATTGTGGAAAAGTACAGTTTACTATTAAGAATTCTTTCCTGTTTTGGAAAAAGAAAAAGTTCATTGTACGAATCGTATTAATCTCGTTTACATTTTGTGCAGAAACTGTTGTGAATGCAGTTTTTTCAACGGACTAAAGTTCATGCTATAGAGTGCTTCCATATGTCACTGCCACGAGTGTCCTTATCTTTTAATCAATAAATACAAATTTCAAGGGAAAGGACATTCTCATTTACTCAAATTAATTATTTTGAGTGAAGTGTGAAGTCGTCTAAAACTAGCGGAAATTTAAACACAAAAAAAATGTTCTTCAATGTGAATCCTTCCTTGATGTGGTGCTTTAGAAAATTTCAAAATTATTTTCAATATTTTTACATAATACAAGGACTCACCGCCCATTGGTATGATGGGCGCCAAGAAAGATTTAAACGAAATACCCTTAGCCGTATGGCAGTCTTCGCGGCCCACAGTGTGGGATTGGCATTGCTGACTCGTGTTCTCTACGATTCCTTGGCGCTTTTTAAAGAACTGGAAAAAATGAATCCTTTAATGGCCATTGTGTCCGGTTATAAATATGTCCAGGGTGTAATGATTGTCTATACCATAATCCATATCTGGAGATATGATGCGGCTTATACCAAGTTGAAAAGTTTGATTTTGGTGTTGGAAAAGGAGACGATTCATAACATGGAGACTTTGAAGGGATGGAAATATAAATTCGAGTATCTGAAGTTTTTAAAATATGTTATACTCTCCTACATTTACGTAGTCAATATGTTGATCGGCTATGGTTCACTGGCCTGTGATTGTTTCATCTGGAATCCCATATTTATTGTGTGCTATGCCAATCTTCAAATGCTTCCCTTTTTGGTATTGTATCAATATTTTCAAATGATTTGGAAGATATGCCGTTGCTTTTGTTATATTGATGTGACAATAGTGGCCATGGCACAGGAAAGTGATAACTGGCCTTCTGGGGCTTTTGGATACCATTCCAGGCTTTACCATCTACTCCAATTACACTCAAAATTATGTCGATTTCTAATGCAATTAAAAATAATTTTCAAATGGCAATTACTCATTTGCCGTGCCAACATCATACTATTCAACCTGATAGCAGCCTATTCGATTTTTCTTTTCCTGGAGTTCATTAAAAATGCTGTAGAACTTTTGAGCCTCATTGGTCTGACATATTTCTGCTATATTCTCTATTTATATATTACCGATTATATGAGCGAAATGACATCGTCTAGTTTCGGTGATTTAAATATGGGTCTGAAAGAGTTTAATGTTTTACGAAATGTGTCTGGGAATATAGAAAAAGCGGTAAGTTTTAATACTTCAAAATGTTTCGTTTGTTTCATTTCTATGCTTCTAAGTTTCGTTCGAAATGAAGTCATGACAAGTGAAGTTTTCAAACACTTCTGAAACTTTAAGCCAAATTATGACAAATTGATCTCGATTTCCATAACTTCAAAAGACTTTTTGGCTTTTTAGGTTATTGGAACGTCAATACAGAAAATTTTGGAAATATTTACATCCCGATACAATACCTTAGTCCTTAAAATACATCTTGTTACTCAAAATCTATTAAATCTCTATCTTTTATTTTCATTTCAGTGCGAAGAGTTTGCCATATATATTTGTAATCGTAAATTGAATTTGAAACTGGCCGGAGCTCTGAATATGGATCGGAAATCCTGGTTTTCTATGATGTCCCGACTGGTTATGTATTCAATAATTTTGATCCAAAGTCACATGTATATAGACCGGCAAAAATAAAAAAAAAAGTTTTATAAAATTTTTTAGCCTGGATGGATTTTATATTTGATCATTTAAGAATATTTTTTCAAGAACCAACATATTTTTGATTTTTTTTTTTTTTTTCCTTCAATAGCCAAATATTCTGGGTTTTAAAAAATATTTTTCCTGGGCCAAAAATTTCTGGATTTTTTTAGAGGAATAATTTTTTAAGGACCATGAATATGATTTTTTTAGAGAGTATCTTTTCAAGGACCAACAGAAGGTGGATTTTTTAAAGAAATATATTTTCCAAGGACTAACAGAACGTGGATTTATAAAGAAATATATTTTCCAAGGACTAACACAATGTGGATTTATAAAGAAATTTATTTTCCAAGGACTAACACAATGTGGATTTATAAAGAAATATATTTTCCAAGGACTAACAGAACGTGGATTTATAAAGAAATATATTTTCCAAGGACTAACACAATGTGGATTTATAAAGAAATATATTTTCCAAGGACTAACACAATGTGGATTTATAAAGAAATATATTTTCCAAGGACTAACACAATGTGGATTTATAAAGAAATATATTTTTCAAGGACTAACAGAACGTGGATTTATAAAGAAATATATTTTCCAAGGACTAACAGAGAGTGGATTTTTTAAAGAAATATATTATCCAAGGACTAACAGAGAGTAGATTTTTTAAAGATTTTAAAGAAATATATTTTAAAGGACTAACAGAACGTGGATTTTTTTTAAGAAATATATTTTCCAAGGACTTTGAAGACGTGGATTTTTTAAAGAAATATATTTTCCAAGGACTAACAGAACGTGGATTTTTAAAGAAATATATTTTCCAAGGACTAACAGAACGTGGATTTTTAAAGAAATATATTTTTCAAAGACTAACAGTACGTGGATTTTTAAAGAAATATATTCTTCAAGGACTAACAGAACGTGGATTTTTAAAGAAATATATTCTTCAAGGACTAACAGAACGTGGATTTTTAAAGAAATATATTTTTCAAGGACTAGGAAGACGTGGATTTTTTAAAGAAATATATTTTTCAAGGACTAACAGAACGTGGATTTTTAAAGAAATATATTCTTCAAGGACTAACAGAACGTGGATTTTTAAAGAAATATATTTTTCAAGGACTAGGAAGACGTGGATTTTTTAATGAAATATATTTTCCAAGGACTAAGAAGACGTGGATTTTTTAAAGAAATATATTTTCCAAGGACTATAAAGACGTATATTTTTTAAAGAAATATATTTTCCAAGGACAAAGAAGACGTATATTTTTTAAAGAAATATATTTTTAAAGGACTAAGAAGACGTATATTTTTTAAAGAAATATATTTTTCAAGGACTAGGAAGACGTGGTTTTTTTTAAGAAATATATTTTCCAAGGACTAGGAAGACGTGGATTTTTAAAGAAATATATTTTTAAAGGACTAAGAAGACGTGGATTTTTAAAGAAATATATTTTTCAAAGACAAAGAAGACGTGGATTTTTTAAAGAAATATATTTTCCAAGGACTAACAGAACGTGGATTTATAAAGAAATATATTTTTAAAGGACTAAGAAAACGTGGACTTTTTAAAGAAATATATTTTCCAAGGACTAACAGAGAGTGGATTTTTTATAGAAATATATTTTCCAAGGACTAACAGAGAGTGGATTTTTTAAAGAAATATATTTTCCAAGGACTAAGAAGACGTGAATTTTTTAAAGAAATATATTTTTTAAGGACTAAGAAGACGTGGATTTTTTAAAGAAATATATTTTCCAAGAACTTAGAAGACGTGGATTTTTTAAAGAAATATATTTTCCAAGGACTAAGAAGACGTGGATTTTTTAAAGAAATATATTTTTAAAGTACTAAGAGGACGTGGATTTTTAAAGAAATATATTTTTCATGGACTAAGAAACGTGGATTTTTTTAAGAAATATATTTTTCAAGGACTAGGAGACGTGGATTTTTTAAGAAATATTGTTTTCAAGGACTAGGAAGACGTGGATTTTTTAAAGAAATATATTTTTAAAGGACTAAGAGGACGTGGATTTTTTTAAGAAATATATTTTTAAAGGACTAAGAGGAGGTATATTTTTTAAAGAACATAAAAAACTGCAACAAAGTCAAACGCCATAATTTCTACAATTTTTTTTTAAATTTTATTTTCGGAAATAGCAACAAATTTTGGAATAAGTTTAGATTTGTTCAAATTGGTCACCTTTGGCACGAATTATGGCCTTCAAACGGCCAATGTTGTTCTGTGGTATTTTGGCCCATTTCTGGCGAAGCGACACGTTGGTATTTTTTAGTGCCAGAATATTTTCGCGATAATATTCGGTATTTATTCTGATGCCACGGTCGATTAATACGAGTGGAGAGCGACTGTCGGTTGTTATGGCGGCCCACACCATCACCATGGCCGGATCTTGAGTTTTCAGCTGACCTCTTTGGCAAGTAAACACGATCATTTTGTTTGTTTACAAACTGCTGGACAACGAATGTTTTCTCATCGGAGAAAACCAAATTCGGCAGTTCACCACATTCGGCCGGGCGAAGCAACTCTTTAGCTCTTTTGAGTCTATTTTTCTCATTTGTCGGATGGAATCTTGCGATATGTTCAGATCACGAGTCATTAGAAATGACAGCAGTCTGAAATTGGTTGCAGTTTTTTCATCTCACCCTGTAATATTATGGATTATGAAATGCCCACCATCCCTCTTCGCCAAGTCACTTAGATAATCAATTACCAATTTACTGCCAATTATTTGCAAAATAAAGTTTTTACAAATTGCCTAACCTTTTACATAACTCGTCAAAAACTTTTCCCACTTAAACTAATTGAGCCATTATGGGAAGGACTATAAAAGGCCGAAACTGGGGCCATATAATTATCAGTAGTTCCATTCGGCCCGTTAAAAAAACATTTTATTTCTCGAAGATGTTTTTACGTTTCCTGTCGCGTTCAAATCCCTTGAAAGAGTATTATTTCTATGTACCGCGAATATGTCTGCAATTGATGGGCTTTTGGCCAGGTTCACCGCGCTCAAGACGAATCCTCTGCTGGGCTGTGTTTAACTTCATCATTTTGTTGGTGGGTGTGGTGACCGAACTTCATGCTGGTTTTTCCTATTTAAATTATGATTTGGAAAAGGGTTTGGATACGTTGTGTCCGGCAGGCACCTCAGCTGTCACGGTATTGAAAATGATTCTGATTTCCTATTATCGTCAAGATTTGGAAGCAGTACTGAAGAAAATGCATCAAATGCTCTATGGATGTAATGAGAAGGATATGGAACATAAGGCGGTATATAATCGTATTATACGCCAGTCTTCGGTTATGGCAGCGAGAGTGAATTTTGCCCCATTTCTGGCGGGATTTATAACCTGTACAGCCTACAATTTAAAACCATTGATATTGGTGTGGATATTTTGGTCTAAAGGCAAGGATTTGATGTGGCTGACACCGTTTAATATGACGTAAGTACAAAAGGACCTCTAGAGATACTTTTGAAATATTGAAAAAATAATTTTTAAAAATCCACGTTTTGTTAGTCATTGAAAAAATAATTTTTAAAAATCCACGTTTTGTTAGTCATTGAAAAAATAATTTTTAAAAATCCACGTTTTGTTAGTCATTGAAAAAATAATTTTTAAAAATCCACGTTTTGTTAGTCATTGAAAAAATAATTTTTAAAAATCCACGTTTTGTTAGTCATTGAAAAAATAATTTTTAAAAATCCACGTTTTGTTAGTCATTGAAAAAATAATTTTTAAAAATCCACGTTTTGTTAGTCATTGAAAAAATAATTTTTAAAAATCCACGTTTTGTTAGTCATTGAAAAAATAATTTTTAAAAATCCACGTTTTGTTAGTCATTGAAAAAATAATTTTTAAAAATCCACGTTTTGTTAGTCATTGAAAAAATAATTTTTAAAAATCCACGTTTTGTTAGTCATTGAAAAAATAATTTTTAAAAATCCACGTTTTGTTAGTCATTGAAAAAATAATTTTTAAAAATCCACGTTTTGTTAGTCATTGAAAAAATAATTTTTAAAAATCCACGTTTTGTTGGTCATTGAAAAAATAAGTTTTAAAAATCCACGTAAGTCTTTGAAAAAAATATTTTTTAAAAATTTACGTTTTGATAGTCCCTAATTTTTTTTTTAATTCACGTTAGTCCTTGAAAAAATATTTTTTAAATACACTTCTTGAAAAAATCATTGAAAACTTATTTTTTAAGAATAGAAGTTTTGATTGTCCCTGAAAAAATAATTTTTAAAAATCCACGTTTTGTTAGTCATTGAAAAAATAATTTTTAAAAATCCACGTTTTGACAGTCCTTGAAAAAAATTTGTAAAAATCCAAGTTTTGTTAGTCATTGAAAAAATAATTTTTAAAAATCCACGTTTTGTTAGTCATTGAAAAAATAATTTTTAAAAATCCACGTTTTGTTAGTCATTGAAAAAATAATTTTTAAAAATCCACGTTTTGTTAGTCATTGAAAAAATAATTTTTAAAAATCCACGTTTTGTTAGTCATTGAAAAAATAATTTTTAAAAATCCACGTAAGTCTTTGAAAAAAATATTTTTTAAAAATTTACGTTTTGATAGTCCCTAATTTTTTTTTTAATTCACGTTAGTCCTTGAAAAAATATTTTTTAAATACACTTCTTGAAAAAATCATTGGAAACTTATTTTTTAAGAATAGAAGTTTTGATTGTCCCTGAAAAAATAATTTTTAAAAATCCACGTTTTGTTAGTCATTGAAAAAATAATTTTTAAAAATCCACGTTTTGACAGTCCTTGAAAAAAATTTGTAAAAATCCAAATCAAAACTTCAAATAATATCCTTGAAATTCCTTCAAAATAATTAAGAAAGGCAATCCATATTTTGTCTGCAAACATCCTTTTAAATAAATAAAAACTGACAAATTGAACAAAATCTCTAATATATTTGAATGAACCTTCCAAGGATGTTTATTGCATTTCCCCAAGGAAGGTCGAGGCTAAAAAAAAAAACATTTAAAAAAGAGAAAAAAATGCCGATTTTTTAAATATTTGTTTCAACTAATTTTCAGCCTTTTGAAAACTTTTTTTCAAGGGCTTCCAGTGCTTCGAAATTTTGATAAAATAAATATTTGATATTTTAACCTCACTTATTTATTTGTGTTTTTATTTTCCCATTTAGCATGCCCAAATTTCTCTTGGAAGGTCCCCTGTATCCCTTGGCCTATATTTTCACCGCCTATACCGGCTATGTGACCATCTTCACCTTTGGCGGCTCGGATGCCTTATATTTTGAATATTGTACCCATATTGCAACGCTGCTGAAAATGTTACAAACCGATGTCAAGTTACTGTTTCGGAAATTTGAAGGCAAATTAACTCTCACCCCGACCGAAGCGGCCTATGTGGAGGAACAATTGATATTAATTATAAAACGCCACAATGTCATTATCGAAATGACTGATTTCTTTAGGAAACGTTATAGCATTATAACCCTGGCCCATTTTGTGTCGGCCAGCATGGTAATTGGGGCGAGTATTTTCGAAATGTTAACGGTAAGAGATATAGAGAGAGAAATTTGGGGGGATAAAAGAGCGGTAGAGAAAAACTAAAAAAATATATTATCTCCTTAAATATTGTTACAGTACACCGGTTTTGGACGTTTCATTTATTTGGGCTATACTGTGGCGGCCCTATCGCAATTGGCGGTCTATTGCTATGGTGGCACCCTGGTGGCGGAAAATGTTTGTAGCCCCTTCCCATGTAATTTTTTTTTTTCTCAATTTATTTTATTTTCCTCTCAGAGCATTTATTTGGCCACAGTTGTTTTCAAGTGCAACTGGTACATTTGCGATCCGAAACTGAGGCGCATTATCCTCATGATTATCTGCCGATCTCAGAAATCGTTGAACATGTCGGTGCCATTCTTTTCACCCTCGATGAGCACATTCGCGTCGGTAAGTGATTTTCTTTTTAAATTTTTAAGAAATTCCATTCAATTGTCGCTAATTTCAGATTTTACAGACCTCAGGTTCGATAATAGCCTTGGCATCATCCTTTCAGTAAAATTTCGAGGAGGAATACTCTCAATATAATCTCACTAAAAATACACCATTTTTTTCACAAAGTAGGAGTTTTAGGCACCATTAAATATTTACTTGTTGCTGTTAAATAAAGACCAGATGGTCCTTATCCGTAAATATCCGTTTTTAAAAATTCATGTTTATTTGGTCCTTGAAAAAATATTTTTTAAAGAATTGTCTGTTCTTTACGTCGTTGAATAATTATATTTTATTCAATTCCTGGTTTTAATGGTCCTTTTAAAATATTTTTCTTCAAACATCCTCGTTTTAATGATCCTTAAAAAATTTATTTTAAGAAAAGCTCTTAAAAAATTATTATTATTATATAAAAAATTATTATTATTATATAAAAATCGACGTTTTTGTGTTTTTTTGAAAAAATAATTTACAAAAACCCAAGGTTGCGATAGTCCTTGAAAAAAAAATTACAAAAAACCAAAGTTGTGATAGTCTTTGAAAAATATATATTTTTTTAAAAATCCACATTTTGTAATCTTTGAAAAAACAATTTTAAAAATTTCACGTTTTGATAGTCTTTGTAAAAACAATTTTAAAAATTCCACGTTTTGATAGTCTTTGAAAAGATAATTTTTTAAAAAATCAAGATTGCGATGTTCTTTGAAAAATTTTTTAAAAAATTATTTTTTTTAAAACTTTTAAAACATTTTTTAAAAAATAATTTTTTAAAAATCCACGTTTTAATAGTATATTTTTTTAAACATCCACGTTTTAGAGTCCTCGAAAAAATTATTTTTAAACATCCACGTTTTAGAGTCCTCGAAAAAATTATTTTTAAACATCCACGTTTTAGAGTCCTCGAAAAAATTATTTTTAAAAAATCCACGTTTTAGAGTCCTCGAAAAAATTATTTTTAAAAAATCCACGTTTTAGAGTCCTCGAAAAAATTATTTTTAAAAAATCCACGTTTTAGAGTCCTCGAAAAAATTATTTTTAAAAAATCCACGTTTTAGAGTCCTCGAAAAAATTATTTTTAAAAAATTCACGTTTTAGAGTCCTCGAAAAAATTATTTTTAAAAAATCCACGTTTTAGAGTCCTCGAAAAAATTATTTTTAAAAAATCCACGTTTTAGAGTCCTCGAAAAAATTATTTTTAAAAAATCCACGTTTTAGAGTCCTCGAAAAAATTATTTTTAAAAAATCCACGTTTTAGAGTCCTCGAAAAAATTATTTTTAAAAAATCCACGTTTTAGAGTCCTCGAAAAAATTATTTTTAAAAAATCCACGTTTTAGAGTCCTCGAAAAAATTATTTTTAAAAAATCCACGTTTTAGAGTCCTCGAAAAAATTATTTTTAAAAAATCCACGTTTTAGAGTCCTCGAAAAAATTTTTTTTAAAAAATCCACGTTTTAGAGTCCTCGAAAAAATTATTTTTAAAAAATCCACGTTTTAGAGTCCTCGAAAAAATTATTTTTAAAAAATCCACGTTTTAGAGTCCTCGAAAAAATTATTTTTAAAAAATCCACGTTTTAGAGTCCTCGAAAAAATTATTTTTAAAAAATCCACGTTTTAGAGTCCTCGAAAAAATTATTTTTAAAAAATCCACGTTTTGATAGTGCTTGAAAAAATTATTTTTTAAAAATCCACGTTTTGATTGTTCTTGAAAAAATAATAATGGTTCTTGAAAAAATAAAAATCGTTTAGATAGCCCTTTAAAAAAATTATTTTTTCAAAAAATTTTTAAAATTTTTAAAAAAATAATAATTTTTAAAAATCCTCGTTTTAATATTCTTTAAAAAAATAATTTTTAAAAATCCATAGTTCTAAAAGTCCTTAAAGAAATAATTTTTAAAAATCCATAGTTCTAAAAGTCCTTAAAGAAATAATTTTTAAAAATCCATAGTTCTAAAAGTCCTTAAAAATTAATTTTTATAAATCCACGTTTTGATAGTTTTTGAAAAAATAATTTTTAAAAAATCCACGTTTTTGTGAGAATTTTCCAGGAAAAAAGTTATTCGTGATGGAATTCAAGCCTGATAGTGTGATTTCTTTATATTTGGCTGGAAAACCACAAGTGGCTATCCTGAGAGAGCATCCAGCATTTAAATTCTTATTCCAAAATTTGATGCTATTTCCGACATTTTTTGCTTTCATTTAATAAAATTTAAGAAAAAAATGAAAAATTATTGCGTTTGACTTTGTTGCAGTTTTTTTTATCTCATCCTGTATGTTTTATAAATCCGCTCTGTTTTGAAACTTCAATTGTTGAATTGAAAATTCTTTTAATTTTTTTTTGTACAATATTTTATTCCTTCACTTTTGCCGATCTATATACATGTGACTTTGTATCAAAATTATCGAGAACATCACCAGTCGGGACATCATGGAGAACCAGGATTTTCGATCCATATTCAGAGCTCCGGCCAGTTTCAAATTCAGTTTACGATTACAAATATAAATGGCAAATTCCTCGCACTGAAATGAAAATAAAAGAGACACATAATTATTAGATTTTGAAAAAGAAAATGTGTTTTTCGGAAGGAGGGTATTGTAGGGAGAGGTCAGCTTTTCAAATTCTTCTTTAATGGAATTTTATGGACCTAAAAACATAAAAAGTCTTTTAAAATATGGAAATATCCACTCGCCAAGATTTGGCTTTAAGTTTCACAAAAGTTTCAAAATTTCACTTGAAAAGAAACAAACGAAACATTTTGAAGCACCAAAACTTACCGCTTTTTCTACACTACCAGTTACCGATTGCAAAACATTGAAACCTTTCAGGCCGGTATTCAAATCACCAAAACTAGACGATGTCATGTCACACATATAGTCGTTAATATATAAATCCAGAGTATTGAAAAAATACGTCACAGCGACAAGACCCAAAATGGCCATGGTCTCCCTGATATACAGAATGAAGAGAAATGTAAAATAGGCTGCTGTCAAGTTACACATAATGATGTTGGAACGGCAGACCAACAACTCCAATTGGAAGATTGACTTTAATTCTCCCAAAACTCGGCATAACTTTGAATGTAGGCGTTGTAACTCACAAAGTCTAGAAGTTGTATCATTTTCAACTCCCAATAACTTTTTCTCGGCCATGGAGACCACATTCATCTCAATATGGCAAAAACAGCGACATATTTTGAAAAAAACTTCAAAATATTGATACAACACCAAATAGGGTAGCATTTGCAGGTTGGCAAAACATACTATCAATGGAACATCCCACAAGCTAAATTGCCACGGCAATGAGTTGTAGCTCAGCAACATATTGGCCCAATAAATGTAGAAAAGTATGCCATATTTCAAATACATCAGATATTCGAATTTATATTTCCATCCTTGGCATTCGTTCATGTTATGGTTCGCCTCCTTTTCCAATAACAAAATCCAACTCTTCAACTCGAAACAAGCCATATCATATCTCCAAATGTGAATTATGGTATAGACAATCATCACACCTTGAACATATTTATAACCAGACATAATGACCATTAAAGGATTCAAATTTCCAGTGTTTTCAAATAATTCCAAAGAGTCGATGAGAATGTAAACCAGAAATACCAAACCCACACTGTGGGCCAAAAACACCACCACACGGCTAAGGGCATTTCGTTGAAATCCATTCTGGCTCTCATCATACCAATAGGCAGTGAGTCCTTGCACAATGACAAAATATTGAAAATAATTTCGAAATTTTCGACAAAAACTCTTCATGGAATGTTTTAGATTGAAAAACATTTTTTGCTTTACACATCTGCAGACACCGTAATAGCTGGCACCTAACTAAAAACAATTAATCGAATAGTTTAAAATGTCCTTTCTCTTGAATTTTTTATTGACAGATCAAAGGAGATAAGGGAAACAGTGACAATAACATATGGAAGTACACTACGTAAGGCATCATCGCTCTGACCACAAAACAGCTCATTAGACAACTTTTATTCCCCTTTTTTCTGTACGAAAAAGTATATACGATGAACTGTTTTCTATACGAAAAAGTTCATTTAATGCACTGTTTTCTATACGAAAAATTTCATTTAAAGAACTGTTTTCTATACGAAAAAGTTCTTTCAATCAACCGTTTTCTATACGAAAAAGTACTAACATGAACTTTTTTCTATTCGAAAAAGTTCATACACTGAACTGTTTTCTATCCGAAAAAGTTCATACGATGAAATGTTTTATATACGAGAAAGTTCATACGATGAACTGGTTTCTATACGAAAAAGTTCATACACTGAACTTTTTTCTATACGAAAAAGTTCATACGATGAACTTTTTTCTATACGAAAAAGTTCATACGATGAACTTTTTTCTATACGAAAAAGTTCATACGATGAACTTTTTTCTATACGAAAAAGTTCATACGATGAACTTTTTTCTATACGAAAAAGTTCATACGATGAACTTTTTTCTATACGAAAAAGTTCATACGATGAACTTTTTTCTATACGAAAAAGTTCATACGATGAACTTTTTTCTATACGAAAAAGTTCATACGATGAACTTTTTTCTATACGAAAAAGTTCATACGATGAACTTTTTTCTATACGAAAAAGTTCATACGATGAACTTTTTTCTATACGAAAAAGTTCATACGATGAACTTTTTTCTATACGAAAAAGTTCATACGATGAACTTTTTTCTATACGAAAATGTACATACGACGAACTGTTTTCTATACGAAAAAGTACATACGACGAACTGTTTTCTATCCGAAAAAGTTCATTCGAAATAAACTGTTTTCTATACGAAAAAGTTCATACATTGAACTGTTTTGTATCCAAAAAAGTTCATACGATGAACTGTTTGCTATACCAAAAAGTTCATACGATGAATTGTTTTCTATACGAAAAAATTCATACACTGATATATGAAAAAGTTCATACGATGAACTGTTTTCCATACGAAAAAGTTCATACGATGAACTGTTTTCCATACGAAAATGTTCGTACGATGAACTGTTTTCTATACGAAAACGTTCATATGATGAACTGTTTTCTATACGATAAAGTTCATTCAATCAACTGTTTTCTGTACTAAAATGTATTTACATGAACTTTTTTCTATTCGAAAAAGTTCATACACAGAACTGTTTTCTATCCGAAAAAGTTCATACGATTAACTGTTTTCTATACGAAAAAGTTCATATGATTAACTGTTTTCTATACGAAAAAGTACATACGACGAACTGTTTTCTATACGAAAAAGTACATACGACGAACTGTTTTCTATCCGAAAAAGTTCATTCGAAATAAACTGTTTTCTATACGAAAAAGTTCATACATTGAACTGTTTTGTATCCAAAAAAGTTCATACGATGAACTGTTTGCTATACCAAAAAGTTCATACGATGAATTGTTTTCTATACGAAAAAATTCATACACTGAACTGTTTTCTATACGAAAAAATTCATTCGATTAACTGTTTTCTATACGAAACAGTACATACAATGAACTGTTTTCTATACGAAAAAATTCATACACTGAACTGTTTTCTATACGAAAAAGTTCATACGATAAACTATTTTCTATACGAAAAAGTTCATACGAGGAACTGCTTTCTATACGAAAAAGTTCATACGAGGAACTGTTTTCTATACAAAAAAGTTCATACGATGAACTGTTTTCTATACGAAAAAAATCATACACTGAACTGTTTTCTATACGAAAAAAGTTCATACGATGAACTGTTTTCTATACGAAAAAAATCATACACTGAACTGTTTTCTATACGAAAAAGTTCATACGATTAACTGTTTTCTATACGAAACAGTACATACAATGAACTGTTTTCTATTCGAAACAGTACATACAATGAACTGTTTTCTATACGTAAAAGTTCATGCAATGAGCTTTTTCAATACGAAAAAGTTTCAGCACTGAAATGTTTTCTATACGAAAAAGTACATTCGTTGAACTTTTTCTATACGTAAAAGTTCATTCGAAATTATCTGTTTTCTGTACGAAACAGTACATTTGAGTATCATTCGAGATGAACCGTTTTCTGTACGAAAAAAGTTCATTTGAAATGAACTGTTTTCTATGCGAAAAAGTTCACCCTATGACTGTTTTTCATACGAAAAAGTTCATTCGAGATGAACTGTTTTCTGTACGAAAATGTTTTTAATTAGTAGTAGAAATCTGTGAATATTTACCTGTCTCTCAAGATCTCTTGCATAGCTACGAACTCCAGTGAATTTCTTCAGGGCCAAATTCAAGTCGGTAAAATGTTGCGAGGTCATATCAATTATGTTGTCATTCAAATATAAATCTATATTATTAAAGACATTTGTGGACACCACTAGGATAAGAAATGCCACATCATCCTTGATATATTCCGGATACAGGAAAGCATAATAGACCGCTATGATGTCATTGACATTTACATTATAACGACACTGAAATATCTGCGATTTACAGAGAATTTGTAACCTCCTTAGACAGGAGCCCAAATTCGAATGCAACTGCAATAGCCAAGATAATTTGTAACATAGATGACGTTCTTTGAGATCATTCCTACTAGGCAATTCGAGAATGGCCTCTTCGGCTAGACAGGAAATATACAACTCAATGTAGCTATAAATGCGACAGGTTTTCCAAAACATTTGAAAGTTTTGAAACAATATCAAATAGGTAAGATATTGGACATTGGCAAGCAAGACAATCCTGAAGATGGTCCAAAAGTTCATGCCGCGGGACAGTACAGTATAGCTGGTTATCAGGACGGACAGATAAAGGTATGCCATAATGGAGTATTTAAAATACAACAATTTTTTAAATTGTCCATCAATTTTTTTAGAACTTGCAAAATTGCTTCGGCTCTGCTCCTCCAACTTTTCTATTTGCCTTTTAATAGCTGTATAGCTGCCATCTGTGCGCCAGATATGTACGATGGCATTTAGAACTAGCAGCCCTTGAAGATATTTGAATGATGACATTATCACCATCAGACGATGTCGCTGCTCAATATTCTCAAAGACTTCTAAATAGTCAATCAAAACTTGTACCAAGACAATGGCACCCATTATATTTACGGCAGTGGCCAGCGTTCCGGATACGGAATTTCGTTCATATACTCCCTTTTCCTGGTCATACCAGTACGAAGTTAAGCCCATGTATATGAGAAAATATTGTCGAATATTTTTAAATCTTTTCTGCATTTTTATAAAACGACTTTTCATTATTTGATTTTGAAACAAATTTTGCCGCTATCGAAGAAGATTCTTGAAGAATTCAATTACTACTGGATATGTTGGATAGGCATAGGATTGACTTGAATGTGGTATGTAAATATTTATTTAACAGTGTAAATAAATACTTACATATCCTCAGGTCAATTGTATGCCAACACAAAAGTTTAAATCAACACATGTCCATTTCAAATGTAATACGGGAAGCTCACAGTTCATAGAGGGCGAAAGAGTTCATTGGCAATGTCGTGAAATGACATCCGTTTTCCCATAGAAAGGTCACACACTTTTCCCAAACAGAAAAAGTTAATTCGACAAAAAGTTCATTTGATGAATTGTTTTCTATACGAAAAAGTTCATTTGATGAACTGTTTTATATACGAAAAAGTTCATTTGATGAACTGTTTTCTATACGAAAAAGCTCATACGATGAACTGTTTTCTATCCGAAAAAGTTCATAGATGAACTGTCTTCTATACGAACTGTATTCTATATGAAAAAGTTTATTTGATGAACTGTTTTCAATACGAAAAAGTTCATGAGATGAACTGTTTTCAATACGAAAAAGTTCATGAGATGAACTGTTTTCAATACGAAAAAGTTCATGAGATGAACTGTTTTCAATACGAAAAAGTTCATGAGATGAACTGTTTTCAATACGAAAAAGTTCATGAGATGAACTATTTTCAATACGAAAAAGTTCATGAGATGAACTGTTTTCAATACGAAAAAGTTCATACGATGAACTGTTTTCTATACGAAAAAGATCATACGATGAACTGTTTTCTATACGAAAAAGTTCATACGATGAAATGTTTTCTATACGAAAAAGTTCATACGATGAACTGTTTTCTATACGAAAAAGTTCATACGATGAACTGTTTTCTATACGAAAAAGTTCATACGATGAACTGTTTTCTATACGAAAAAGTTCATACGATGAAATGTTTTCTATACGAAAAAGTTCATACGATGAACTGTTTTCTATACGAAAAAGTTCATACGATGAACTGTTTTCTATACGAAAAAGTTCATACGATGAACTGTTTTCTATACGAAAAAGTTCATACGATGAACTGTTTTCTATACGAAAAAGTTCATACGATGAACTGTTTTCTATACGAAAAAGTTCATGAGATGAACTGTTTTCTATACGAAAAAGTTCATAAGATGAACTGTTTTCTGTACGAAAAAGTTCATGAGATGAACTGTTTTCTATACGAAAAAGTTCATGAGATGAACTGTTTTCTATACGAAAAAGTTCATGAGATGAACTGTTTTCAATACGAAAAAGTTCATTTGATGAACTATTTTCTATACGAAAAAATTCATGAGATGAACTTTTTTCTACACGAAAAATTTCATGCGATGTACTGTTTTCAATACGAAAAAGTTCATACGATGAACAGTTTTCAATACGAAAAAGTTCATACGATGAACTGTTTTCAATACGAAAAAGTTCATACGATGAACTGTTTTCATAAGATGAACTTTTTTCTATACGAAGGTTTATTGGATAAATATTTTCCAAACTTACCTGCTTCTCCACTGGACCTCTTCTCCCTGATGTTTCATTAAACTCCTTCAGGCTTGCTTCCAGTTCCTTAAAACTTTGTGAAATCATGTCGCATACAAAATCCGTTATATATAAATACAAAGCATTCAAAAAATAACCAAATATAAATATGCCTGATAAAAGCAACGATTTCTTTATCTGATCGGCGAAAACGAAGTTCGTATACACCGTTAAAATATTGGCAAATATTATGTAGAAACGGCTAAAGAAAATATGCCATTTACAAATCCGCTGCAATTCCCCTAATTGGCCACATAGCTGGGAATGTACTTTCGAAATCCAGTGTATTTCCTTGGACAAATTACGTTCCTCTTGCCTGTTGGATTTTCGGCTCAAAACTGCAACATATTCTTTGAGTTGATAAAATTTTCGACACAATTTCCAATTCAATTCGAAATATTGAAATAATACAAAATGATATAGACTTATCACATTCGTGTAGAAGGCAATCAGGATCACTGTCCATATGTTCAATCGGTCTGCGTAGGCTATCATATTCGTCACCAATACACCCAAACAAGAATAACCCAATAGGAAATATTTAAGGCGTAACAAAAGTTGGAGTTTGGAATCGATTTTCCGGCAGACAGGCAACTTTTCGTCACAACTGTTCTCCAGTTTTAAAATTCTCAATTTCAATTGAATATAACTCCTATCTTTGCACCAGATGTGACCTATGGTATAGATGGCCAATATAGTTAGAAGCTGATAATTAAAGGTTAACATCAGGACCAAGAGAGGGTGCAGAAGTTCAGCTCCCGAAATGAACATCAAATATTTCACAACAATGTGAAACAATAACGCCAGCTCCAAAATATTGATTAGCAAATGAACATTGCGGGAGAGGGAATTGCGTACGAAAAGGCCCCTCTCTGTGTCATACCAATATGAGGTTAGGCCCTGTACTATGGGAAAAAAGCGACAATACTTTCCAAAATATATGAATTTCATGACACAAGAAATACACTTTTTCCGTTCTGCTTTAAACTTGTCAACGGTTTGGTTTGTACTGAAGTTTTGTGGTCACTTCCTATCAGAGATTACCAACAAGTTGATTAACCCTAATGTGGTCACTGAATACGATTTTCATGGAATAATGCACTGTTATAAACGTCAGTGTCTTCTATAGGAAAATATCTGATGAATTTTTTGTGTTTTCTATACGAAAAAGTTCGTACGATGAACTTTTTTGGTTTTCTATACGAAAAAGTTCATCCGATGAACTTTTTTGGTTTTCTATACGAAAAAGTTTGGTTTTCTATACGAAAAAGTTCATCCGATGAACTTTTTGTGTTTTCTATACGAAAAAGTTAATTCGATGAACTTTTTTTGTGTGTTTCTATACGAAAAAGTTCATCCGATGAACTTTTTTTGTTTTCTATACGAAAAAGTTCATCCGATGAACTTTTTTTTGTTTTCTATACGAAAAAGTTCATCCGATGAACTTTTTGTGTGTTTCTATACGAAAAAGTTCATCCGATGAACTTTTTCAGTTTTCTATAGGAAAAAGTTCATCCGATGAACTTTTTTTGGTTTTCTATACGAAAAAGTTCATCCGATGAACTTTTTTGGTTTTCTATACGAAAAAGTTCATCCGATGAACTTTTTTGGTTTTCTATACGAAAAAGTTCATACGATGAACTTTTTTGGTTTTCTATACGAAAAAGTTCATCCGATGAACTTTTTTGGTTTTCTATACGAAAAAGTTCATCCAATGAACTTTTTGTGTTTTCTATACGAAAAAGTTCATAGGACGAACTTTTTGTGTTTTCTATACGAAAAAGTTCATCCGATGAAATTTTTCTTGTTTTCTATACGAAAAAGTTCATTCGATGAACTTTTTCTTGTTTTCTATACGAAAAAGTTCATCCCATGAACTTTTTGTGTTCTATCCCAAAAAGTTCATTGAAATAACTTTTTACTATGAAATTCATACGATGATTTGCTTTACCATTTCCTGTCCACTTTAATCTTGTAATGACCCATATCCTCTTCTCTCCTTGTAGATCCTTATCAGGAATTGCCATTGCAAACATTGAGTGTTCAATAAATGTACATTTGTCATAACTAGTTCGCTGCCGAATGCACAACGAATCATAAGAAAGTTATTAGAAATTCCCCAAACCAAATGAATTTATTGAAATATTTCGAATATTGGAATTTAGGCTTCGGCATAAATTTAAATTTATTTGAAATTTCGGAAACCCACTGGTTGGCGAAGCGGAGGCTCTACAAAATCTACAAATTTCTACTGGGAACATTGGCGCTAGCTCTAATGCCGATCTATAATGTTTATGGTTACAGTTATATGGATGCCTATATGGAGAAACCATTGTTGCCGCTACTGAATCGCCTGAATGTTCAGATACAAAGTCTTCTGGTGCTGATGACCGTATTCGCGAAATTGAAAACTTCTCCGGAGCAGCATGAGAAATTGTGTTTTCAATTCGGGCTTCTGAATCTATCCACGAAAGAAAAGCAGAAAAACCAGGCCATGTTGTGGTTGAAATCCATTGGCTTCATTTCGCATTTCCTAATCGTTTTTATGGGCATTAAATTTGGCATGGAGAGGAAGAAACATAACTTCTTGGAAATATTTTTGCTAGTTTATTTCTATGTAGTTCAATATATTCTGCAAGTTAAGTTGTTTGAATTTTTTTATTTATTGGTGAAAATTCTCGACCGAATGGATGATTTACTGCCCAATGTGGAGGAGTTGTTTGCCAAATTGCCTTTAAATGAATGGAAATTGAAGTGGCTTTTAAATAATCTATCCCTGATCGATGAAGTTTGTCCCGGTCTCATGAATTTCTATCAATTCTTTATCATGGCTTTGCTGCTGAGCTTCTTTATCTCGAATACGATCTTTATTTATATGGTTTTCCTGGAGGCCCAACAGTTAACCCATCGCAATTTTGTAACCATGTTCACTGTTTTCATGGCTTTTCTTCGTTATTTTGATATTTATCTGTCAATAATTTGCTGTGAGAAAATTCAGGGCAAGCGTTTGGAATGTATTCAATACCTAAGGGGTTGTGAAGAGGATTCGCAGGTGGTAAGTTAATTTTATTTTTATTTTTTGTTCTCTGTTATCTCTTTATGTTTTCTTGCAAAATTGTGTTTTAAAATGTCCATGTCCCATTCCAGATTTTGAATTACTTGCTCAAGCTATCGATCTCTAGATTCTCCTTCAACATTTATGGCATGTTTGACTTGAAGAAACCACTGGCCTTTATGATCCTGGCAACTGTTGTAATGCATGGTGTTATTGTTATACAATTTGATTATATTTTAAAAAAATAAATTATATAATATTTTTTTATAACAGAATATAACATTTATTTCAAAAAAAAAAAAAGAAAATAGATATTTTTTTTTATGATAATAGTTACAATCGATTTCACAAAAATATTCGAGTATATTTTTTTTATTTAACATATATATATAGATATTGTAGTTACTAATACCACTGCTTATTTCAAAATTAATATCTCTATTATGGGGTCCAAAGTTTTCGTTACACATTTGAAGAAATGCCAAGAATTGATTTCAATTGGGCGGTAGAAGGGAGGGGCAGAAGATATATAAATTTTGCAAAAAGGTGATAGAGTGATTGCACAAACGCAGGATGATGATTCTTTTATTTATTGTAATTCTTCTAATATTCAAAAATAACGTAAAAAAGGAAAAACAAAAACAGCTATTTTTGCGGAAGAAAAACTTAAAAATCACAACAAACTAAATGGAACATATACTCCAACATTATCCATTCCAACAAAATGCCGTACGATTATTGATTGCAAATGGATCGGTTTTCATTTTCATTTGATTCTCCTCGACACAGCGACCCAGTGGATCGACAAAATTGGGTTTCTCATTGTCCTTCATGGGCGTCCAAATCTTAATGTCATGATCAATGCCGGACGTGGCCATGAGACACAATTCCGGATGCGGCAAAACACAATTGACAATGGCACTATCCGCCTTATAAATACTGTGTATATTACCCGACTTTCGTTCCCATATGAAAAAGTTGCCATCATCCGAACCGGCCACAATAAATTGACCATCGTAACCAAAATAGTTCGCCTCTTTAATATCCGTTGTCGTATTACAATGGCCCACAAAACGTTCCTTGTAATCTTTGGCTTTGCAACGCCAATAGAATTCCTCATCGGACATTTCGCCACGGGCAAAGATATCAGCCACGGGAGATTGTTGTTGTTGCTGCTGGTGTGATGGGGTTGTCTGACGATTTTCCTTGATATCTTTATTCAGCATTAAAACACCATGATTATTGGCATAGCTGGGGAAACGTCTTATCAATTCCTTTAGGCACTCATCGGCATCTTGGGGACGTCCCAATTCTAGCAAAGATCTAGCCAAACGAAAGTGGGCCTTTACATACGACGGATCCAAACGCAAGGCCGTATGACAATCCCTCAAGGCGGCATAAATATCACCAAACCAATCGCGTCGCATATAGGCTGTGGCTCGATTCAAATACAACACCGGCGAGGCAAACGAGGCCAGGCGTATGGCATCGGAATACGTTCGTATGGCCAGATAATACTTTTCATTTTCCAAAAAATCATTACCCCACTTTTTATATTCCTCAATTTGTTCGGGTAATTTTCGACGATTATGACTCGTCGATTCTTTTTCCCTTTGCGTGGCCACCTTATCCTTGTCCACTGCATCGGATTCTGTGCTAGGACTAGGTGTTTTAAATTCCGGTAAATTTAAAAACACCGGCTGTTCTGCATTGTATAAATCGTAAATGTAAATGTGTTCTGCTCCCATATTGACTAGCAGTTCGGTGCCGGTGGCATTAAACGTTAGATATGTTATTGCCCGCGATTCATGTTCGATTCGTTTGCTATTGTTTTTACTGATGTGCCCCGGGCAATAGTAGGTGACGCACTCTTTTGGTATGTCGCCAGTTTCGGGAGCATCTGAAGATAAAAAAGACAATTTTTAAATCGATCATTGGAAAATTGTTAAATCCATCATTAAATTATTGGAAGGTTTTTTTATGCATAGAAGACACTTTCAGAGTATTCTATTCATAGAGACTCTTCCATAGAAATCGATATATGGAAGGCCTTCCATATATCGAATACCTTCTGCCAATAAGGTAAAGTATTCTAACTATAGAAGACATAGGTTTACTGACTATAATAGGCCTTTGGAAGGTCTGAAAATCTTTTACTTATACAAATCCATTTTAAGATCTTTTACCTATGAGAGACCTATAGAAGGTCCTTCACAGATAGAATAACTTTTGATGGTTTATAATGGAAAGCAGATATTTATAAGGTATTCTAACAATAGAAAAGCGATAGACGGCCTTTGAAAGGTCTGCTAAACATAGAAGACCTTTAAAAGATTTTCCAACTATAAAAGACCTTCGAAAGTATTCCAAGTAAAGCAGACCCCTAAGAGATCTTTAGAAGCTAGTATGTTGGACGAGCTTCTCCGCAATGTCTATGAATATAAAAACTTATGCTTCCTTCCATAGGTCGTCCTTTTCATGGACTACTTTTGAAATTCATAATTGCAATCATTCAGCCCCTTTTGGGGCCTTACCATTTAAAGCCGATGAAAAAGTCTTAAGCATACGTCGATCATAGATTCTGGCATAGGGATCATTTGCTCCCACAGCTATGTATTCCGTACGTATTGGATTTACTGCAATACATTTTGCCTCAGCATTGGGATCAATGTAGGCTGTTAAATTTATAAGGCTAACACTATTGCTGGTCGAACGGCAAACATGTTTTTCACGATGATCCAATTGCAGGACACAGCCATCTTCCCCAGCAGACCTGGAATAAATGGAAAATTTAAACAAAACCACAAATGGACATTCGTTTGCTTACCAAAAGACATATGGCGAATCTGGTGCTGTGGCCAATCTCTTCACCCTTGCCACATGACAATGACATGTATACAACGATTCTGCCGGAGAATTTGCATTAATGTCAAATAACATGATTGTCTTATCGGCCGCTGCCGTTGCCACTAGACTATCATTGGATTTCGGTAGAAATTTAACTGAAAACATATTGCCATAATGTTTGGTGTGAATGCTTTGCAAACGTTTCTGTTTGAATGGATTCCAGAGAATTAGCTGGAAATCATCGGAACCAGAGGCCAAAATACGTCCATCACTACTCCATTCTAAGCAATTTACACAACCTTCATGTCCCTTTAGTACGCACTCCTGTTCGAGACGTTGCATGAATGACGGCAAGGCATGTAAACGTCTTCGCACATGACTACCGAAATCGTCGCTATAGAGCATACGATCATTCAACAGATGAGCAATATTATTGCTTTGAGAATCATAACTTTTGGATTTTCTCATGTTGCTGTAATGGAATAATAATAATGAATAACATTTAAACAAATTTATATTTAATTTCAGTGAGAACATATCGACAAGAAGTATGGCTAGCACATATATCAAATAATAGGGGAAAAGATTCCGCTCTTTTTCGATGTCAATGAGAATTTAAAATAAATCACACTGTCTAATTGACAGATATCTAATTGGAATCCCTCAAGGAGACAATAAGCTTATTTTGCAAATCAAAATGCTCCAATTCAAAAGTAACTACCAAGGGGTTTTAATTTACCATCTGCAACGCAAAAGTATAATCTTATCTACTGTTCATCGAACATTTATAAACAATTAACCAACTTACTGGTGTTTATGCAGACATCGAATCGACCTGAAATTTAAGTGTCTTCTTTGATTCTCTTCTGCCCGTCCACAACGTCGTCGTCGACGATTTGTTGCTTATCTCACTATTGACGTTGCGTTTGCAAATTGCAATGCAGCAATAATGAAGATTATTATTCTTCTTGTTGATTTGATAAAGTTGTTTTTCTCGGTGGTCTTTTGTCGTTGTTTTTCTGTTGTTAATTCACTTATTCATCCAGTTGTTTTTCAAATAGCCATAGCAAAAACTTTCTAGTTTTTACATTATTCAAAAAAGTTAACATTATATATTTGTTGCTGGATGGGAAAGAGTAGATTCCCTGATATCGAATTTACGAATTATAGACGGGTCAAATGAACTTTTTTTTGATTGTAATTAAAAAAATAGTCTATTTGTTATATTTGCCTGCTGTTAATTGATTTGTTTTGATAAAAATAAATCAGCCATCTTGGAACCCAACGAATTTAAAAGTGTTCCAATTGTAAGAATGAACGAGAATAAGGAATAAAATGTGATAAATATTGTCACAAAGGAGAATGATGGATAGTGGACACTATTATACCATTGTTTACGAATGATTGTGGAAATTAGAAATAGAAAAATAGCGAAACAGCGACAACTGGTGGAGTAAACATAGAAAGGATAGTGCCATATAGATCGATATTCGTTTATAGGGGTCAGTGAATCGATTATTGACTTGTCAACATTTGGTAGTTTCATTAAAGTAGAACATAACATGGATGGATAACATGGAGAAGGGTTACAACTCTGTATCGAAGTCTTATAGAATCAAATAGACTTTTAAAAAGCAACAATTGGTTTTGTTTATTTTATATTTTTTCCGACAAAATTCTTATATTGGGGGAAAATGACAAAACTTGAAAGAAATGTTGAAGTTATTTCACAATATTGAATCTACGATAGAAGAACAATGCAGTTTTATCCGAAAATTTTACACTTGTGGCCCATTAAAGTCGAAAATATGCATTTTTGTTTCTCTTGAATTTGGAATACATTAAATTTGTTTTTATTTTTTATTTAAAACAATACACAAACATATACAAACTGTGTATATGTTTTGACAGGATAGGGACACCAAAAGAAAAAAATTGTATTTAGGAGGTAGCTTTGTTCTACCTTCTGTAATTATGCCACGGGACATACCATGGTACAGTAATTAAATGGCAGGGCAGAATGATTAAATTTGAAAAACACAACCATGAAGCTAGAGTTTTGTAACATCATATTAACAAATACAACGAACCGTTTTGTGTATTCGACACTTTTCTCACAATACTTTAATTAAATAGAAAAATTGCGGAAAATAAATGGAATGCTCACCATTTTAATTTGATTTCATTTCAAAACGAAAACATTTATTTCTCCCATGGTACAAAGATATCAAGGTAGGGCTATGATACCATATGATTTCAATTTTTTTATTGTCTTGGCTTAATATGTCATCTTTATTTGTTTATGTATGTGTTTTCTTTTCAATAACAAAAAAATTGTTCAGAAAACATTCAAATTCGGATGTTTTCAAAATGTTTATTTCATCGTATGCATCGACAAAATCTAGAGTTTTTGTAGCGAAATAATCCTTTAGAGATATATAGAACCGGGTTTTGAAAAGAAGTGTTGACTTTTCATTCAGTTTTCGCGGTTTTCAATTATTTATTCAAAGTAAAAGCAACAAGTTTTTTAATTTTTTTTATTGTTTTGATACTAATTCTGACATTACAAGCCAAACAGGTAGACCTCTATACTTGCAATTTTTTCAAAGTTGACCTACCTTCTCTTCATTGTACCATGATTTCTCCCATAAGCTGTAAATATGAATTTAAATTTCAGCAGAATTTGAAAATGTTCAAAATTATTTTATGTATATCTAATTTGAAAAGTAAGGAACTACTCTAGATATAATCATACCAATTCTTTTCGTGAAATAAATTGATAATTCAGTTCTTCAATATAAAATACACTACTAGCGTTATCCATTTTTTTATTTAAATAAATTTAGCTGTTATTGCCCATGGTACAATGAAGAGAAGGTAGGTCAACTTTGAAAAAAATGCAAGTATAGAGGTCTACCTGTTTGGCTTGTAATGTCAGAATTAGTATCAAAACAATAAAAAATCAAACAACTTGTTGCATTTATTTTGAATAAATAATTGAAAACCGCGACAACTGAATGAAAGGTCAACACTTCTTTTCAAAATCATGTACTATATATCTCTAAAGGATTATTTCGCTACAAAAACTCTAGATTTTGTCGATGCATACGTTGAAATATACATTTTGAAAACACCCGATTTTGAATGTTTTCTGAACAATTTTTTGTTATTGAAAAGAAAACACATACATAAACAAATATAGATGACATATTAAGCCAAGAAAATAAAAAAATTGAAATCATATGGTATCATAGCCCTACCTTTATATCATTGTACCATGTTATTGCCTATTATGAATATAAAATATTGCAACATGAATTCTGTAAACTTTACGTTAAAAGTTGAAGGGAAGACGGTCTGACCTTTTATTTATCGGACAGTTCATACTAAATGAAACTTGTAATAACGAAAAACGATTTATGTGTCCGACAACATCACTTTTTTATCTATCGGCAAGATGTAAAAACCGGCCTAAATGTTTTTAATTGAAACAAACGAACACATTTGATCAAATATGGCAAGAAAATGAAAACATGCACGTTTGTTTCGTGCCCTTATCCTCAATTCATGATATTTATTTCATAAAAATTCTCTAGTGGACACATTATCATATGAAAGTGAAATCATTTGAAATCTTGATCAAAAATCGATTTACTTGTCCCTATAGACAGATGTCGACCACAGTATCACTACCCTTCCAACTGATTGTGTATCGCTATTTTGTCATGTTCTCATTCGTAAACAGAAGACAATTATGCCTAACACTCATTCGTAAACATTGACCATTCTCTTTTGTGTCAGTTTTTATTGGACGTACTCCTTTGTTTTTCCAATTCGTTTTATTGGAACGCTTTTTTAATTGTTCGGTCCAAGATGGCGAGAAAAATTAAAGGAACAACAGATCAAGAGAAAATAGTGTAATATTGAATAAATAAATTTGTTTTTTTTTGTTGTTTGGTAGCCGCCAACAACTGAATAATATGTCTAAGGCAAAAGAAACAAAAAAGAATAAAAATAATACGACCAACAGCAGCAGCACCACCAACACCAACAATACCACAATGAAACAAAGTGTAAACGGCCAAGAAACGATGGAGACAACGTCGACGGCGGCAGTAGTAACCAAAAATTCCAATCAACCAGATAGAAAAATAATGGAAAAGTGTGAGAATGTCATACAATTTGCCAAAGATTTGGATACAGAGGAAGACAATGACGATGAGGACGACGATGATGATGGTAGTGATCAATTTCATTCCGCCCCCACCACACCTACCAGATCGAATAGTTCGTTGAAATCCTTTTGCACGCAGCAGCAGTCTCAGCCAACTTCAGGAAGACGTGAAGAGAAGGAAAGTGGTGCAAAAACGACCACGACCACTTCTGGCGAAGCGTTGCCTTTACACAAATGCATCTTTTTAAATGACATTGCCGAGCTGAAGAAACTTCTGCAGAGTAAGCGTGAAAATCTGTCGCTGAAGGACAAGCATGGCAATACGCCTTTGCATTTGGCCGTTATGTTGGGCCGTAAGGAATGCATAAAACTGCTCTTGGACTATGATGCCACGGTAAAGATAAAAAATAATGAAGGTTGGACAGTGCTGGCAGAGGCAATATCCTATGGGGATAGGGATACGATTGGTTTGTTGTTGAAAAAGTTGCGACAACAGTCGCGGGCGCATTTGGAATCACGGAGATCTTCAATGATCAAGGGGCTGAAGCAGATACAAGATTTCTATATGGAGCTCAAGTGGGATTTTACATCATGGGTACCGCTGGTGTCTCGCATGTTACCCTCCGATGTGTGTAGGATTCACAAGTGTGGCACCTCGCTGCGTTTGGACACCACTTTGGTGGACTTCAATGATATGCGCTGGGAACGTGGAGATATTTCGTTCATCTTTCGTGGTGACCATCCCATGAATCATTCCATTACGGTGCTGGACAATGAATATCAATGCTATCAGCACATACACTATGAGGATTCCGATATTGATGATGAAGTGGACATTTTAATGTCCAGTGACATTTTGGCAGCCCACATGTCCACAAAGAGTATACAGTTTGCACGAGCCCAAACCGGCTGGATATTTAGGGAGGATCGCAAAGAAATGGTGGGCGGACAATATCAATCGGAACTGTATTCTGTACAGGGTCTGGTGTTAAAACAACGTAAACGTCGCGAACACTTGACCCAGGATGATATACAAAAGAATAAAACCATGTTGGCTACCATGTCCCAGGGTCGTCGTTCTAGTCTTACGAACAGTAATAGCAATTCAACAGATGCCAGTTCCACCAATGGTTCAAATCACACCATAGAAGTTGTGCGGCGCTCCTCATTGCCACCACCACCAAAGCCCTCCATATCGTGGGAACAATACATAAATGCCGAGACTGGTAAATGCCCCCAGCTGGGGCGACCACCCGTCCACAAACAATCCAATAAATCGCTGAAAGCCACTGTTGCCATGTCCAAAGATTTTCCCCTATCCGTCGAAATGTTACTGAACATCTTGGAGGTAATTGCGCCGTTCAAGCACATCAATAAGCTGCGGGAGTTTGTCAATTTGAAATTGCCTCCCGGCTTTCCGGTCAAGGTGGAAATACCGGTGCTGCATACGGTCACGGCAAAGATAACATTTCAGAAATTTGAATTTCGTGACAATATATCACCGTCGTTATTTGAAATTCCGAAAAATTATGTTGAGGATTCAAGGCGTTTTCCAGACTTATGACCTGGTGGTGGGGAACAGCAGCAACAGCAACAGACGGGTCAAACTCAACAGAAAGCAGGTGCTGCTAATGGTGGGGATATGACCGCCGATGTCAATCGTAATAAAAACGATAGATTTTAAATTACAACAAAAAAAAAAGACAATCTAAAGAGTGGGAAAACAAACAACATCAGCAACTACAACAATAATCCTTTAGAGAACAGGGATTTCACATAATTAAATATAAATTGACAACAAAACAACAACAACCCAGAAAAAAAAGAAAATAAAATGTAAGTACAAATATGACGTCGACATTTCTTCCATTAGCGTTTATCAACCGCTTTGTTATGGCCTTATCTTTATTATCAGTTTCCCATTTTTAGCTTATATTAATTTTTATCAGCTGTCATTGGCTTAATCATCCTTATTTATGAAGAATTGGCACTGTTTTATTTAATTAATTCATTTTTGCAATATTGGGGTGGGATGGAGTTGTACCCTACATCAATCAATGCTGTTTTGAAAGAACTTTTTAAGAATATTTTTCAAGCATCTTTGGAACCAAATGTGCCTATTTTAAAGGATCGTGGATTCCTTAAAAATGTTTTTTTAAAAGAATCCAATTTAACTATTTTAAGAATATTTTTAAGGCTATTTTTTTTAGAATATTCTTTAAAGGTATTTAAAGCCACAGACGTGAATTCGACATATGAATGTTCTTTTGCTCTTTGGGGCCACAAACTTGGCTAATTATAGAATATTCTTCAAGAGCCTTTGAAGCCACAAACGTAGATTTTTCAGGGATATTCCTCAAAAGGAGGTTTTTTATACTCTCAGCCATATGGCTAGAGAGGGTATACAGGGTGAGATAAAAAAAACTGCAACAAAGTCAAACGCCATCATTTTTTCATTTTTTTTTTAAATTTTATTGAATGAAAGCAATTAATGTCTGAAATAGCAACAAATTTTAGAATAAGTTTAGATTTGTTCGAACTGGTCACCTTTGGCACGAATTATGGCCTTCAAACGGCCAATGAAATCGTCACACGCGGCCCGAATGTTGCTCTGCTGTATTTTGGCCCTTTCCCGGCGAAGCGCTTGCTTGAAATGATCGACACTTTGGTATTTTTTACTACCAAACTTGCTTTGCAAAATACGTCCGGATTTTCATCCGGAGATTTTGGAGGCCGTTGTGGAGGCTTGAAATGAAGCGAGGAACCTCATTTTGTAACCATTCTTGGGTGGCGGTGGCGTGTTGAGTGTGATGGTGCTGTGTCCTGTTGGAATGTCTGCGACCAAAATGTTTGCATACCCCAAGGCTTTAATACACCCTCCAGAATATTTTCGCGATAATATTCAGAATTTATTCTGATGCCACGGTTGATTAATACGAGCGGAGAGCGACCATCGGCTGTTATGGCGGCCCACACCATCACCATGACCGGCGCTGGAGTTCTGGTGGCCAACCGAAGGTGCACATTTTCAGCTGACCTCTTTGGCAAGTAAACACCATCATTTTGCTTGTTTACAAACTGCTGGACAATGAGTGTTTTCTCATTGGAGAAAACCAATTTCGTAGGTTACCACTTTCGGCCAAGCGAGGCAACTCTTTAGCTCTTTTGAGTCTATTTTTTTTCTGTTGCGGTATAAGTTCTTGCACTTTTTGGAATTTCAATGGCTTTACCCCGAGCTCATTTTTCAATATTTGCCGAATGGAATATTGCGATAATCAGCTCACGAGCCATTTTTCGGCCACTGGGACGACGTGGATTTCGATCAAGTCACTTCTTTACTTTTCAAAGCATTTCTGCTGATGTTGCTGTTTTCTTCCGTCTATTTCCTTGACGTCGGCTACGCAATCAGTATCACGGTAACGAGAGATGGTACGAAACGTAAAAGATTTATTCACATTTAAATGCTGGAGTGCTGTAACGATAGCCATTTGTGCCATTTTCCAGTCAAATATAAAGAAATCACTCTATCACGCTGGAATTCCATCACTAATTACTTTTTTTCTGGAAACTTCTCACCAAAATGCTTTTGTACGCTTGTAAACAATATAATGAGCTATTACTGGAATAATTTTAACAGCTGTCGGATGAGTGGCTTAGAAATGACAGCAGTCTGAAGTTGGTTGCAGTTTTTTCATCTCACCTTATATATCGTTTGCTACGGGCAAAACGTGCCTCATCGAAATAACGGTTTTAGACCATAGGTCCCTTTGGACCAAATCCGTTTCAGGACATTTGGAGTCGATCTAGCGATGTCCTACCGTCTGTCTGGTTGGCTGGTGCGCGTATCCGATTTGATCCAAACTTGGTACATCGTAATATTATAGTCAAACATAGATCGAGTACGGATATGGGCAATATCGGTCCACTCCTTCTGGTACCTTCCACACAAAATGTCATCATTTTCAAAGAAAATAATTTACTGCACAGAAAGTGAAAGGTAATCTGATTTTGCTTCAACTTTGCGAATCCTAATGTTTGCATCAGTGCAAGTTCAAGTGCCAAAATGGGCAATATTGGTCCACTCTTTCTGGTACCTCCCCCCGCAAAGGGTCAACATTTTGAATATAAATGAAGCTTGTAAAATGGGTAATTTACATCCGATTCCATTCAGATTTGCCACATTTCAATATTTCTATCAACACAAGATCTGTTATAAATATGGTAGAAATCCTTCTGCAACCTCCCCCACAAATGTTTCAAGCAAATCTGCTATCTTTTGATTTTTCAGATCCTAGCTGGCAGATCAACTCCTCTCAAAAAAATTTCGATGCATGTAAACAAAAATTTGAAGCTGTTTTTTTTTATTTGTTTTGAAATAGTTACTTGTATTAAACTAGTATTCTTAGTTTCCGAACTTATTCCTTATTTATTGCATTTTTTTTAATTAAGAATTTCATTTAATTGTTATATTTCTTTCCAGCTTCAAAAAGAAAAACAATAACAACAACACATGGAAAGAAGATAAAACAAATTGAGGCATTTTTTCGCAACTAGTTTGTATTTGATAAAAAAAAAGAAACAGAAAAAAAAACAACCCAATTAAATGTAACGTATCATCCTGCATCTCAATACAAATCTTTTATATAAATTCACAATCTTACACACACTTCATCTCCAAAAATCTCAATGCCAAATATGAAAGGTAGCAACAGCCACTAACAGAAACTTTAAACATTTTTCAAATATCAATCGGAATTATATTCTGTACAGGGTTTGGTGTTGAAACAATGTAAATGTCGCGAACACTTGACCCAGGATGATTTCCAAAAAAAAAAGAAATAAAACCATGTTGGCCTCCATGTCCCAAGCTCATCGTTCTAGTCTTACGAACAGTAATAGCAATTCAACAGATGCCAGTTCCATCAATGGTTCAAAGCACACCATAGAAGTTTTTCAAATGAAATTGTTCTCATATCAAAATCATGGCTTCTATATAGTAAAAATTTCTTCACTCTTTACCTTTAGAATTTCTTACTCCCCAAAATACCTTCTTGTGTGTCTTAAATATTTTTCCTTAAATTTATAAATCAGACATCAAACTTTTACCAAAAAAATTGTACAAATTGTCCAATTCTCATATGAAAAACGATCAAGACGTTTACTTTAAAAAATTCAACAATTCCCTCACCCTTTACCATTTTGATTTCCTGCTTATCAAAAAACTTTTATGTCTGTCTGCAAATTATTTTCATAAAATTTGTAAAAGATGATCATCACCAATCAAACTCCAAGATGATCCAAATAAAATTTTTCAAAAAAAAAAAAAAAAAAATCGAGGCATTTATTTTAAAAAAAGAATCGAAGTTCTCTCTGGTTACTATTTCTTTCTTCAACAACTTTTTGCAATATTTCAAAGAAGTTGTTCAAAATAAATGTTGTGCGTTTGTCAAATCATCAAAAGTGGTTGAAATCAAAAAAATCCAAATTCTCTCTGATACCTATTTTTCCTCAACAACTCATGAAAATGTTTCTACGCCTTCCTGGCTTCCAAATTACCATTCTCGTTAAACTTTCATATTCTGGCATTGATTTACAAACACTTGCCTTTCACATCGTTTCAAACTCTAATTTCACAAAATAATGATTGTTTCCTAGACTCTCTCTCTCTCTCTCTCTCTCTTATACACATCATGAATATCATCTCTCTCACTAAAAGCTGCATTATCACTATACTTATTATTATTACTATTATAATTACTATTATTACTAACTATTTATTAACCTAAGTAATTTCATTATCATCTAATTTAAGTCACAAACGAAATTTATTCCTATATATTTTTTTGCTCTTTTAGTTGTTAAGTATTTAAAGAAATAATTTATTCTATTATACATCTATTTATTTAAAAAAAAAAATAATATATACAGGGTGAGATAGAAAAACTGCAACAAAGTCAAAAAGCCATAATTTTTACATTTTTTTTTAAATTTTATTTAATGAAAGCAAAACATTTCGGAAATGGCAGCAAATTTTAGAATAAGTTTAGACTTGTTCGAATTGGCCATCTTTGACACGAATTCTGGCCTTCAAACCGACAATGAAACCCTCATACACTGCCCGAATGTTGCTATGCGGTATTTTGGCCCATTCCCGGCGAAGCGCTTGCTTGAGGTGATCGAAAGTTTGGAATTTTTTTAGTGCCAACCTTGCTTTTCAAAATACTCCAGACACAATAGTCCAACGGATTGGTATCCGGACATTTTGGTGGCCATTGTGCGCTGGAAATGAATCGAGGAACATCATTTTGTAAGCATTCTTGGGTGGCGCGTGCTGAGTGCGATGGTGCTGAGTCCTGTTGGAATGTCCAAAGTCTGCGGCCAAAATGTTTGCGTGCCCAAGGCTTTAATACAACCTCCAGAATATTTTCGCGGACCGTGATGCCACGGTCGATTAATACGAGCGGAGAGCGACCATCGACTGTTATGGCGGCACACACCATCACCATGGCCGGCGCTTGAGTTCTGTTCTGGTGCCCAAACGAAGGTGCACATTTTCAGCTAACCTCTTTGGCAAGTAAACACGATCATTTTGTTTGTTTACAAACTGCTGGACATCGAATGTTTTCTCACTCGAAAAAAAAAAAAACAATTTCAGCAGTTCACCACTTTCGGCCAAGCGAAGCAACTCTTTAGCTCTTTTGAGTCTATTTTCTTTTAATGTTGCGGTGTAAGTTCTTGCACTTTTTGGAATTTCAATGGCTATACCCCAAGCTCATTTTTTCAATATTTGCACAATCGAATATTGCGATATGTTCAACTCACAAGCCATTTTTCGGCCACTGCGACGCAGATTTCGATCAATTCGCTTTTTTATTTTCGAACCATTTCTGGTGATTTTGCGGTTTTTTTTTTTCGTCCACTTACTTGACGTCGGGCTACGCTACCAGTACCACGGCAACGAGCGATTTTACGAGACAGAAAAAATTTATTCACATTTAAATGCTGAAGTGCTCTAACGATAGCCACTTGTGGTTTTCCAGCCAAATATAAAGAAATCGGACTTTCACGCTTGAATTCCATCACGAATAACTTTTTTCCTGGAAAATTCTCGCCAAAATGCTTTTGTACGCTTGTAAACAATATAATGAGCTGTCACTGAAATAATTTTAACAGCTGTCGGACGAGTGGCTTAGAAATGACAGCAGTCTGATGTTGGTTGCAGTTTTTCATCTCACCCTGTATTCTTGATCAGCTTAAAATTCTATGTCGATTTAGTGATGCCCGTCCGTCTGTGGAAATCACTCTAGTTTCCTAACGAAATGAAGTAGGTTGATAACATTTTACTCAAATGTATATTATGTCTGCAGGACTTTTGGTAATGAAAAGGGGTCATGTAGGTTCAAGTTTTTGTATAGCTCCCATATATTCAGTTTTTTTTTATGAGTTTAGCGACATTATTCACCGGAATTGTTTCGAGTTTGGTGTTTGAAGTTCGTAATGGATACTACAGACTAAGACGACAAATTTGTATGTGCAGATCCTCGTCTTCGTATAGCTCCCAGATTTTATTACGCATTTGAATATTGTAATGGCTTATGGCAAAATTTGCCAAATTCGTTCTAAATGGTGGAAGGTATTTAAAGTTCGGTCGGGCCAGTTTTTTCCCTTTTTTAAGAGAATTTACTGACAGCTAGTCTAATGGCTTCTTGAAAATAATTTTGCTATCCGACCCGCCTTCAAAACCTTCCTTTTCTCACGAAGATTTCTTTCAAGTCTAAGTAGGTCAGTTTTAAAATAAATTTTTGTAATGGGATTTTTGTTTTCATTGAATCGAACCTAACCTCAATTTTACATAAGTTTCGTTAAGAGAAACCAAACCATTTTTTCTTGGTCCGATTTTAGCTTCATACAACAGGATAAACCTATTTCAGTTATTCAAAACTGTCCCAAGTTTCAATTTCTTTATTGACCCTGTGAATGTTTAATAGTTTTTTAAAATCGGTGTCATAACCTCAAAAATTATATCATTGGGTAGTAATTTAAATGTTTATTTGTTGTTAGTACAACAAAAGAAGATGTTACATATATATATTTATTGAGTCCTTACTTAGGAAAAACATACAGAAAGTTTCAGCAAAACATTCGAGATAGGTGAAAAGAAAAGTGAATTCACTTTTACAGAAAGTTTCTGAGTTTACAGAAAGTTTTTACAAAAAAAAAAAGTGAATTCACATTTCTTTTGATGGCAAAGAAGAAAGTTGAATGAGATAAATGTGACATTTTCTCCTAAAAACTCACTATTGATTCCGATTTACACGTGTAAAGTTTGGACTTTCCTCAGTTTAAAAACTGCGCATAAAGTAACAAAAGAGATTTGCAGTTTGCTTGTACTCTACTCCTCATTCTAATCCTTTGCTTGACTTTCCTCCCAGCAAACTTACTACGTGTGAATAGGGACTAAGATTCCCTGCAAAATGAGTACGTTCATCCCAAAAAAAAATCATGAGATTCTTTGTGTCCTAGAAAACTACACTGTCGATATTTCGACAAAAATTAACATTTTAGGAAGGTAATAATGAATTTATAGGTTAGATTGAAGGTTTGAGTTAAGTTTCTTTGAGACTTTCTTCCTCCTATAGAAATAACACTTGGTTGAAGCTTTCTGTGTGTGAGCTCCGCTTATATTGTTAAGCATATAATTAAAGAATATATGTTCCAGAAGTTTGCCTACACAATTATAAATTGTAGATCTCCCCACATATAGAATTATTTTTTTTAAGAAAACAAATCATACAACTGCTGCCTAAAAAACCGTATTTATATATATTGAGCGTACTTAAAGATAAATGAACTCTCTCTACAAGGGAGGCCAATGTAAACTGAGCATGAAATGAGTTACACTAAGTCCTGTTTCACACACGAGTGCGTATACGCAATGGGATTGACAGTTGAAATCCACTCGATTTAATAAGTCTAAACGTACTATAAATGTAAACACGGCTTGATCGTAAACTCTTTTTTTTCAGGAAATTTTCATATTATTTGTTCCTGCTCGTTTGTTGGCCTCTCGCTGTACTTTATTGTTATATTTAAAATAAAATATAAAAACATTTATATTCTTCTTTACAGTATAACTATAGCCAGTTTTATTTTTTTTTTTTCATATATTTTTATATTTTTTTTAATTTCCATTATGCTGTGATTTCAAATTTAATTTTGTTGCAAAAAAAAAAAACTCCTAAGCACTCTAAACATAAGACAAAACAATCACAACTTAAAACAATATTTAATTATATCACACACACATATATACATATATATTTTATCCTACCACATTAAACTGCTGCCATAAAACAAAAACAAACAAAAAATATTTATCAATTATTTATAACAAAAATCATGTTATCATTATTATTATTATTATTAAAATTATTAAAAAACATATATTAAAATATTTGTAGTTTATTTAATTCTGTTCATTTTTTTTGTTCTCTATATTTTTTAAGTTTTATTGTAGCTTAAATTTTACTATTACAAAAAGTACATAAACAAAACATCATAAACAAATCAATTATTTAATCAAAGCAAACAAAGTATATCAAATGTTTTAAATGTTTAGTAATTAAAAAAAAAGAAAAACAACCAAAAAATCCAAAAACAACAACAACAATGTACCACATCAACAACAACAACAAAATGCTTGTATTAAACCAATGAAAGAGAAAAAAATTAATAAAAAATATATGTTTTCACCATACAACGTTTTGGAGTTTTATTTCGGAAACCGGATCGATTACAAAACCGTCCTATATTTCCCAATATCCTAAATGACTTGCGCTAAACATTCTCTTTGTGGGTTCAAAGTCGATAAAGATATCTTCTATTGGAAGTTCTGATGGTAGAAGAATAGATGCATCACGACTTGTAAACATTGATATGTCAGAAATATTAAAAAAAAAATCTTCAATAATAAATTGTTTTTAGATTTTTGTGGTTTCAACAAATTTAACTGATTCTAATTAACTGACTATCTTTTCATTCAATAACTTTAATTCCTAATGTGTTTTGACCACCAGTAATATTTTTGATGGCTGTTTTCTAATTTGTAACGCTTAACTTGACATAAATCGTTTTATATACAACGCCATCTATACTTCAATATCAACAATTTTGTAGTTCTATCTATTTTTACCAATAATACTATACATTGCTTGTCCATTTACTCCCCATATACCGTATAACACTATTTTCCAGCATACACTGCTTGAGTTTTATAATAAAATACAAATTATACCCATATTTTATATCCAATTTCTTTTCTTGGTTTATTATTTTGAAATAACCCCCATTGTGGCAACGGACATGTCAACTGCAAAATTGGCAACACTGCAATACAAAGGCGCAACTTTAATAAAGACGAAAAGATAAAAACGCTGTTTTCACGTAATTTTAAGCAATAAAACAACAATTATTCGAAACTTTACTCAACTTTTTTCACTGGCACACCTTCTTTTTTGTATTACAAACCAATTTGTTTGAAGTACAACAAAAAAACATATAACCATATGGAGTTTAAGTTGTACGCCATCATTAAAGGTTGAAGGTAAACAAACCCCATACACATTCTCACAAACTCATATTCTCTCTTTCCCTCACTCTCTCTCCCTCTCTCTCCAAAATAATATTTTGACGGCTGGTTTTTCGCAGACATTTTTTACGCAATCAAACCAACCATCCATTTTGCTCCTCATCCAAAGAACAATTAAATGACCAATGAATAAACGGAAAAACAAACAAACTCAAATAATAAATTGTAAAAATCAAACATAAATTGTTAAAAAGCCAAACAAGTCAAGGCGGCGGTAAATTGTGGAAAAATATTTGAATTTTTTTAATTTCGCAAACGCTAAGCAAATTATGGAACAGTATGGAAATTTTGGACCATTAATTGGTGTCATCTATCTAAGCAATACACATTGTAAATTTATGGTAAATATATTGCTTGAGGAGAATGTATAAAAATAATAATGATGAGTGTGTGCCAAAGAGTATAAACATAATGCGTGCTACTTACTGTTGGGTTTCTTTATAGATTTTTTCAACCAAAAATGCCGAAGTTTTGACTTTCCATGAATTAAAGCTAAAACAAATAGTCCACAATGCCGGTTGGCTGGAATATGATCCCAATGAAATATGGAAACATACCCAGGAATGTATTGAGGTGAGTTTTAAATATAAAAATCCTTGCAATGGGATGGCAAATTGACTGTTTGATTTTTTGGTTCTAGGTGGCTTACAAAAATCTGGTCATATTAGAGATCAGTCCGCATGACATCATCGCCTTGGGCATATGTAATATGCGAGGTACCACTGTCATGTGGGACAAAGAAACTGGAAATGTTTTACACAATGCCATTGGTAAGTTATGTTTTATTTTCAATTTCAATCTTCGTTACCAGCCAACCATGTTATCAATATTTCGTGTTAATTATTTATGCTAAATGTTGTCATTCTTTTTGTTTTATTGTTTCTCTAAAGGCTGGACTGATTGTCGTTGTACTTCAATGTTGAAGACATTGCTTAATAATGTTAAACAAAATGTTGATTATTTACGGCCCCTGTGTGGCTTGCCATTGAGCACGTGTTTTAGTGCTTTGAAGATTAAATGGTTAATTGAAAATGTAACGGCTGTGAAGGAGGCTTTGGAGAGGGATACATTATGTTTTGGAAACCTGGACTCATGGATAATGTGGGTTAGTAAAAAAAAAAACAAAATTATAAAGAAATATAATTCCAAATATTAATATTTGTATTTTTCTAAATTCCAGAATCTTACCGGTTCCGAAACATGTGGCGTTCATTCCACAGACGTAACTAATGCACAATATACTGGCCTTATGAATATACACACAATGCAGTGGGACAAGCAACTATGCAATTTTTATAAAATACCCATGCAAATACTGCCGCAAATACGTTCCAATTCAGAAATTTTTGGTTATGTTATCGAAGGACCACTAAACAATACACCAATTGCCAGTGTAAGTTAGATGACCATAAAATAGCGCTAGAATTGCCTACTAAATTCAACATTTTTCCTGTTTTCTGTATCTCTTTCCAGTGTATTGGTGATCAACCTGCAGCTTTATTGGGTCAACTATCGTTAAAGGTTGGCCAAAACGTTTGTTCCATAGATGATAGTTGTTTTTTATTATTAAATACTGGCGAAGAACTTATCGAATCGGAAAATGGCCTGCTCTCAATAGTTTCATATAAATTAGGTCCAAAAGCCAAGGCATGTCATGCCTTGGAGGGCGCCATCAGTAATGCCGGTTCAACGGTCCAATGGCTTAAGGAGGGTTTGAAAATTAATACGGAAATTAATTCAAATGATAATGTCGTCGAGGTGTTGAATACATTTCTGGGCGAAAGTTCTATGATCTCATCATCATGTTCCTCAAGTATATTGAATGCTGAGTGTGGTTTGGCAGCACGAAGATCGGAGATTACCTTTGTACCTGCTTTTCATGGTCTTTACGCACCCTATTGGAGATATGATGCCAGGGGGTAAGGAAAATTTTTAATAACTTTTTATTTATATTTGCCTTATTAATTTATTTTCTGCTTTTTCTTTAGCATCATTCTTGGTCTGACAAGTCAAACTACTGCCGAAAATGTTACCCAGGCTGCCTATGAGGCAACCGGGTTTCAAATCCACGAAGTCTTGGAGGCATTCAAACGTGATACACCCACATGGAATTGGAAGGATATAAAAGAACGACTGATTTTTGGTGGAGATTATGCGGAGAATACTTCCTTTGTTCAATTCATTGCCGATATTGTGGGGTTTGTGCTGGAAAGGCCGCAGACCACGGCACCATGTGCATTGGGTGCCATGATAGCAGCTGGCATTACAATGAAAGTTTTGGATAAAAACTATGCACAAATTGCATATGTCCCACCCTCAGATGCCATTAGTCCAACTACCACACCAAACCGTAAGTTATGCTTTTCTAGATTTATTTTACAAGGTTTTTTTTTTTAATTTGAATTGTTTTTCTTTTTAGGCCGTGCTTTGCTCTACAAACGCTGGGAGTATGCCGTTAAGAAGTGTTTAAGCTGGAACAACTATGAAACATTCGAAGAGGACATTGCCTTGTTTGCCCAAAGAGAACGTGACACAAATCTGCCCATACGCCGTTCCCTGCCGGGCAGTATATTTCTGACCAGTGCATTTGTTTTCCTAATCGTAGCCAAGTTCTTAAATAACAAGTAAATTTAATTTATCTTAATCTAAAGATATTTACCATAGATAATTGTGTTAGGATTTCTTTTATTTATTTTTTTTTTTTGCCCCCGAAAAAAACATACGTACAAAGTGTTAATAGAATATTTTTTTTTTTTTTAATTTTAATGAACAAAAAAGAGAAAAGAAAAACTATGTAAAATTTTGTTAAATGCAATTTTTTTATTTATTGCTAATTTTAAATATTTTTAACTTAATTTGATTTAGTTATAAGTTGGAATATTGTTTTAGTATAAAATCTAGTCATATATAGATATTTTAAATTTGTTAACTATATAGCTATAGAAATTGTGTATATTAATTATTTTTAAGAATGGCATTTGTTTTTTACTCTACACACAAGAACAAATGACATTTGCCAACTAACTAGGTTCCTTGCTACCGGGAATCATACAAACGGGAATGTTCATGCAGGAACAAAGAATATTTTCCCCCAATCTCCTCTCTTTCCAATACTGTCGATTTACTTTTATGATGAACATATTTTTAGCCATGAGGAGTATGTCATTTTTTCTGTTTTTTTTTTTCTTATGAAAATAAAACTCTGCTTTCTTTTCTTACAAAACTCTTTTTTTCTTCATTGGAAAACATGAGTTTAGTTCTCTTCTATTAACTTTCACTCTCTGCTTAAAAACAACCGTTCACCATGACTAAAAATTTTTCGCTGCTTTCCTTGAAATCTCATTTTTCTTTAAAAATTTCTCTTATTCTTTTCCCCTCTCAGTAAAAAATCCCAAGTCTCTTTCATAAACTTTCTCTGTGTGATTCCCGGATTATTTCTTTGTTTATTTGCCATAAGTAAGGTTAAGTTTTGAATTAAGCTATTTATTTTCTTTTTTTAATTATCATAACGAAATTCCATTTGAAGAATATTCTATAGAAAAGACAATTGTTAATTAGATTTTTTGTTATAAAATTTTTTTTCTAAATTCTTTAAAAAAACATATATATAAACGAAATTCACTTGAAATTATTCCAATTTATATCAAATTGTACTAAAGTTATAAAATATGATAAGCCAGTGGCTGCAGTTAGAAATGTTAAATGTCGATCCAAATAAAATAAACCGCATATACGAAAACGACCATCAAATGTTATCAATGATAGGGAGACATTTTCCAGCTAAAATAAAAAAAATGAAATGGAATAAACATATGTTTTGAGAAAATGTTATATGCAAAACCCACCGTTTCTTCCAAACGCCAATCCAAAGCCGGCAACTCAGCAAATTCCTTTAATGTTTTCTTTATCGCTTTGACCTCATTTTCGATTTGATCACAAATCATTGTCACAATATATGTATCGATGTAGAAAATAATGGCAAAAATGAAATTCAAAACAATACCCGTTACCGCAAAGGTTTTGTGTTTAAACAGCAAATTAAATAATGTAAATAAATTCGTTAAATTACTAATCAAAGTTGTGAAAATCAGACCCAAAATCTGAAACTGATGTAGCCTTATGCTATCCCTGTAGAGATCATAAATTTGCCAATAACGTCGGCAGAACTCTTGTACACGGTCACTCATCACACAACACAAATGACCCAAGAGACCAGCACGTTGCCTTCTCTGGCAGTAGGCCAGCAACAGCCTATTCTCCTCCACCATTTGGCATAATTGCTGTTTCAGCTGCCGATAGAATTTCAGAGCGGAACAATTTATAAAATAAAAATAATCTGCCATATTTTCCGTGTAATTCCACAAAAAGAAAGTATAGATCTGAAAATACACCCTTACCGGATGACCATCACCAAAATAGGCATGTAAAATTTGTGAGATTTGTACAATCATCATGGCATTGATTAGACCAAATTTGAAAAGCAACATAAACTCAAAACGTTTCCGCGGCGTCTCATCCATGCCCACACTCGAACGATTGAATTCATCTTCCAGATACTGACGATGTTTTGTTATGGAACGTATATCTTTGTAGTGTATAAAATTGGCAATATATGTTACCACAACCATGCAATATTTGATCAGGGTGTTGGAAAAATTCACCACAAGCTGTAGCTGCCAGCGACGATCTTTGGTCTCCACTAAATCTTGTATGGAATACACAAAATACAGGGGAAGCACCACAATGACCACGAACATAAGCACATGACTATACACCAAGGCCAGATAGTGGCGAAAAGATTTCGTTGGTATTGTGGGTATATAATTGATGACCACCAGTCCATACAAGTTGGCATAGATATGACCAAATATGTAGATTTTGTCCTTGTATTTTTCCCAAAAGCTTGTTGTCATCTCTGGGGGATACTTTCCTTCGTCGGAGTTGTTGATAAACTAAACAAAAGTTTAACCAATTGGCAGCTAAGCGAAATACTTTTGCCATGGCTGCGTGACAAGCACTTTGGGAACAAAAAGGGAATTCGTTGACCCATATTATGTTATCTTACATTGTTGCGTGCACGCAAACTTGGCCATGACAATGAAGGGAGCAGATTTAATTAAACTAATAATTTTTAGAAGAGACTCTCAAAGCCAGCCAGTGAAGAAGTTTTAAAGAATTTTTTTTTTTCAAAATTCCAAAAAAATTTTGATTTTTTAGTGAATATTTTTTTAAGAATAATTTTTTGAGGATTTGAGACGGAAAACTTGTAAAGGGTGTATTTACAAAGACCTTCAGGATTAGGATTTATTTATATTTCTAGGATTATCAATTGATACACAAAATTGTTTATTTAAAGAAGGAATATTTCATAATGTAGTTTTCCGATTTTTTTTTTTGAAAATTTTCAAGTACCTTTCAAATGGTGGAGGGTATTAAAAGATCGGCCGGGTCGAAATTAGCTGTTGAATACCTCCATGTCTTGGTTTAGATATGATTAAAAAATTATGAAACATTTTTTAAATCAATTAAAATTTATTAAGTCTTTGTTTTTGTGTTAAAAAAAACAAAGACTCAATAAATTTGAATTGAATTGAAAAAAATAGTTTCATAATTTTTTTAATCATATCTGAACCAAGACATGGAATTATTCAAAAGCTCATTTCGGCCGTGCCTATCTTTTAATACCCTCCACCATTTGAAAGGTACTTGAAATTTTTCAAAAAAAAAAAAATCCGAAAACTACCACTTAATTGAAAACCGCTACATGGAGATTATACGAAGACGTGGACCTGCATACGAAAATTTTTGTCATAGGCTGTAGTACCTATTATGAACTTCAAATACGAAGTTTGAAATAATTTCGATAAATAAATAAATAAATAATGGTATCTTCCAGTACGAAATTTGAAATGTTGCTGAGATCACCAAAATACCGAATATCGGGAGGTACCGTTATATGGGGGCTATACGAAGACTTGGACTGGCATACAAAAATTTTTGTCATAGGCTGTAGTACCCATTACGAACTTCAAATACGAAATTCGAAATAATTCCGGTAAACAATGTCGCTAAAATCATGAAAATACTGAATATTGGGAGGTACCGTTATATGGTAGCAATACGACATGACTCATTTACGAACGTAACCTGCCTACTGGTAAACTATGCATGTATGCAAAATTTTAGCCTTTTATCTCAATTCGTTCGAAAGATAGCGTGATTACAACGGACAGACAGACAGACGGACATCGCTAGATCATCTTAGAATTTTAGGCTGATCCAGAATATATATACTTTGTAGGGTCTATTATGAATATTTCGAGGAGTTACAAACGGAATGACAAAGTTAATATACCCTCCATATAATGGTGGAGGGTATAAATACTATTAAAGGAAAATACCTTCAGAACTAGGATTTTTAAAATTTGCTTGAAAGAATTTTCAAGGATTTTCAATTGGCATACAAATTCGTGGATTTTAAAAAATATCTAATGTCTAAACAATGGAAATACATGGAAGTATTAAAAAAGATAAAAAAACAGGAATTTCTATAAATTTTAAGAACCATCAACATTCATAGATTCTTGAAGGTTCTGAAACAGAACACACTAGTTTTTTCTATCATCCCTGGAAAATAATTTGTTGCATTGTTCTTTGCCATATTCACCATGATCAACATTTCACATCCCAACAATTGAAATGAATCATTGGATTTATAAATAAAACAAACACACATTCATTCATACATTGTTGATTTGTTAGGTACATATTAACATAATTCATATTTCTATTTTATTTCGTTGATTATAATTGTATCTTTATAATTTTGTTGTTGGTAAACAAGAAAATGCTTTTGTTTTTAGAAAGAAAGAAAAAAAATTAAGCTTAAGAAGAATAATCATTCATAATCATCAGCGTAGTAGACTGTTTCAAATAGCTTATAATTACTATATATAAAAAGAGAGATTGAAAGATATATATGTATAAGAGAAAAGTTTTCTTTTCCAGAGAGAAGAACGAAGAAAACAATACGATTTCGATATTTAATATAGTCCATTGATTTTGTGCTATGGTCCAGCGAAAAAAAAAGAAAACTGTGCGCTATTGAGAAAAAAACAAGGGATATATGTTTCTTTATCGAACAAATTTTAACATAACCTTGAATTTTTTCTATAGGTTGTGTGTTTTTGGTGTGTCGAGAGTAGCCATCATTGGCTGGTCAAGCAATTCCTTCAATTTGCTTCGTATTTTGATGGTGTTTTAGTTTTGTGTTAACTTTTGTCGTTCCTTAAGATTCACTATATAACAAGTAGTAGTACATATGACTAGTGTAGTGTGTTGTGTCTGTGTGTGCTCCAATACAATAAAAAATGTGCTATTGTCGTCTTGTCTGGCATTTCAATTGCTCTTGAACAAAACCTTGGGCGAGGTTTTAATCCTCATCGTCATCATCATCCTCTGGCACAAATAGATCATTCTCCTCCAGAAAATTGGCCACAGATTTACTAATCGCAGCCCCAATAAAAAGACCAGGCAATACCGAACACAGTACACCCACCATGCCAAATGGGGTTTCTTCGGGTTTCGGTTTCAGAGCTCCACTGCGAAAATGTGTGGATTGTCGCCTTTGTGTCTCCGTGATGGCTCTACCCAAAAGTTGTCTCATAACGGGTGAAGATGCGGCGGACAAAGTGGCAGCAGCTGCTCTAATTTGTGCGATGCGTGTTATTAACATTGTGCGAGTTTGTTATTATTGTTTTCTCCTATGGACTATGGGCGATAAAATACAAGTTATTTAATTTTTGATCTATTTTTGGCAATTTTTTTCTAGATTTTACCCCAAAATTCCAAAAAAAATAATGCAAAATCTGTCAAGTGTAAATATATAGGTTGACAACTGATTGTCTGTCTGCCAAAACAAAACAACTGCAGCCAACTTCACATGAAAGAACTTTTTAATGGAATTAAATGACAGCGTTCTGGCGTTTGGCGTCTTTACTTTTGCAAGGGAGGTTGAAAAGGTTTTTTCATGACGTATTTTTTTTAATTTTGGCATGACCTCTTTTAATAAATTAACAATAAACATTATTAAATATATAATAATGTTTATTGTTTATTTATTAGGAAAACGTGTAAATTTGTTTATTCTAATGTTGAGATTTTCATTTAAATTATGCTTAATCATGGCTCAATAATAAAGTTTGTGCAACTTCAAAGGAATTAGAAGAATGCAACTCTGTGCTGGAGTTGATGATTTTAGCGACATTATTCACCGGAATTGTTTTAAATTTGGTATTTGAAGTTCGTAATGTATACTACAGCCTATGACAGAAGTGTGTCTGTGCAGGTCCACGCCTTCGCATAGCCCCCATATAATGGTACCTCCTGATATTGGGTATCTTGATGATTTTAGCTACATTATTCGCCAGAATTGTTTCAAATTTGGCATTTGAAGTTCGTAATGGATATTACAGCCTATGACAGAAAATTGTCTGTGCAGGTCTACGTCTTCGTATAACCCCCATATAATGGTACCTCCCGATATTCGGTATTTTGATGATTTTAGCGACATTATTCACGGGAATTGTATCAAATTTGGCATTTGAAGTTCGTAATGCATACTACAGTCTATGACAGAAAATTGTCTGTGCAGGTCCACGTCTTCGTATAACCCCCATGTAACGATACCTCCCTTTATTTGGATTTTTGATGATTTTAGCAACATTATTCAATGGAACTGTTTCAAACTTCGTGTTTGAAGTTCGGAATGGGTACTACAGCATATGACAAAAATGTTGACGTCTTCGTATAGTCGCCATATAATGGTTTTCAATTAAGCGATAGTCTTCTTTTTTTGTTTGAAAAATTTCAAGTTCCTTCCACATGTTGGAGGGTATTAAAAGTTCGGTCCGGGCGAACCTAGCTTATTTTTTACTTGTCTATGGGTTTGGCAGGTCTAATTGAATCTTCAACAAATTTTCACATAACCTATAAAATTTTTCTTTCGTTCAACATTAACCCTTTTCCCCCAAATAATGAATAAAAACACTTTCATTTTTGCCGAAGTGGAATTTTATATATTGTTTTTTATTTATTTTTTAAAAAATGTGTGTGTGTTTTTATATGGATTTTTCAATAAATTCTTTTGTTTTACATAAATATTTCAAGAGATAAGTTTGTTGTTTGAATATAAAGATGTGTGTGTTTTTGTTTTATTTTTACTGACATAATAAAATAAAAATAATAATTCATATGTGTATTTTATTTTTTTAATGGATATATAATAATAAAAAAAGTAGGTACAGTAAACATAAAATTCCAAATCGTTTACTTCTGGTGGATTGTGTTCAGAGACGAACGTTGGTTTTGAATTTATTATTTTTTCTTGCCACCAGATATAAATAAAAACTCATACGCCATCGTTTTGTTTTCCAAATAAAAGGGCGCTGGGCAGGGCAGGAAATGCCAAAAACAAATTGGTGTTACTTTGTTTGAGGGGGTGAAGAAAGCAATATTTCCACACATTTTGAAGCCATAAGGTGTATTTTGTAGGCCTTGTTTTTATTTGCTTTGAGAGTTTTATATACTTTTTTTGTTGTATTTTTTAAATATTTTTTGCAAATTTTTTGCGATTTTTTTGTATTTGGATTTTGTTTTTTTTTTTGTTATATTTCAAAAAAATTATATTTTAACCTTGTATGGTTGTTGGTTACTTTTTTAAGGTTTTTTTAAATGGCATTTTACGATTTTTTTGTGGATTTTTTAAAGTTTTTTGTTTGAAAGTATTTTTCAATTTTTTATCTTGTTTCAAGTAGCAAAAAATCGTTCTTGTTCTTCTTCTTCTTGTTTTTTAGGTTTTTTTCTTGTTGTTGTTTGGTTTTTCAATATTTTTATGCATTTTCATTAACTGTTTTCAATTTTTAAGTTTTTAATTTTTTCGATTTTTTTGCAATTTTTTTTTGGTTTTGGTTTTTTGAAATGTTTTAAAATGTTGGAGGTGGCGAACACAAAAATATATGTTTTCTAGAACTCAGCAGATAAAAAAATTTATTTTTGAAAATTTTACAAATTAAAAGAAATTAAAAAATTCAGTTTTTTTTTTTTTGTAACGAATCATAATGTTAATGTCCCCCTTGGAATCTTGGCGGCAATAGCTCAAACAAAAAATAATTAAAAACAAGTATTAAAAATGTTTTGTTTATGGTATTGCCACACACACACAAGAGGACAGCTAAAATTCCGTTTGGTGATCGGCAGAATGAATTTCATACATAGTTCTTCTAATTTCATTTCATTTTCTTTCTTTTTTCATTGTGGAGAGAAACTTGCTCGATTTGCGACTGCTGATGGTATGAAGGGAAAAAATCAAAAACATAAAGAGAAAGAAGATTAGATTTTCAATGTTTGTTAAGACAAAATCTAGAAAATGCTTATGTAAAAAAGAACAAAACATAGTAGTAGTAGTAGTAGTGGTATTCAAAAGAAAAATTAACAAAATTCCATTAAAATTTCATAAAGAGTGGGTATTTGCTGAGCTTTTGTTTTGTAGTTTAGGATTTCTAAAAATGTTGATTTTCCTTTTTTTCCATTTGAGTGAAGAGTTTCTGCTTTGCTACTATAAAGTTTCTTGTTGTTGTTGTTTGTTTTTTGTAGTGCTTGTTTTTTGTAAATTTTTAATTTTTTTTGGTTTCTTGCAAGTTTTTCCTTTGTTTAGTTGGTAGGCACAGTTTCACGAACATTGTGAACTTCCAACACGGCAACAGCTTCTTCAACCTTGGCCTTGAGGGCATCATGATCTTCGATCATGTGCAAAAGTTCGTAATTTTCAATTTCCAACAACATGCCGGTAATCTTGCCAGCCATGCTGGGGTGCATGCGTTCAATCATGGGATACAAACGTTCACCCAACATTTGTTTTTGCTCTTGAGGCTTGGCATTGGCCAACATGGAGGCCAACAATTTTTCTTGACCTGAAAAAGGAACAAAAAATAAACCATTGCTGCTATTTGTTATGCATTTCCATTACTTACCACCCTTTTGGTGCATTTGCTGAACCTGAGGCTGAGCTGGGACCTGTTGTACTGCAGGATTACGGACATTGGTGTTGTATTTGTAGTTTGCAGCCCTTTGTTGTCCAGCACCAGCTGGCATAGGAGCACCAGCCATTGGCATATTGGCGGCTGGAATAGTTTGCTGGCCAGTAATGGCTCTAGCTCCGGTGTTGCGCATGCTATTGGCCGCACCTGCGTGGGCACCTTGCACGCCTTGTTGTTGACCGCGAGCGGCGGCAGCAGCGGCATTTGGTGGACGGTATTGTGCACCAGCTGCACCGGGAATGGCAGGATTTTGGAAGCCACCGGCAGCAGGGGCAGCCTGAGCCACACCTTGAGCTCCAGCAACGGGTCTTGGTACCTGACCAGCCCAGCGTGGAGTGTTGCGCATAGCGGTGGGCACCTGGGGTCCGAAGAAACGTTGTCCGGGTCCCATGGTGGGCACAAAGTAACCGCCAGCAGTTGTGGGTTGGAAGATTTGACCAAGGGTCTGCATGCGCATACCACCCATGTGACGCATATATTGGGTGGCCAAATGAGCCTTACGCACCTCTTTGCGTTGGGCCAAGGCAACATACAAAGGCTTGGAGCCAATGACACGGCCATTCAATTCAGTAACGGCACAGGTGGCCTCATTGGGGGCAACAAAGCACACGAAACCAAAGCCCTTGGAACGGCCCTCTTCATCGGTCATAACCTTGGCGGAGGTAATGGTGCCATACAACGAGAATTCCTTACGCAAACGTTCATCATCGATGGTATCATCCAAATTCTTAACATACAGGTTGACACCAAACACCGACTCTTGGCGTTTCTTTTTCAATTCCTCGAATTTACGTTTCAGCTCCTGTTGGCGTTCGGCCTTCTTCTGGGCACGGGCCACATACAATGTCTTGCCCTCGCTAACTTCCTTACCGTTGAGAGCCTCAACAGCAGCTTCAGCTGCCTCGGTGGTTTCAAAGGCCACAAATCCAAAACATTTGCTCTTGCCATCATCCTTAGTCATTACCTTGTAGCTGGTAATCTTGCCATATGGTTCAAACATCTCCTTCAATTTCTCGTCGTCGACATCTTCGGCAAAGTTCTTGACATAGACGTTGGTGAACAATTTGGCCTTTTCGCCGAGTTCCTTCTCGCGTTCCTTGCGTGGAATGAATTTGCCAACGTACACTTTCTTGCCATTCAACAACATACCGTTGACTTTTTCGATGGCACTGTTGGCAGCTTCTTCGGTCTCGAAATGTACGAAACCATAACCCTTGGAGGTGCCCTTATCATCGGTGGCAACTTTGCAACTCAAGATATTGCCAAAGGCAGAGAATGTGTCATAGATGGCTTTGTTGTCAATGCTTTTGTCCAAGTTCTTGATGAAAACATTGCCAATGCCGGAGCGACGCAATGAGGGGTCACGTTGAGACCACATAATACGGATGGGTTTGTTGCGGATCAAATCAAAATTCATGGTGTCGAGAGCACGTTCAGCTGGAAAGAAAGAGAATGGAAGGAGAGTCGTGAGTCAAGTCTCAAGTATATTTTTGAAAAGAACCAAGTAAATTACATTAATAATTATAAAGAAGCCCTCCCAAGTCTTCCGGACATTTGAAACCCACTTGGAATAGTTTGACATCTCTGACTCCTAATGTTCTATATTTGCATAAGACAGTGAAATCTCTTTGAGTAACGGCCGTTATTGGCGTGTGATGATGAAGTAATAATTCGATCTATGGAAACCTAGTTTAGATAATCTGATTAGAGATAGCAAATTGGGTTGGACATAATCGATCTAACGATCTCTAACATATTTTTTATAGCCCACAACGAATTTCAAAATGAAAAAAGAATACATTTTCTTTAATTTCTATGCAACAAAGAATGTCCTATTAAATGAAATATTGATAAATATTCACTTAATCATTAAAATGTAGCTCTTCTACTTCTGTTGTGTCCGGGTAAATATGGACCACAACATGGTAAGTCAAGCCAATGATTTTTTATAGCAATTGTGAATCTTAATCGACTGAAAATTAGTTACAGATCAACCGACCAATGGGTATAAATTGCATAGAAAATACTCAAAACAATTCTTTTCTAAAATGTAGCTCTTCTACTTCTGTTGTGTCCGGGTAAATGTGGACCACAACATGGTAAGTCAAGCCAATGATTTTTTTATAGCAATTGTGAATCTTAATCGACTGAAAATTAGTTACAGATCAACCGATCAATGGGTATAAATTGCATAGAAAATACTCAAAACTATTCTTTTCTAAAATGTAGCTCTTCTACTTCTGTTGTGTCCGGGTAAATGTGGACCACAACATGGTAAGTCAAGCTAATGATTTGTATAGCAATTGTGAATCTTAATCGATTGAAAATTAGGTACAGATCAACCGATCAATGGGTATAAATTGCATAGAAAATACTCAAAACAATTCTTTTTTAAAATGTAGCTCTTCTACTTCTGTTGTGTCCGGGTAAATGTGGACCACAACATGGTAAGTCAAGCCAATGATTTTGTTATAGCAATTGTGAATCTTAATCGACTGAAAATTAGTTATAGATCAACCGATCAATGGGTATAAATTGCATAGAAAATATTCAAAACGATTTCATTCTATAATGTAACTCTTCTACTTCTGTTGTGTCCGGGTAAATGTGGACCACAACATGGTAAGTCAAGCCAATGATTTTTTATAGCAATTGTGAATCTTAATCGACTGAAAATTAGGTACAGATCAACCGATCAATGGGTATAAATTGCATAGAAAGTACGCAAAACGATTTCATTCTATAATGTAACTCTTCTACTTCTGTTGTGTCCGGGTAAATGTGGACCACAACATGGTAAGTCAAGCCAATGATTTTTTATAGCAATTGTGAATCTTAATCGACTGAAAATTAGTTGCAGATCAACCGATCAATGGGTATAAATTGCATAGAAAATACTAAAAACGATTTCAATCCAAAATGTAGCTCTTCTACTTCTGTTGTGTCCGGGTAAATGTGGACCACAACATGGTAAGTCAAGCCAATGATTTTGGTATAGCAATTGTGAATCTTAATCGACTGAAAATTAGTTGCAGATCAACCGATCAATGGGTATAAATTGCATAGAAAATACTCAAATTACTTTAATCTAAAATGTAACTTTTCTACTTCTGTTGTGCCGTGGTAAAATTGGACTACAACATGGTAAGTCAAGCTTTATATTTCTCTAGCAACTGTGAATCTTAATTGGTTGAAAAAAGATATGTGAAATCCAACCAATCAATGGGTATAAGTTGCATAATAATAAGTTGTATTTCCGTACATAATTGCAGATAAATAAATAAATCTCATTATATTTAAATGTGGAACTTTTAAAAAAAAAGTCCATTATATACAACAATTTATACTGGGCTTCTCACTACAGTATAGAACCTCAATATATATTAGGACCTCTATATACTTCTCCATATTAAATTCGGACGCAACTATATACTGACGCCCTTATATTCTTTATTATATATTGTTATAATCCTAGAAAACTATTCATAATATTTTTGAGGCTTTTGTAGCCCGTCATAATTTATCCTCAACTATACGAGTTACACATAGTTTAGAAAGTCCTTTGTAGAGCTCTTCAGCTTATTTCATTTGTCCCTATTTATGTCATATTTGATTAGCAAATGTAATTGACATTTTCGATCTACAAAACCCTAAACTGCTGGATGATAGTGATCATAAGTGAGAATAATCAATACCAAAATAATAATCAATCTAGCTTTTGCTGTGTAACAAGCAGCGATTAAGAAGGATAGAAAGCTAAAGAACATAGGAAAATTGAAATTAAATACAAACAATAACCAAATCAATTGCATTTTGATGTATACTTCGTAAACTCTCTGTTTTTTGTAAACTAATGGGTAATTAACAAGTCGACCTAAGGAAACCTAAAACGAATGAACCGTTTGGCATTTAACATTTTTTTTGCAGAAAAAGAATTTTGCCTGTGGTATTCTTTTGTCTCAAGTTAAAAAAGGAATTTGGTCTAGGAAGTAGAACCGTCCACAACAATAAAATCTATTGTCTGCTTTACCAGAGTCTGGGTGGGTATGTATTTCGGTTTCCCACTACACATAAGCTTATTTCATAACTTTAAACTGTAATCCTGTTTCTGTGTATATTCCAGCTCTCAAAGACCCCATGTACAATACCCACCAGCACCATATTACATATTTGGAAACCTAAGGAAACCTAAAACGAATGAACCGTTTGGCATTTAACATTTTTTTTTTGCAGAAAAAGAATTTTGCCTGTGGTATTCTTTTGTCTCAAGTTAAAAAAGGAATTTGGTCTAGGAAGTAGAACCGTCCACAACAATAAAATCTATTGTCTGCTTTACCAGAGTCTGGGTGGGTATGTATTTCGGTTTCCCACTACACATAAGCTTATTTCATAACTTTAAACTGTAATCCTGTTTCTGTGTATATTCCAGCTCTCAAAGACCCCATGTACAATACCCACCAGCACCATATTACATATTTGGATCCATTTAAAATTGAAGCTTTTTCATAATGAAATCCAATGTACCATTCTACCATTAACAAAATAATGTAAGTTTCCTCAATGAAACGAAATCACAGTGCAGCTCATGTTGGAATGCCAATGTTTTTGGGTGTTATCAAACTATATAGAAATCAAATCGGCTTTCTAACAAAGACTATCTTTGTTTGGCACATATCTACAAAGCCACAAGAGAGAGCCACACACACACAAGGGCAGTAATAAGAAAAATTGGGGAGGAGGAATGGTGGTTGTAGCAGCAGACAAAAAAGATAAAACGTCAAAAGTACATTCACTTTTCATTTCGGCTATGCTTTACATTGGCTTTATCATAAAATCTGGCAACGCCATGACTGAATAGAAGTGAGAAATTGTGCAGCTGATCATATTTCGCGTTTGTCTTGCTAAAGCGTATATACATCTCTAAATTTGTGTTTGCTTTTATGAATTTTGTAAGAGCATTGTGGAGAAATTGAAATTTAAAAGATAAACTTTGGATTTTTGTGGAAAAGTATACGAGCTTTATCTGGAGTTTGGCGTGTTGCTGTGAAGATTATAATATATTGCTGAATTGGATTCTAACTGTAGTTGCTTTGCTTTTTACGCTACTTGTTGCTGTTGTTGTATGCTGTTTGTTCTTGTTCAATATGCCGGGTGCCGCTAAAATTGTATGTGGTGTGTGCTCTGAAAATGTTGGGAAGAGTGGTAGCATCAAATGCATAATTTGCTCACACTGGGTACATGCATCATGTGCCCAGCTATCTGATAAGGAATTGTTGGCTATGAAGGCGATCAAAGTAGCAGCATTTGTTTGTAGTTCTTGTGGAGACAAACTTGCCAATCCAGGTAGTGTTGCTGATGATATCCGCCAGCTCAATAAGAAATTCGACAATTTTATTACTACAAATCAAGCTGAGCAGAATGCTATTAAAAGTGCTCTTGATAACATAAAAGCCGAGATGGTTTCATGTTTGAATGGCATGAAAGAAGATATTGTAAGTTGTAACAACCGCATTGATGATGTTGATTCTCGCACTTCATTAAAAATGAAATCTTTGGAAGCGGAAAATAATATACTTCATCGGAGGCTTAACCGGGCAGATTTTATTATTGGGGGTTTGCCTGAACATTTAAATGATTTGATTGCTGTTGTTGTTGCTTTGGGTGAATTCTTCAAAATACCCATTACGGCAAACGATATCCATCATGTGTGCTATATGCATAATCGCAAGGCGGTCTTGGTAAAATTCAATTGTGTACTGATTCGTGATAAAGTTATGAAGGAGTACTTCCGGACTCGCTCCCTAAAGGTCTCGGACATCCTGAAAGGTGATGGAGGAGATATTAATGCAAGGATCTACCTGAATGACCACTATTCTCCAGCTGCTGCAAAACTTTATACAATATGCAAGAGTATGGTTCGCAAGCAAATTGTAACAAAATTCAAAATTTTAAATGCTGATAAGCTTAGAGCCAAATTGCTGCTGTCCGATGGTAAGGAGGTGATTTATGATACTGAGCGATGTATTTTGCTCCTACATGATGCTGCTTCGCTAAACTAAGTTTTTCTTTTTCTACATATTTAACCTAGTTTTGATGATACAATGGCATAATATTATAATATCAGTCCTTATAAGAAGTTCAACTTTTGTTAAATCTAGGTTATAATTTTTGTTGTCACTATAACTATAGCTTTTGAATTTTTTCTTTTTCTCATAATATGAGTTTACAATTATATTGATCTCGTAAGATTTATGATTAGCTGTGTCTTTCGCATTTTAATGAAATTTCTGGAATTTTTTAATAATACTCTGAATTTGTATAATTATTTTTGTTGGTTCCCCATCTTACGTGCCTTGTATAATTTTGATGTCTTTTAACATGAATATGGGTGAGGCGATTAGTGGAAACACGTATTTTAGATCTATTTTTAATTCAAGCGAAGGAAGATTTATTGTGGCTCATTTAAATTGCCAAAGCATAAGGCCTTCTAGTAATTCAGTTAAATTTGATGAACTTAGTGCAATGTTGGCTGGATCCAAAATTGATGCTTTTGGTATCTCGGAAACGTGGTTGAAGCCTTTTGTATCCAGGAAAGCGATTAGTATTCCAGGATATAACTGTTATAGGAATGATCGTGAGCAGTCAAGAGGTGGAGGTGTGTGTATTTTTGTATCTAAATCCCTCAAACACAAACTGGTTTTTAAGTCCTCAGTGTTGGGAAAGTGTGAATCGCTCTTTTTAGAACTATATTCTGGCAACACAAAGTGCGTTTTTGGGGTTGTTTATTTACCACCTGTAGGGGATCTGGTGGCTTTCGAAGAAATTCACTATGATTTGTTAATGAGTTTTTCAAATGTGATTGTTGTTGGTGATTTTAATTGTGATATGTTCAAAGTTGCGAGAAGTAGTTTAATGCGTGCTATGTGCTCTAGGTTGAACTTATCCGTTTTACATAACTCTATACCGACGCACTTTGATGTGGCTCATGCTTCCTTTTCTTTGATTGATTTTATGTTAATAAGTGACAGCTTAAAGCCCCATTATTCTAATCAAGTCCAATGTCCCTCATTATCACACCATGCTTTGATTTTTTCCTCTTTTGATATTAATATGAAAACCTTGGATGAAATTATAGAGTACAAGGATTACAATAACATAAACTGGGATGGCTTGCAACAAACCTTGAGTAATTTTGACACACCTTTATTCTTCTCAACTAGTGACGTTAATGCTAAATGTTTGCTACTTGATTTGCTTATAAAAGAGCTATTTCTTTTTGTACCTACAGTTAAAAGAAAAATTCATTCGTTTGATCATGAGTGGATGAGTAGAAGGGAAATTGTATTTGCTCAGTCTTTAAGAGATGCGTCATATAAAGCATTCCAAGAGAATAGCACTAATGAGAATTGGAGTATTTTCAAAAGATATCGTAACCGGGCTAAATCATTGATTAGAAAGGTGCGGCGTCAGTTCTATTCTAGACATTTTAATGGAATGAATTGTAAAGAATTATGGCGGGCTTTAAAAAGGTATGGTTGTTCAGGTGCTGAGGGTGCAGATTACGATGATGATGTTAATGCGCTGAATAACTTTTTCGCATCAGGTGCTGGTCCTGATGTAGTTGGATTGTTTGATGTTGATCACTTTGAAGATGTTAGTAATTCGTACTCATTTGAGTGTGTAGGTAGAGAGGATGTTGCAATTGCTTTAGGTAAAATTAAGTCTAAGTCTGTTGGCGTGGATGAAATACCACTTGAGTTTTTAAAGATTTTGTTTCCTCATATTTCTTACTTGATCTTGGACTTGTTTAACTCGATTATAACTACATCAGTTTTTCCTATAGCATGGAAGACAGCGCGTGTTGTTCCTATCCCGAAAACTTCTGCTATACGTTCCTTTGATGATATGCGGCCCATATCAATTTTACCTGTCTTATCCAAGGTATTTGAACATATATTAAAGAATCAAATTCTGTCTTTTACCAGGAATAAAATCTTTGAATCACAATATGCTTTCCGTGCTGGTCATAGTAGCACATCTTTGCTGTTGCATCTCACCGAGTCTATCAGAGGCAACATGAATAAAAATTATGAGAGCATCTTGATTTCCTTGGATCTGTCTAAAGCGTTTAATTCTATATGTTATGCTACTATGATACGTAAACTCAGGAATGGCTTTAATTTTTCCTATACAGCGTGTAAACTGATTATGGATTATATGAATCATAGGTTTCAATTCGTTGAATTGAATGGTATAAGATCTAGGGTTGCACGCCTGACTTCTGGTGTACCACAGGGCTCTGTTTTAGGACCACTCTTATTTATACTTTATATTAATGATTTCTCTGCGTGTTTGAATACAAACTCCTGTGATGCATTTGTGTTTGCTGATGATATTTTCTTATTGTTTAGTGCTGATAAGGGATGTGAGACTATTTTAGAAAATAATATAAATGTGTGTCTTAATTCAATACTCCAATGGACAAGCAGCAATTCTTTGACGATAAATCCTTTAAAAACAAAAGCAATTCGATTTACTTCTAATGAGATGGTAATAAATATTTTTATTGGACAAACTATGGTACAATTTTTAGATCAGCATAAGTGCTTGGGAGTCATTATTGATAGAAGGCTTAATTTTGGACCTCATATTGACTCTGTTCATGCTAGAGTTTATGGAATTTTGCGTAGACTTTACTCAACTTGTTTCTATTTTCCAAAATGGATTAAGTTCAGAATTGCTTATGCGCTATTAATGCCGTTGGTTTCATACGCCTTAGAAGTCATATCTGGAACTGTCTATTACAATGTTCTTAAATTGAAATGCATTGTTAACTCTATTATCCGATATGTCTATAATATTCGCCGGCGTGATCATGTTTCCCCATTTGTTAAGCAGTTTCTGGGATTGCCTTTCGAACGATATATTGACCTTCGCAATTTGCTTTTTTTTTACAAAATTATTAAAACTGGTATACCCTTGCCTCTGTGCGATATGTTTAAATTTACCCGTTCCACTAGAAATACCCAGATTGTTTTACCAAGGATTTTTAACTCTCAATTTGAGAAGTCTTTTATAATTCGCGTTGCAAGATGCTGGAACTTCCTACCTGTTGACCTGCGCATTTTTTCGCATTCTAATAATGTGATTCGTTTAAAGTTATGTAACCATTTAACTACTACTGAATTGTAACTTTGCATAATCTTACCTTTGCCTTACAATTTTCCATTTTTCACTTGATGTTTCTTCGATTTATTCGCCTATTCTATAATTCTGTATTTAATCTTTAAGTATTTGCGGCTGGGGAGCCAACAAATTTAAATTTAAACTCTAATTTAAACAAAAAAGATAGAGTAAGATAAAGTATTATATAGTAATGTGTGATAAAATAAATATTTGTATTTGTATAATTAAGATTTTTTCTATTTGGTAATATTACATTGTAATGCTATTTTTGGCCTAAAAAGGCTTCTGTGTTACGAAATCTTGAATAAATAAAAAAAAAAAAAAAAAAAAAAAAAAACAAAATATCACTTTATAATAGTCGCTACTGAGGACAATGACCTCTGCAGCACAACAGTTTGTAGTCAAGTTGTGCTGCTGTTGCAACAAAAACAAACAGACAGAGAAACGTAAAAAAAAACGACCAAAAACTTGATGTTCGAATGACAAGAAAACCCATTCACACACAAAAATATGGTGCAGGGGGAGAAGGAAGGGGAGGAGGGAGTTGGAGGTCGTCACAGCGTATAATAGTGAAAGTTACCAATAAACGAAAATATGCTATTATTGTCTGGCCCGAGCTTGTTCAATATCTTATAAACAACAACAACAACAACAAAAGAGAAGCCCCGAAAGACGTATTCAAAAATTGAAAGAAAAAATGTTAACCCAAAACAGACTTTAATAGAAAATTGCGCAGTTTGATTATTTTTGTCGACAAAAACAAAAAAAAACAATTTTTTGTTGGAACAACAAAAACCTATGAAGAAATCAAATCATTGAATTTACTGCACATCACACATATCAAATGGGCTGGCTGGCTATCATCTATTAAACGCGTTCGTCACTCACTCTCGCCCGCTCAGCACAACAAATGGCCTTGGAAACATGCATGGAATAAAAATTCCAACTTAGTTATTTTGTAAAAAGTGAAGCGACAACGGCAACAAAAGTGGGTATATATTTAAAATTGACAATGTGTATCATAATAGGGTTGCGGGGAAATACACAAATAAATTTACAATGGGTTTGATGATTACACGAGTTGCACCACTTCCTATTCTTTGTTAATAAATATAGCTATTTCTTTATATTCATATGTCTTCGGAGAGCCTTCCCATTATATTTGAATTGCATATACCCATTATCCATAGAGCTTTTCATTGTTTATTCAAAAACAATATCGCTGTATCAAGTTCATGGAATGTTTGTTTACATCTTTTTATACCCTCAGCCATATGGCTAGAGAGGGTATATATCATTTGATACGGCCAACGGCGTGCCTTATAGAAATAAACCCTGGAGTATGAAAATGAAATACTTCGGTCCGTTGTATCTGCTACCCCACCCCACACATATGTCCACATTTTCCAAAAATTTGCACATATCTCCTAAAATGTATAGGAAGTAGTCGATATAGTCCAAATCTGGCACGTTTTAATATTTATATCAGTCTTAGATCAGATACGAATTGGTCAACAGTTTCGAAGCCTCCTCCATATCATAAAGGGTCAACAATTTAAATAATCATAACTCAAGGCTGGGGGTATACATCTGTCGGCAAAACTGGCTGATACTATTTTACTTGTTAGATTTAAGGTTGGTTTTTCTATGTGCATCCTTCCACTGTCATTGATGATACCATTTCATCGAATTGAAAATAAGATTGGCTAACTAATGTAGCCTATGTATGTGTCACATTTCCAGCAAATATGCACATACCTATTGCACAATATAAATTTAATTGGAGCTAGCTATTTATTCGTCAGATATAATTGTGTGGCTCTGTCTGCCTGTTTGCCCAGTTTGGACGCCAGTCGCAAATTTAAAATATTCATGGAAAGAATGTGACGATATTTAAAACCCAATTATGAGGTGGGTCAGTAGTGACAATGACAACAACAACAAAAATTCCAAAAGCAACGGCGGATGGCAACATCATATAAAATAGCTCATGAATAATTTAATAAAAATAAAAAAGTTTTTTTTTAGAAAAAAAAATCACGTTTTAGTAGAAAAAACAAATGCAAGTGAAGAAATCACAAATATCAGCATATTTAGGAAACATTTATATAATAAAAACAATAAACAAAAACAAATACCTACATAACAAAGACCAAAAAAAATATAAACTATGCCACGTTAAAAACCAGTAATGATGTTGTTGCTACACCAAATAAAAGCGAAACCAGTTCCATGTTTTTTTTTTTTCTTATTTCAAGAATTGTTGTATTGAAAAGAAGGCAACAAAGCATGACACAACAAAAACAAATCCATCTCCAAAGAACAATAGCCTCTAGTTTCTTAAATGGGAGCAGCAAAAGAATATAATGTTAACGTGTGCAAAAAAAGAAACGCGCACACACACACAAGGGGAATAATTCAAATATTTCTAAAGAAAAAAGAAAAACCAACTGCGTAAACAATTACTGCGATGGAATGAACTTTAATCACCCCAATACATTTTTTGTTGCCATAATGCAGGGGAAAATGAAAATGCTTTAGGTAGAAGAAAAAAAAAATGAGCGAGGATGTGGAATGCAGCCCACCACAATGATATTGGAAGCTGAAAAGAGCTATTTAGCATTCAATATTTTAATGTCATGTACACCCAAAAAAAGGCGGGATTTTTGAGAACAAGAAAATGTGTTTCCAATCCATTTTACCTAAAGAAGAAATAGTGAGGATTTCAAGAAACTACCCCACCAATACTAATTGAAACGTGTACTTCTCACAAAAGACGTATCTGCTGTTGTTAGCCATTTACGAACAACTACGCTCACACATATTTAAAATATTTAACCTTAATCGTATTCAAATCACAGTTAAACCGAATTAAAAAAAAATAAAAAACAAAACAAAAAAGCTCATGGGTGATGGCGAATAGAGCAACAAAATATTTTGCTTTGCATTGCAATTTTTGTTGTTGTTGTCGGCTAGTCACAGCTTTTACTGGTTTCGAAAAAAAAAACAGACGCAAGGTAATGACTATTTAATTGCATTTTTAAGTCACGGTTTGCATTAAAATTGTACAGCGAGCTATATTGGGTTTTTTCTTTATATGCAAAACACTGGCGGACTGTGATTTTGAAATATCAAAGTTAATATATAATGAAAGGGCGTGTTTCGCTTGTTTTCAAGAACGTGGTTGAGCAAAATTACTCAAGTTTTTTTCTTGTCATTTTGGAAGCATTTTAGCAATTTTGGGAAAGGGTAAATGGGAAAATTACGTACTTGCTATGGCTCTGCTTCAAAGCAGAAAAAAATGTCATATACCTCTTTTTCTTTATGAATTATAAGAAATGCCTACTTTATACATGAAAAACGTTACTTAGAGTACCAATTCCTTTGATTATACTTTAAATAAGTTACAAATCTTGGTAAAGCAGTTAATTTGGGTGAGTTTCTTCATTATTTGCTTTTATAAATGTATAATTCCACAAACGATCTAAGGAAACCTAACATATATCAAGCATTTAGCAAATGGATTGTCATTGTTTATTTATTTTCAAGGGGGCATCACTTACATGTAAAATTATTGATTTTTATGAGATTTCTTATATTCCACTCCCCCAATAATAACAAATTTTGATGAAGAAAAACGAACGAAAAACGAACGTAATATTCGCTTGTAACACAATCGATCTAAGTAACCCTAACATAAGCATATTGACTTGATGCGTGTCCAAGTTAATATAATGAAAGGAGTGTTTTAATGTTTTCAAGAACGTGATTGAGTAAAATTTATTCAACTTATTGGGAAAGTAAGAGAAAATAAGGCTATATTTTTCTTATCTAACGGGTAAATGAAAAAAATTACGTACTTTTTTTGGCTCTGCTTCAAAACAGAAAAGTGTCATACACCTCATTTTCTTTATGAAATATAAGAAATGCCTAGTTTACACATGTTTTCATAAAAAACGTAGATTATAAATTGTCGAATCTTATGATATTCCTTATATTCCTCCCCCAATAATAAAAAAAAATGTTGATGAAGAATCAAAAACGAACGCAAATGCCCTTGTTACAAAATCGATCTAAGTAACCCTAATATACGAATATTGACTTGCTGCTTATCAAGTCTTTAAATTGTTTCAAGAGTCTTTAAATTGTTGCAAGAATTATTAATCTTAATATTATCAATTATTTAAATCCCTAATATACCCCCCTTATAATTATTATTTACCACTTCCCGCAGAATGATCGAATGTAGCAATGACATCAATAAAATGGCGCAATTTTCTGTTTCGACACAATCGATCTATGGAACCCTAACACAATTATATTAGCAAAATATATTTCCTCTTTAAAATTTTGCATGAGTTATTAATCTTTGTGGATAATAATTGGTATTCCTAATATACCAAACATCATATACTATTATAATATGCAATATATACCTGCACTCGTTAAATTTTAGAGGAAATAAAAATAATGCCCAATTTTTCTGTTGCTACAAAATCGATCTAAGAAGCCCTCGCAAAGGTCAGCTGTAAATATCTAGCTAAACTATAACCCCAACCGTCGTCTACAAAATCAATATAGACACATTCCCAATGTTTTACATGCCTATTTATATTAGAGCAAAATAAATTAAAAATATTAGACCTAGGATGCCATGCAACTCTTGTTAATGACAATAAGTTCTAGAGGTATAGTTCTAGATATTTATATTAGAGAAAAAGAAATTAAGAAAAATATTAGACCTAGGATGTCATACAACTTTTGTTAATGGCAATAAGTTCTAGAGATTTCGCTGCGAATATTGTTTTTATATATCACATTCCTTTAATAAATGGATGTTTCTCTTCATTGAATTTGGAGATTCGTAATGTGGGGAATTCCCTCGACAATATTTGATTTCATATTGGGATTCGTCTTTTTTCAATCCGTCTTTGTCTTTTTCTATTGCTTAGTTCTAGAACTGGCTGTAAACGATATGGACAAAACAGAAAAAGCCCAGACTTATAAATAACGAATACCAAAGAGGTTGTATGATTCACATATGTGTGTGGGGTGTTGTTTGGAGGGACAATTTCATCATTGTAATAATAAACAAGCGATTAAATTGCAATACCAAGAAAAACAGTTGCAAAAACAAAGGGAGAAACAAAAGGGAGGGAGAGGGGCAGATATGAAAAAATTACTTAATTACAGATTACATTACAAACTAGGCGCACTCACAAACACTAAATGGAATAGAAAAAAAATAAAACTTACCATCAGCTGGTTGTTGGAAATTAACGTAAGCATATCCCAATGAACGACGAGTAATGATGTCACGGCATACACGAATGGACATAACTGGGCCAGCAAGGGAGAACTTATCAAAAAGTCCAGCCTCATTGATGTCTTGATGCAAATCACCCACGTATAAAGAAGCCATTTTCAAGTCCGTTTGTTATTTACTTTTCAAGTTTTTTGTATTTAAGAAGAAAAGAAAATCTACACAAAGGAAAAACTTAAAAGAAACTGTAAAGAGACAAAGAAGAAAAACCATTAAATTGTTTAATATTTTGAAGAAACCAAAAAATAAAAAAAAAACATTGATGTCGTCGTACAGTGGTTGTAAATGACTTAAGGCGGGTTTAACAATTGCAATGCAATGGCAACTCTGCCCATGTTTTAGTTTCAAAAGAAATGAGTGAGCTGGTTTCCTGTCGCAATCACACAAATACTCTCTCACACACACACATCGCATCACACTGATGACTTATGAAGAGAAAGAAAAAAAAGTAGACGTAAATTGCCATGGTTATGATACGAGAGACAACACACCAACATATGTATTTGCAAATTACTATTTTATTGAAAAATCTAAAGTTTTCTTAATATCGTTTGTTCCCATGCAATTCCATAGCATTCTTTTAACACTAATTCACAGTAATTTTTATTTTGAATCGATTTTTTGCATCTCTTTCTGTCCATTGGTAAGTTCCATACATCTTTCACGCTCACTCATTTCTTTTTTCTTCATTTCATTTCAAAGTTGGGACAATTGACCACACCACGTTTTTTTTTTTTTTCTTTCATCATTGTCGTCGTCGTCGTCACATTTCAAAGAATGTCTGTAACTTTTTCGTTCTTCTTTTACACAATTACACTTACGTTTTTATCACTTTTTTCGATTTTTGCTACTTTTTTTTTGTTTTTGGGTTTTTTAAATTTTTTTTTGGTTTTTTTTATTTTTTAATTTTTTTTCACAAAAAAATGTGATGACAAGTCGTGTGCACAAACTCCACGACCGCTCACCAAAACGGACTCGACTCGTTTGACGTCGGATTGAAAAGAAAGAGACTTTGCATTGCAGTTACTTGATTACTTATCGTTTCGTGTTAGTGCTGGAACCAATCGATTAGAGATGATAAAAAATGTTACGCGTGATAAGGACTTTTCATCAAAAATGGGTAGAATTTTTTTGTAGATTTCCATTTGAAATTTATAAAAGGCAGAGAAAAACTTTTATGTGGCATACCAATTGGTTATCTTTAAATTAGATTTGGTGCCACTAAAATATATATTTTAAAACTCTTTTGGGTCCGATATGGGAAAAGGCATTCTTTTTTATCGTTGAAAAAAGAAAGGGGAAAAACAAGATATATTCCGAATTTCCCATACTTTTTGGTGGCAAAAAAGTAAGAGAAAGAGAGATATAATAGTATACTAGAATTTCGGATACATGGACGATTTGTTCTGGAACCAAGCTAATGATATCTTAACACATTGCAAAAACATCTGTAAGTTTTCTGCCATAAAGAAGGATGTTAAAGCCCTATGAGGGACAACTATTCAGAAATAGAAACGAGTTGAATGCATCCTTTTGCTATAAACCTCAGAGTATTCCCGATATTTGATAGCTACGATGTTTCCTGGACATAAAAAATGGTACCAAATGTGGTACAATATTTCGTACCATTCAATGTGTGCCAACATTGTTGTGGAAAATCTAGAAATACCGATTACCGACTACCATTTAGTCAATATTAGCTGTGTTTTTTACCCTGCAGAGACTTTCGTTAATTGTGTTTCCACAAAAGTTTTGATAAGGGCTACCGAAACGATACTAGTTGCCCATATGTGAAATATTTCACAAAATTAATTGAAATGGAAAGTATGAACCTGTTGCTTTTTATCAGCTAATCGATGTTAGGCTACTCTTTAGATCGATTGGGTCAAAATTAAAGTCAAGGTCAAAACGAATATTTTTTTGATTTTTGATTAAGCTTAAATTTCTTTTTTACTCCGCGGAAGGATGTTTTATAAATGTTATCGTTTAAAATTGATTGAAAAATGTCCAAGAATATAATTGCAACTGTTGAAAAAGATGTAAGGGCTCTTTAGATCGATTATGTCAATGGAAATCTTGAAGACAAGATGCAATGCAAGTCATTTGAAATAATGTAGGGATCCTCAGATTGATTGTGTTAATTTTAAATTCTAACAAATTATTTTAGCAGGGGAGGGTATATTATGTTTGGCATTCCGTTTGCACCGAAAAAGGAACTTTAAAGGAAAAAAATGCATTAACTTCATAATCGGCGTGTTAAAGGAAAATTTGTCTGGATAAAAGTATATATAATACGAATTGATAACCTGTCGAACATTAAGTATATATACAAAAAAGTAATAAAAAAGTGGTAGCTTTATGATTACAACCAAGGCATATATAAGGTCGGACAAGATGAGTACTTTTGACAAGAACATTATTGTGATTTGGTTTTCTTGGATTGATGGTGAAATCGTAATTATGCTGTTTGACAGCTTACTGGCCGACCTTTTGTAGGCCTTGATCATAACATATAAATTTCAACATAACCTTACATTTTTGGTATAATAAAATTTGTTCTGCTTTATAAAAAAATGTTGAAGGGAAATAACTCGCGGATAAGACTGCTTATTTATTAAACCTTACCTTCGACAATTTCATGAAGAAAGCATCAAATACTTTTTAACACGCAGAACAACGACAATTAATTTAATTTCTTTTTGTCTTCAGGCATTTACCACAATCGACCGCATTCGAAATATAATTTTTGGCTACTTCTTTGGCGAATTAAGGTTTCTGTTTGTTTTTAAGATTACATTTAACAACAATAAAATTGAAATATTTTACAAATTTTTTTCCCGACTTGAAAGAGGCGAAACGTAATTTTTTCAACAGCACACAACAAAATGAAATAAAATAAAAAACACCATTCGATTTGATATTTTTTTCAAAACAAATATATTTTCATAATATTTTCGGTATCGAGAAAATACAAAGTGGGAAAATTTGTGAAAGTGATTTCTAAATTGATTTTCATTTTATTTCTTTTTACCCTTCTTGCCCTTGCCCTTTTTCGCCTGCTTGCGACTGCGTTGCTTGCGAAAACGCAGCCATCGCCTTTGTATGGTCCTTGCCGCGCGGTTCATCATAAATAATAGGATTTTCTCTTCCTGCTTGCGTTTCTCTTCCTCTTCTTTGGTTCGAACAATACGATTATATTCCTCCTCTTCGCGGCTATATTCAAGCATAAATTCATCGAATAGTTGCTTTTGTTTTTCATATTCCTCTTGCAAATTCATATTTTCAATCATTTTATCGCCAATGGTTTGATCAAATTTTTTGATCAGCGATTGCAGTTGGATGAGAAGTTTGTTTCTGTCAAAGAAAAAATGTAAATAGTTAATTTTTAAGGTTTTTGAGAAAAATAGTTTAAAATAAGTAAAAAGGCTATATGAATACCCTCCACTATTTGGAAGGAATTTGGCAATTTTCAAAAAATAAAATCCGTTAAAAATTCTGAAATACCGAATGTAGCCGTTATATTAGGGTCTATACGAGGACTCAGACCTGCATAGGCAACTTTTGTCATAAGCCATTACAATATTCAAATGCGAAACTTGGTCATCAAAATACCGAATATAGGGAGTAATATGGGGGCCATATGAAGACGTGAACCTGCACAGACGATTTTCTGTCATAGGCTGTAGTATCCATTACGAACTTCAAATACCCAATTTGAAACAATTCAGGTGAATAATGTCACGAAAGAACCGAATATCGGTAGGTGTTATATTGGGGCTATACGAAGACATGAACCTGCACAGACAATTTTCTGTCATAGGCTGTAGTATCCATTACGAACTGCAAATACCAAATTTAAAACAATTCCCGTGAAAAATGTCGCTAAAATCATCTAAATACCGAATATCATTTCGTTCGGAAGCTAGAGTGTTTTCCACTGACGGATGGATTGACGGACACCACTAAATCGACATAGAATTTTATGCTGATCAAGAATTTATATACATTGTGGCTTCTAAAATCGACCGTGGCATCCGAAATATTATCGTGAAAATATTCTGGAGGTTGTATTAAAGCCATGGGCACGCAAACATTTTGGCCGCAGACCTTGGACATTTCAACAGGACTCAGCATCATTGCAATCAGCACGCGCCACCTATGAATGATTACAAAATGAGGTTTTTCGTTTCATTTCCAGCGCTCAATGGCCACCAAAATCTCCGGATACCAATCAGTATTTTGGAGTATTTTGGAAAGCAAGGTTGGCACTAAAAATTACCAAATTGTCGCTTCACTGGGATAGGGCCAAAATAAGGCAGAGCAACATTAGGCCATCGTGTCACGGCGGTTTCATTCGTCGTTTGAAGACCATAATTCGTGCCAAATGTAACAAATTTGAAAAAATCTAAACTTATTTTAAAATTTGATGCTGTTTCCGAGATGTCGTTCAATTAAATATAAAAAAAAAAAAATTATGGCTTTTGACTTTGTTGCAGTCTTTTATCTCACCCTGTATATATACTTTGTGGGGTCTAAATATATATTACGAGGTATTACAAACTTAATATACCCTCCATATTATGATGGAGGATATAAAAAATTAATTCTGTGACATCTTTCTATGTTAGTCCGGAAGATACTTTTTTGTCTTACTTTTCATCCCTGGCAATTTTCTCCTGTTTCAAATTGTCTTTCAGCACTTTTTCATAGTTTGCCTTTATATGCTCCAGCTCTTCCTGTAGCTCCTTTTGTTTTACCGCACTGGCAGCATGTATTTGCCGTATACTGCGACTTGACTTGATTCTGAAAAATATAGGAAAAATGTTATTTTATTTTCAAATATTTAAAAAAAAAAATCAATTTCCCTTACATTTCCTGTTTGATTTTCACATTATTGTCATATTTACGAAATGAAAGACTTTCCTCGTATTTCTGTATCATTGCCTCCTTGGCAGCCAGTTTCCATTGCAGGTTGATGCGCTGCTTTTTCAATTGGCGTTGGGTCACTGGAACAAAAAAAAAAGCAAAAAACGAATCCTTTAACAACTTCCATATCATTTTCCTCCCCACCAAATTCTCACTTTTTATATTCTTCTTGACCGTTTCATTTTCATGAAAAATTTCATGGATTTTCTTCTCTTTATTCAGTTCACTTATAGCTGATTTCTTGAGACGTTGCTCGGTGATTTTGTGCAGTAACTCGAATGCCTGCAGCAAGGATTTGTCTTTGGGCGATAAATCATCTGCCATATCGGTAATGCATTCCAAAACATTGTAGTTTTCATGAAAATAATCAATGATTTTGATTAAACGATAATCTAAATGGGGTTCCGAATCGCTTGAGTGTGATTTGAGTTTCTGCAAAGAAAGGCAATTTGGATTATTAGCTGTTGAGAATTGAATTTGTAGAGCTTACCCTTTCTCTGATATATTCCATAATGAGTTTTTCACAATATCTGTAGTCGGTATCATCCAAATGCTGTCTCAATGTAATGGGATTCTCGAAGAGGTGAGGTAGAATTAGAGATATTTTCAGTTTTTCAATCGATTCTGTGAGTATTCTCAAAACGCTATTCACCTGGGCCATGCGCTCCAAGGAGAGCTCTGAAAAAGGGGGAAATTAATGAGGAAAACCAATAAAAAATTATCGAATTTCAAGGAACCCCATTAGGAACCATTTTTTTTTTGGGTTTTTAATAGGCTCCACCCCAAAACGACAGGGTATATTAAATATATCACTCTGTTTGCAAAACCTCAAAGGAGCAGAACTTTTTGGTTTAGCTCTCCTATGACGATATCCGCTGATTTTTTGGTATTTATTGGTTGCATTTAAAGGTTGCAACCCCAATTTCCAACCGACTGCGCTATAATTTGGCAGAGCGCGTTCTCAGTGGGTAGTTTAACTACTTGGCTTAAAAAAAATTCAAAATAGTTCCACCTTTTGGTATAGGCCCCATATGGGACCTCCTGATTTTCCTAATTTTATACGTCTCGAACAAAATGTCAGGGTAAAGGTGGGATTACATAAAGCGCTTATCTGGCGGGCTTAAGTCATCGGCTGACTTCTTCGGAAATGAACAAAGGAGCATAGGGCCAAAATCGAACTAAGTCAACCTAAAACTCCTTTGTTTATCTACGAAGAAGCCAGCCGATGACTTAAGCCAACCAAATATGCGCTTTATGCATTTCCACCCTAAATCAGTTTTAGTTTTATAATTCGGCTGTGAAAGTTATCAATAGCCCCAATAATGGTATCTTCTAAATTTTTTTGCAATATTAAAGGTTTTGACCACATTTTCCCAACAAATTACCTGGAATTTATCATTCCGGGTTCTCAGTGGATAGACTAACTTCTGTCAAACGTATTTAATAAGAGGTATGGACTTGCACTTCCAAATTCCATATTCCATTCCATATATCGAGTATTCACAAGGTGTAGGGTATAAAGAGCCGTGCATTTTTATACCTTCAGCCATATGGCTAGAGACGGTATATAACATTTTATACGGCTAAAACGTGCCATATCTAAATAACGGTTTTAAACCCTGGGCCTCTTTGGACCAAATCCGTTTCAGGACATTTGGAGTCGATCTAGCGACGCCCTGGTGAACACGATAACTTCCAAAGGGAGTATCCGATTTGATCCAAATTTGGTACATCATAATATTATTGCCAAACTTAGATCGAGTTAGGGATAGGCAATATCGGTGCACTCCTTCTGATACCTCCCCCACAAAATGTCAACATTTTCAAAGAAAATAATTTACTGCACAGAAAGAGAAAGGATAATCCGATTTTGTTGCAACTCTGCAAATTCTAATATTTGCATCAGTGCTAGGTTAGGTGAGGAAATGGACAATATCGCTTCACTCCATCAAGTACCTCCCCCACAAAGGATCAAAATTTTGAATAATTTTAACTCTTATAAAATGTGATGTAAGTGTCCGATTGTCTTTAAATTACACACATCACAATATTTTTATTAACTCAAGGTCTGGTGTGAAATTAAAATATCGGTCCATTCCTTCTGCTACCTCCCCCACATAGGGTCAACGTTTTGAATATCCATGAAGGTCATAAGACACGAAATTAACATCCGATTCCACTTGACACATCTCAATAAGACTTGGCACATCTCAATATTTCCATCAACGCAAAATCAGTTATAAATATGGTAGAGATCGGACCATTTCTTCTGGTAACTCCCTCGCATAAGGTTCAAGATTATGAAAAACAAAATGCTCAAAGGAAGCGAAATAAGCGTCCCACTATCTTCAACTTTCCATATTTTCCAAAAATTTGCACATATCTCATATAAAGTATAGAAAGTAGTTGATATACTCCAAATCTGGCACGTTGTGATGTTTATATCAGTCTTAGGTCAAATTAATCAATATTCGCCAACTGCTTCGGAAGGGTGAACAGTTTCAATAATCATAACTCAAGGCTGGGTGTACACATCTGTCGGCAAAACCGACTGATACTAATTTATTTGTTTGTTAGCAAAAATTTCATTCTCCCACCCACAATCTTGGATATTAAATTGATATATTTTTTCTCCTGGGAACCTTTAGTCGTATATTTTGTATATTTTCTTTGTTCACTGTTTGGATTTTGGGGTTATGACTTACCATCGTTATCCATTTCGTTTTTTGCTTTTTACCAGAAGTTTTCTTTGTTGACCAATGTTTTTCTTGTCCCAAATTTCTTCCACTTTCTCCAACACTGAGACTTTAAGATTTGGGTTCCGTAAAACCTAATTACAGTAGGAATTTCAATAGAAATTTAAAATAATAGAATTGAACAATAATAAAATGCCCACAAATGAAAAGCAATTGGTTACTATGGTTTTGTTGTTGTTCATTCAATGGAGCTGTGTCAACAAAGCAAACCAAGTGAAGGTTGTGAACGGAAGTCAGACAGGGAAACTGATTTTTAAGGGAGGAAGTTCGTCATTCTCTTAAATAAAGGGAAAACAGTCACAAAATCTAAAATGTCTTCTTATTGAATACCAAGAGTTCTTCTCATTGGAGACCAAAAGTTCTTATCCCAGAAGACCAAAAGATCTTCTTCCATAGGACCAAAAGGTCTTCTTCTATAAGACTAAAAGGTTCTCTTTTAGAAGACCAAAAGGTCTTCGCATGGAAGTCTAAAAAGACCTCTTATAGAATACCAAAAGGGTTTTTAAAGGTCTTCATAGAAGACCAAGAGATCTTTTCAAAGAAGAGCAACAGAACTTCACACAAAGTGCAAAAAAAAAACAAGTAAAAATTTTCAGCATTTCTTCGAATACCCTCCACCATTTGCAACGAACTTGGCAATTTAAAAAAAAATAAATAAAATCCGTTAAGAATTCTACTAAAATCTTAAAAATTCTGAATGTAGCCGTTATATTAGGGTCTATATGACGACTTGGACCTGCATGGGCAACTTTTGTCATACGCCATTACAATATTCAAATGCGAAACTTGCAAAATATCGAATATCGGGTGCTGCCGTTAAAAGGGGCAATTCAAAGACGTGGACCTGCACAGACAATTTTCTGTCATAGGCTGCAGTATCCATTACGAACTTCAAATACCAAATTTGAAACAATTCCGGTGAATAATGTTTCTAAAATCATCAAAATACCGAATATCGGGAAGTACCATTATATGGAGTCTACACCAAAACGTGGACCTGCACAGACAATTTTCTGTCATAGGCTGTAGAATCCATTATGAACTTCAAATACCAAATTTGAAACAATTCCGGTGAATGATGTCGCTAAAATCATCAAAATACCGAATATCGGGTGGTGCCGTTATATGGGGGCTATACGAAGACGTAGACCTCCACGGACAATTTTCTGTCTTAGGCTGTAGTATCCATTACAAACTTCAAACACGAAATATGAAACAATTCCAGTGAATAATGTAGCTAAAATCATCAAAATACCGAATATGGGGAGGTACCATTATATGGGGGCTATACGAAGACGTGGACCTGCACACGCAATTTTCTGTCATAGACTGTAGTATCCATTACGAACTTCAAATACCAAATTTGAAAGATTTCCGGTGAATAATGTAGCTAAAATCATCAAAATACTGAATATATGAAGGTAACATTATATGGGGGCTATACGAAGACCTGGACATGCACAGACAATTTTCTGTTATAGGTTGTATTGACCATTACGAATTTCAAATACCAAATTTGAAACATTTCCGGTGAATAATGTAGCTAAAATCATCAAAATACCGAATATGGGGAGGTACCATTATATGGGGGCTATACGAAGACGTGGACCTGCACACGCAATTTTCTGTTATAGGCTGTATTGACCATTACGAACTTCAAATACCAAATTTGAAATAATTTCGGTGAATAATGTCGGTAAAATCATCAAAATACCGAATATATGAAGGTACCATTATAGGGGGGCTATACGAAAACATAGACCTGCAAAGACAATTTTCTGTCTCAGACTGTAGCATCTATTACGAACTTCAAATACCAAATTTGAAAGATTTCCGGTGAATAATTTCCCTAAAATCATCAATATATCGAATATCGGGAGGTACCATTATATGGGGGCTATAAGAAGACGTGGACCTGCACAGACAATTATCTGTCATAGGTTGTAGTATCCATTACGAACTTCAAATACCAAATTTGAAACAATTCCGGTGAATAAGGTTGCTAAAATCATCAAAATACTGAATACCGGGAGGTACCATTATATGGGGGCTATACGAAGATGTAGACCTGCACTGACAATTTTCTGTCATAAGCTGAGGTATCCATTACGAACTTCAAATACCAAAATTTGAAACAATTCCGGTGAATAATGTCGCCAAAATCATCTAAATACCGATTTCGGGATGTACTTTTATATGGGGGCTATACGAAGGTGTGGACCTGCACGGACAATGTTCTGTCTTAGGTTGTAGTACCCATTACGAATTTTAAATACCGAATTTGAAACAATTCCGGTAAATAATGTCGCTAAAATCATCAAAATACCGAATATCGGGAGGTACCGTTATATGGGGGCTATACGAAGACGTGGACCTACATGGCCCATTTTCAATACCAAAATTCCTGCAGACATAACATACATTTGAGTAAAATCAACCTACTTCATTTCGTTCGGAAGCTAGAGGTATTTCCACAGGTGGACGGACGGACGGACATGGCTAAATCAACATCGAATTTTATGCTGATCAGGACTATATATATAATTTGTAGGGTCTAAAATGTATATTTCGAGTTGTTACAATGACGGAATGAAAAACTTAATATACCCTCCATACTATGTATGGTGGAGGATATAAAAACGCCAATAATCTTCCATAATAAAAAATGCGTCCAAAATTTAGTTTACAGTACATTTCGGTACACAAAAAGTTATTCATATTTTTTATTAATTTTTTTTTTTGTTATTGTTTATATGTATATTTTTTTGCGTATATGCATATAATATCTTATATTTTACTGTATTGTTACCACAAAACTGTAGACTTACACACATATATGTATAGCTATGTATGTGTGTAGGTTTGCTTATGCTATAGCGAGACAAAAAGGAAATGGACTAAAAATTAAAAGAAAAAAATGCTAAAACAAAAATTGGAAAAAAGACTGTAGAATGTAAATAAAAACATTAACTAAAATTCAAAGACATAAACAGGATGAGATGAAAAAACTGCAACCAACTTCAGACTGCTGTCATTTCTGCTGCAACTCGACTGACAGCTGTAAAAATTATTCCAGTGACAGCTCATTATCTTGTTTACAAGCGTACAAAAGCATTTTGGTGAGAATTTTGCAGAAAAAAAATTTATTCGTGATGGAATTCAAGCGTGATAGTGTGATTTTTTATATTTGGCTGGAAAATGACACAAGTGGCTATCGTTAGAGCACTCAAGCATTTAGATGTGAATAAATCTTTTGGGTCTCGTACCATCTCTCGTTACTGGTAGTGAACTGGTAGCGTAGCCCCGCGGTGAAGGAAGTGGACAGAAGAAAGCAGCAACATCAGCAGAAATGGTTCGAAAAATAAAGAAGCGACTTGATCATAAGCCGCGTCGCAGTGGCCGAAAAATGGCACGTGAGCTGAACATATCGAAATATTCCATTCGGCAAATATTGAAAAATGAGCTTGGGGTAAAGCCATTGAACTTTCAAAAAAATTTGCAAGAATTTACACCGTAACAGAAAGAAAATAAATTCAAAAGAGCTAAAGAGTTTCTTCGCTTGGCCGAAAGTGATCAACTGCCGAATTTGATTCTCTTCTCGTCGCAGTGGCCGAAAAATGGCACGAGAGCTAAACATATCGCAATATTCCTTTCGGCAAATATTGAAAAATGAGGTCGGGGTAAAGCCATTGAACTTTCAAAAAAATGGCAAGAATTTACACCGCAACAGAAAGAAAAGTGGACTCAAAAGAGCTCAAAAGGTGGGAATGCATAAAGCGCTTATTTGGCTGGCTTCTTCGGAAATGAACAAAAGGGCTAAAATCGAACTATGTCAACCTTAAACCCCTTTGTTTCTCTACGAAGAACCCAGCCGATGACTTAAGCCAGCCAAATAAGCGCTTAATGTATTCCTAATTAGTGGCAAGTGGTCGAAAGTGGTGGATTGCCGAATTTGGTTATCCCCGATGAGAAAACCTACGTTGTCCAGCAGTTTGTAAACGAACAAAATTATCGTGTTTTTCGAAGAGGTCAGCTAAAAATGTGCACCTTCCGTTGGCAACCAGAACTCAAGCGCCGGCCATGGTGATGGTGGTGTGGGCCGCCATAACAGCCGATGGTCGCTCTCAGCTCGTATTAATCGACCGTGACATCAGAATAAATGCTGAATATTATCGCGAAAATATTCTGCAGCTTTGGGCAGGCAAACATTTTGCCGCAGACCTTTGACATTCCAATAAAACTCAGCACCATGGCACTCAGCACGTGCCACCCAAGAATGGTTACAAAATGAGGTTCCTCGCTTCATTTCCATTCTCCGCTCGTATTAATCGACAGAGGCATCAGAATACCCAATATTATCTCGAAAATATTCTGGAGGGTGTATTGAAGCCTTTGGGCAGGCAAAAATTTTGGCAGCATACCTTGGACATTCCAACAGGACTCAGCACCATGGCACTTAGCACACGCCACCCAAGAATGGTTACAAAATGAGGTTCTCGCTTCATTTCTAGCGCACAATGGCCACCGGATACCAATCCGTTGGACTATTGTGCGTGGAGTGTTTTGGAAAGCAAGGTTGGCACTAAATAATACCAAAGTGTCTATCACATCAAGCAAGTGCTTCGCCGGGAATGGACCAAAATAGCGCAGAGCAATATTCGAGCAGCGTGTGAGGGGTTCATTGGCCGTTTGAAGGCCATAATTCATGCCAAAGTTGACCAATTCGAACAAATCTAAACTTATTCTAAAATTTGATGCCATTTCCGATATTTTTTGCTTTCATTCAATAAAATTTAAAAAAATGTAAAAATTATGTCATTTTACTCTGTTGCAGTTGTTTTTTATCTCACCCTGTATATGGATCTTAATTTTCTATAAAAAAATATATTTTACAAGGAATTTTGAAACAAATAAAAAAACCATATAAATCTTAATTTTTTTATAAAAAAAAAAAATAATTTACAAGTTATTTTGAAAAAAAAATTAAGAAAAAACATTAAATGATATTAAAAAGCATCTTAATTTTTTTTTAAAAATAATATTTTACAAGAATTTTGAGGAAATTAAAATACTAAATTGAGGTTTAAAAAAAGGGATGTGGTTCTCAATTTTGTTAAAATAAAAGTTAAAAAAATATTTTACAAAAAATTTTGAGAAAACTAAAAAAATCAAAATAAATTTAATAATTTACATTGTTTTTTTTTTATTTGTTATGAATATATTTTTGTTTTAAGTTTAAGTCTAAACACTTAGGTAATACAATGCTTTGTGTTATGTGTTTTTTAATATGTGTCTTATTTTTTATTTTATGAAAATAACTACTTTTTCTTGGATATTTTTTCCATGGGTAAATTAAATTAATATTAAAAATCATTTATAACTTAGGCTAAGATAAACAGTAAGTTTTTTTCTTTTTAATAACAAAATGTAGTTTTTTTACACAGAGGAATTTTTTTTCCTTTTTTTCTTTTAATTTTGAATTTTTGCCTAAAACATGGGGAGGGGGGGTTAATCTTTTTAAGATTATTTAAAACTAAAAAAAATAAAACGAAAAAAGTGAAAAAATTTGTTCTAGATTTGTGTGTTGGGTTGCGTATTCAAATTCATAGTTTTATTAAGACATTTAAACAAATCATTTCAATTTCTTATAAATCAAGTTTATTTTTTTTTATTAAATTATGAGACATATTGTTTCATTTCTACATATTTTAATTATTGTTTTTTTTGTTTATTATTATTATTAAAAAGATTATTAACTTCAGCCAATTGCACACTTAAAATCCTGTAATATGTTTATGTAACTATTTAAAAAAAATATATATATTTATTTTAAAAAAAAATATTTTTATTTTTTATTAATAAACTAAAATAAAATGAGGCAGTCTATAAAATATAGTTTTTTTTTTTAATAAAAAGAAAATATGTGTATTTTGTAAAAAATAGTCAAAAAGAAGGCAGTGATGGGGTAAAACAAGTTGTTAAGCCAAAATGGGGCTATACCAAAAAAAGTGAACCGATAATGAATATTTTCGGCAAGGAGTTAGTTTACACCCTGGAAAGTCAAAATGTCAGATTACAAATGATTTTGTGAGAAATTGGGGCCCAAGACGTTCAACATTCCACGAAACCAGAGGGACTATAAAAAGGAGCAAGACCAAAAACTGATGCTTTTTTGAATAATTTTTTTTTCGCGGGAAGGTCAAATACCCACTGAGAACACAAAATGTCAAATTACAGATGATTTGGTTGTATATTAGGGGCCAAAACGTTCAAAATACAGAAAATCTGGAGGTACAATTAAAAGGGGCTATACCAAGTAGTGGATATTTGAGGAGTGAGGAGTTAAAATAGCCATAGAGAAACCGAAATATCAAAATGCAGCAGATTTGATTGGAAACTTGGAACCGAAATATCGAAAATCAGGAGGTCCCTTCTAATTGTAGTTTATTAAAAAGTGGGCATACATTGAATATTTTTTGGCAAGGAGTTCAAATGTCGACTGATAATCCGAAGACTCAAGTTAAAGCTGATGTTGTTGGAAATTGAAGCCGAAATCTTCAAAATACTTAAAATCCGGGGGCAATTATAAGGGCCAAAAACTTGAGCTTTATTGAATATTTAAATACTTTTTGCGAGGAGTTAATATTGATAAACCGAAATGTGAAAAAACAGCGGATTTTGTCCGAAATTAGGAGCCAAAACGTTCAAAATACAGAAAATCTGGAGGTACAATTAAATGGGACTGTACAAAAAAGTGGGTATTTCAGGAGCGAGGAGTTAAAATAGCCACAAAAAAAAAGAAAATGTCAAAACAAAGCTAATTTGTTTGGAAACTTGGTGCCGAAACTCTGAATATAACGAAAATCAGAAGGTCCCTTCTAATTGTACTTTATCAAAAAGTGGGCCTACATTGAATATTTTTTGGTAAGGAGTTCAAATATCGACTGATAATCCGAAGACTCAAGTTAAAGCTGATATCATTGGAAATTGAAGCCGGAATCTTCAAAATAACGAAAATTCTGAGGTATAAATAAAAGGCGCTACACCAAAAACTTGAGCTTCATTGAATATTTTTTTCGTGAGTACGTCAAATACCCACTGAGAACTGGGAAATCTGCAGTAACAGCTGATTTGTTTTTGAATAGGTATCAAACATTAAAAATATTGAAAATCCGAGGGTACCCTAATATAAAGGTTCATCCCAAAAAGCGGTTTTTTTAATAAATATGTTTTGCGAGGAGTTAAAAAAAAAAAACACGGAGAAACCGAAATGTGAAAAAACAGCTGATTTGGCTTGAAATTAGGGACCAAAATGTTCAAAATATAGAAAATCCGGAAGTACAATTAAAAGGGGCTAAATCAAAAAGTGAATGTTTATTGAATATTTTTTGGTGAGGAGTTAAAATAACCACAGCGGAACCGAAAATGTCCAAATACAGCTGATTTGTTTGGAAATTTGGAGCCGAAATACTTCAAAATGCCGAACATCGGGAGGTACCCTTATAATTGTACTATGCCAAAAATTGGGCTTACATTGAACATTTTTTCCGAGGAGTTAAACTAACCACAAATAATTTAAAATATCAAATTACATCTGATTTGGTTAGGAATTAAGTGCCAAAATCATGAAAATAAGGAAAATGGGGAGGTACCGTTATTATTGTACTATACCAAAATGTGGATATTTATCAAATATTTTTTGCGAGGAGTTAAAATAACCTCGGAGAAACCGAAAATGTCAAAATACGGCAGATTTGTTTGGAAACTTGGGGCCAAAACTTTAAAAATACCGAAAATCGGGAGGTACCCTTATAATTGTACTATATCAAAAAGTAAATAGTTATTAAATATTTTTTGTGCGAGGAGTTAAAATACCAGAGAGAAACCAAAAATGTCAAAATACAACAGATTTGTTTGGAAATTTGAAGCAGAAATCTTCAAAATATGGATAATCGGGAGGTACCCTTATAATTGTACTATGCCAAAAAGTGGACCTACGTTGAATATTTTTTGCGAGGAGTTAAAATAGCCACTGAGACACCAAAATGTCAAAAAACAGGTGACTTGGTTGGAATAGAAGTCGAAATATTGAAAATACCAAACATCGGGAGGCACCCTTATAATTGTATTACACCAAAAAATAGGATTACACTAAACATTTTTTTGCGAGGAGTTAAGCTACGCACAAAGGATTTGAAATATCACACTACACCTAATTTAGTTAGAAATTAGGAGCCAAAATCATGAAAATGACAAAAATGGGGAGGTACCGTCATAATTGTACTATACCAAAAATGTGAATATTTATCAAATATTTTTGTGAGGAGTTAAAGTAGCCACGGAGAAACCGAAAATGTCAAAATAGAGCTGATTTGTTTGGAAATTTCGAGCTGAAATCTTCGCAACACCGAACATCAGGAGGCACTCTTATAATTGTACTATGCCAAAAAAATTGGCCAACATTGAAAATTTTTTGCGAGGAGTTAAAATAACCACTGAGACACCAAAATGTCAAAAACAGTTGATTTACTGGAACTGAAGCCACACAAGAATGGTTACAAAATGAGGTTCGTCACTTCACATCCAGCGCACAATGGCCACCAAAATCTCCGGATACCAATCCGCCAGCCAGCAAGATTGGCATTAAAAAAAATACCAAAGTGTCGATCACCTCAAGCAAGCGCTTCGCCGGGAATGGGCCAAAATTCGGGCATCGTGTGACGGTTTCATTGGCCGTTTGAGGGCCATAATTCGTGCCAAAGGTGACCAATTCGAACAAATCTAAACATATTCTAAAATTTCATGCTATTTCCGACATTTTTTGCTTTCATTCAATAAAATTTAAAAAAAAAAATGTAAAAATTATGGCATTTGACTCTGTTGAAGCTTTCTTATTTCCTCCTCCGACCTCCTTTCAAAAAATTTTTTGGTCTTTTCCAGAACCTGCAAGAATCTACTAGTTTTTGGAATTTTTTTCGATATCATAGAATGAAAAGCAATTATCGTAATAAAAACTTTTTCATTCTTGCAGTTCAAAAAATTTTTTGGTCTTTTCCAGAACCTGCAAAGATTCTACTAGTTTTGCAATTTTTTTCGGTATCATAGAGGGAAAATCGATTATTGTAATAAAAACGTTTACATTCTTGCAGTTCTGGAACAGCCCAAAAGAGTGAGACATTGACAATTTTTTGCAAGTAGGTCACGGTTGTGAATAAGGCAACCGTATTTCTTAAAGGTTGGGGCAACAAACTCCAGATACATGCTTAAAGTCTTCGGCCTTTAACACAAGACTTTGGATGTCAGAAGGTGAGAGCTAGAGGGAGGTACATTTCTTATGATGGGCCACACGACCTTTCAATGTCTAGTCTGAACGTAGAAACTTTGAAAATATCGAAAATTTTGAGGTTCCATACCAACGAGGTACATTTCTTGTGATGGGCCACACGACCTTTCAATGTCTAGTCTGAACGTGGAAACTTTGAAAATATTGAAAATTTCGAGGTTCCATACCAACGAGTTGACCACCTTCATTGCCATTTTTTTGCAAGGAGGTCCCAGTCGTGAATAAGGCAACCGTATTTGTTAAAGGATAGGGCTACAAATTCACAAACTTGCTATTCGGCCTTCAACACTTGGATTTTGGTCGTCAGAAGGTGGGAAATCCCATTCACAGGGAGAGCAAGAGCAATGTTGTCTCATCAATTTCATTCTAGAGTGTCTTTTTACGTCAGAAGGTGGGATATAACATTCACAGGGAATGCAAGAGGGCGGTACTCTTCTTATGATTGGCCTACACAACCTTTCAATGTCTAGTCTGGTCTAGTCTGGATATACTTAAACTTGGACATATGTAAACCATTTCGGAATACTAAATATCCTAGGACAAAATTCCTAGACAAAAGCTTTTTTTCAAAGCATTTCATATTCCATTGAAAAAACATAACCTCCAAAGGCTCCTCTGGTTCTTTACTTAAAAAAAAATGTTGGGTCATCAATTCCATTCTGGGGTGTTTTATTGGTTTTGTACTAAGAGAAATGGAGACTTCATATTTTTCACAAACAACTTGTAATGAAATTCATTTAAAACTAAAAAGGAGGAAAATGGAAAACAAATTAAAAGGAGAACTTGAAATAAAGACATTACAAATAACATGGTTCCAAAAAAAAAAAAAAAAATAATAATAATGGGAGGTTGGGGGATGATGGAGACATGACATATGTAACCAAAGAGTAATAGGCATCTAATATATTAACCATATACTAAAGAACAACAACTCACCAAAAACACTTAATAAAATTTAGTTATTTTTTTTAAAGCCAAAATTATTTCACAAAGACGAATACCTAGAAATGAGGGGGGTGTACAACCTTTTTTGCTCTCTCTCTCTCTCTCTCTCTCTCTCTCTATCTCTCTCTATCTCTCTCAAATATGTGGTTTGTTTGATATTCCTTATGTCTTAAACACTTGCTTGGTCCATTTCCACCTCTTCGCCCGGTGGTGTTGCATTTTGCCTGGTGTTTTCCCTGTCTGCTGTTGTGGCTGCTTCCTCGCTTTCCAATTCGTTGGTTTCTTTTGCATTTTGGCTAGGATTCTCCTCCTTGGGGGATAATTTATTATTTGAAAATTCCTGATGCGTCTGTGGCGGATGTTGTTGTTGTTGTTCACTACCCCATTCTATTAAATACTGCATTTGGCCATTGGGTAGCTTACGTTTGGCACGTATGGAGAATTGTTCTCCCGATTCGATACGATTAACAATACCAAAATATTTATTAACAGTTTGTTTTAAATCTTCATGAGATTGCTGTGCGTTCGACGAGGCTGGCGGAGCATGTGCGGATGATGACAATGACGATGAGGAGGAATTTGTGATCGTCGATGAGGCGGATGATTGATTTGAGGAGACTGAATTTCGACGACTGGTGTTGGGGGAACTTTTTGGTGGTCGTTGTCTTAGGCGGCGACCATGTGTGGGTATTATGGGTTTTGATTCGGCATTTGTAATATCTTTCGCTGCTGTCGCCTCTGTGCTAGTCGGAGATATGGAGCTCGACGATGGACTGTTATTGGCCGCCGCCAGCAAATTAACTGAATTTGAAATTGAAGAGATTGATGATTTTGAAATTGACGCTGTTGTTGTATTTTGAAATAATGAGGCAGCCGTTGTTGTGGAGGCTGCAGCAGCTGCTAATAAATCTTTGGCATGTATGGGATAATAATTTGTTGGAATAGGATTTATGGTGGTTGTACTAATGACCTGGAAATAAAAACAGAGAAAAAGAAAAAAAAAAACAATTTATGGAGGAAATTTGAAAAATAGTATCAGTCAGTTTTGTCGACAGATGTACAGGTTGAGATGAAAAAACTGCAACCATCTTCAGACTGCTGTCATTTCTAAGCCATCCACAAGTGGTCATGGTTAGAGCACTCCAGTATTTAAATGTGAATAAATCTTTTGTGTCTCATACCATCGCTCGTTACCGTGATACTGGTAGCGTAGCCCGACGGACGGAAGAAAAAAGCAACATCAGCAGAAATGGTTTGAAAAGTAAAAAAAGCGATTTGATCGAAACCCTCGTGGCAGTGACCGAAAAATGGCTCGTGAGATGAACATATCGCAATATTCCATTCGGCAAATATTGAAAAATAAGCTCGAGGTAAAGCCATTGAAATTCCAAAAAAGTGCAGAACTTACACCGCAACGAAAAGAAAATAGACTCAAAAGAGCTAAAGAGTTGCTTCGCTTGGCTTGGAAAGTGGTGAACTGCCGAATTTGGGTTTCTCCGATGAGAAAACATTCATTGTCCAACAGTTTGTAAACAAACAAAATGATCGTGTATACATGCCAAAGAGATCAACTGAAAATGTGCACCTCGGTTGGCCACCAGAACTCAAGCGCCGGCCATGGTGATGATGTGGGCCACCATAACAGCTCTCCGCTCAGAATAACAGCTCTCCGCTCAGAATAAATGCCGAATATTATCGCGAAAATATTCTGGAGAGTGTATTAAAGCCTTCGGCACGCAAACATTTTGGATGAAGGGTACCTGAAGGATTTGACAGATATATATCATATTCACAACGGATCTTGCGTTAGGAAAAATATTTGGATGTGTGAAGTTTCGCTTTCTTTGAGAGTTTTGTTTTCCAAATCTTTAACCCTATGTGGGGGAGGTAGCAGAAGAAATGGTCCTATCTGTATCATCTTTATGACATATCTTGTTTTGATGGATATATTGAGATGTGCCAAGTCTGAATGGAATCGGATGTTAATTTTGTGTTTTATGATCTCCATGGATATTCAAAATTTTGACCCTTTTTGTGGGGGAGGTACCAGAAGGAGTGGACCGATATATTCCAACTTCATCCCAGACCTTGGGTTAATAAAAAATATTGTGACATGTGTGAATTGAAGAGGATCGGATGCTTATTTCAGATTTTATGATTGTTTAGGTTATTCAAAACTTTGACCCTTTTTGTGGGGGAGGTACCAGAACGAGTGGACCGATATATTTCAACTTCACCCCAGACCTTGAATTAATAAAAACATTGTGATATGTGTAAATTGAATAGTATCGGATGCTTATTTCGGATTTTATGATCATTTTAGATATTCAAAACTTTGACCCTTTGTGGGGGAAGTCCCAGAAGAAATGATCCGATCTCTACCATCTTTATGACACATCTTGTGTTGATGAAAATATTGAGATGTGACGCACCAGCCAGCCAGCCCGACAGACGGACGGGCATCGTTAGATCGACTCAAAATATCCTAAAACAGATTTGGTCTAATACCGATATTGCGATGAGGCACATTTCGGCCGTATCAAATGATATATACCCTCCCTCTCTGACTCACCTCAACATTGGCTGACTGTCTGCGTATACGCCTTCGACGCACTTCTTGATTCGGTCCAATTGTTATATCTTTGGCACTCAGTCTTCGTTTAATGGTTCTCACGGTCCTCGGCTGACCGGCAGCCTTGGAGCTTAGTTTAGGAAACAATCCCGTCGTTTTCAGCGCCGCCAAATTCGAACTGAAATCCAAGCCATTGACCAGACCAAAACTAACGGATTTTCTACCGGCCGTACCACTGCCACTGGCCGTCGCCGATGATGATTGGGGACTTTTCTTCTTGGGCGTGATCATACGAAATGGATTATTTTGCCCCAAAAAGTTTTTTGGCGGCGGTATTATCAAATCCAGTGAGGTACAGCGCGAACTGCTGCTAGAATTTTCATCCGAAGATGAATCGATTAATCGCTGTTTTTCCACATAGCTTTTGGTAAGGGAGAAGGCTTTGCGTTTCCGCGAACTTTTCTCTCGGGCAGTCGTTGTTTCTGTTATCGGTTTTTCATTGCTTTCTTCCTTTTTGGGCGAACTGGCTATAGTTGCCTTGGCATCTTCGGTTTTATTATTAATACTGAGTATTGCATCGTTGGCATTATCATCTTCCACATCGAGTTTTTCCAGCGTTGATGTTGATGGGATCATTTTGTGTTCACTCTTTTGTTCCTCCATTTCTGTTAAATTTTCCAGGCTTTTGGTTTTCTTCTTGGCCTTATCCAAAATAATTTTTATGGGTATCTCATCATCGGAGGTGTCATCAAATGCATAAATATCCCTGGGACATTTATCCCCCAATGCTTTGGGTTTTGAGGTGGGTGTTTGATTGAGAATTTCATGGGATTTGTTAAATTGAACATCCTGATTTTCTGGAGCCTCGGGTAGAAGTTTTAGTTTCAAATCATTGAGAATGAAATCATCATTTATAATTTGATCTTTCTCCAACGCTATGGGTTGTACAAATGGTGGTCCATTTGTTCGCAGGGCAAAGAAGTAGTGATCCCTTTTAATTTCCTTGCCACCCACAAAACGTTCGGTATTATCCTTTAGAGTGTTTTTCAGTTTTTCCAGAAATTCATTTTCGGGCATGGATTTCCACTGGAAAATAAAGTTGAAATTAAAATGGGGTTTTATACATTTTACGGTACTAACACTACTACTACTTACCTCCTTAGCTATGGGCAAACTGATACGTTTCTCCATGGCAAAGGGGAAAATGTCCTTTAGCAAATGATGATATTTGTGATTTTGATGTTTCTTCATGGTGGACAGATTGTAGATAATCAAATGCAACAGATCCACCCAATCGATTTGCAGGCGCCTTAAATACTCCTCACCCTTGTTGCACACCGTACAGCAGAATACAAAGAAGCTGCAAATTCGAAACACATTACAATTTGTTTATTAGATCGCGAAATGGCGTAGTGGAAACTTACACATCTCCTCGTAGAAGGCTGCCCTTGAATTTCTGCGAACACTCAATGTGATACCAGTTGAGACAATGCCAGCACTGCAACATGTTGTGATCGAATTTTCCCGCTTTGCCACAATAACAATAGATTTGTTGCTCATTCACCCGATGTTTGCTGTCCCAGCTAAGGGAATTGAGCTGAAAAGAAAAATAAACAATTCATTAAGGGAAATTAAATGGCACGATTGCAATACCCACATCATATGGTAATTGAAGACAAGCCTCCTCAACCTGTAAAGGTTCAATTTCCATATCGTCGTCGTCGACCTCCTCCTCTTCCTCCTCTTCATCGTCGGAGTGTGAGCCCAGCTTCATGGGCTTGTCACAACGTTTGCATAACCATACTCCACTATTCTTTGACGTTTCCAGGGTACATTTCCGATGATAACCCCGGCCACAACGTTCACAAATCTCCACTTTTGAATCGGGCTGCTGTTGTTTGCATGCCACACACATGGCCTGGTCTTTTGCCTGATTGCTGGAATGTGCCGTGGAATCATTGCCAGCACCGCCAAGTTTACGCATTTCCTCGGCCTTGCACCATTGTTCGGTTTTATCATCGAAACGTATCAGAAATTGATTTTGGGCTCCATCAATGACTGTTCCCAAATAGAAACGGCCATCTTGGCGTTTGATAAAAACATCTTCACCATTTATAAAGGGTGGCGGCGGTGGCGGTGTTGTTGGTGGAGGGGGAGTTGCAGATAAGGACATTGTGCAGTTGTTATGAGTTCCCACTTTCACTTCCGGTGAGGGTGGTGTGGGTGGAGTAAGAGGCGCATTGACTGGGGCCATTGCTCCTGTGTTACTCGATGTTATGGCTGTGACTTTATTGGCCCCTCTGCCCACCACCACCACCTCCTTCTCCTCATTTTCCTCCTGGGCCATTTCTTCTATATTTTGGGCCACATTTGCAAAATTTTGCTTGGTTGTGCTAATGTTATGGGAACTCTGGATGCCAGGATTTGATGCTGACACCGACGTCGATGATGAAGTACTTGGACTACTTATGTTACTCGTCGTTGTACTGATGCTATTCCCATGGGATTTATTCGCTGAATTTAAAGAGGCTGTGGGGGGAGTATTTTCGGGTGTTGTGGGTGGGGTGTGAGGAGTGGTCGCCGTAGTAGTCGAATCTGGTTCATCAATCACCAAAGCATTTGATTCATAGATTTCGCTGGAACTGACCGAGGAGGGTGGCAGCGGTGGACCACTTTCTATTATGGCCTTGTGTTGTATGGCTGGTATTATGGGTGAGGGTTGCTGGGCCGGAGTGGAGGCCAACGAATTGGAGTTGGATGATGAGGAAGTGGTATCGGTATATAAATTATTAATGCATATATTTATGCGATCCAATACCACGGTTGAGGAATTTCCCGCATTTGTGGGCAGTTGTGCTCCTGGCCCGGCACTAGAGCCACCAACACCACCTCCACCTGAGACTTGCATTTGGTTTGTGGTGGTGCTGGGTATATTTGCCAATATTTTGGAATTTCCAATGCTGGGCGATTCATTGGCTACATAGTATTGAGGCATATGAAGGGGAGTTGTGTTTGCCGCGGCATTTTGAGCAGATGGTGCTGCCGCAAAATGTTGTTGGGCTGTGGTGAAATGATGCTGTGCCAACAATTCTGGGGTGTGATGGAAATTTTGTTGTTGTTGCTGCTGCTGGTGCTGTTGCAATAGATGTTGTGGGAAAATGTGTTGTAAAGTTTTCGAGTTATTCAAATTGAAAACATGCTGAGGAGCTGGCTGCTGCTGGAAATTTGATGCTATTGGATTTCCGGCCGCTGCTGAGGAGGAGGTAACAATTCGAATATTGCCTTGATTCAAGGCAGCTGTTAGTCTTTGTTGCTCTGGACTTTGTACTGGTGCTTGGTGTTGATGCGATGCAAAATTATTTGTAATCAATATTGTATTGGGATGAGCATGTCCGGTGGGAGGACTTGTTGCCAAGGCTGTACCCGGAGCTGTGGTATAGAAACGTTGCTGTGGTGTTCCCAAGGCAGCTGCCGCCGCTGTTGTGGTGTAAAAAGCCTTCTCTAGAGGACTGGAGGTTAGCTGTAATTGCCTGGGATCGGCATACAAACCACCTGAAGCCGCCACAGCAGCAGATAACTGTTGCTGCGTGTGATGAGGATGTGCATGGGTCTGTTGTGTGTGAGGGGGATGATGGTGTTGTTGTTGTTGCTGGTGCTGCTGCTGATGTGGATGGCTGTAAAATGAACTCAAAACACTGCTTTGAGGTGGTGAAACCGCAACATGTTGAGCCATTTGGCCATGTGGCAATTGGCCCTGAACTCCCGGTAAGTTTGGAGCATTGAACTGGTTATTCATCATTTTTGAATGCTTAGTTGTGGACTTTCAAAATCTAATTTTAAAAAGGATTTATTTTTGCGCGAAGCTATAAGGAAGAGAGAGAGGGAAAACAAAGCATTAAACACACAACTCTATTTTGCTAAAAAAATATATGTATTCTTAAAAAACAACAACAAATCACAATTAAACAATTCAGTGCATGCTCTTCAACTTGTATGTATTATGTATGTATGACATGTAAAGCCGGCGCGTCGTCTGAACCTTGGCTACATACTCTACATGAAATTAGTTTGCTTGAAAAACAACAACACAATCAATAATTACAGCAAAAACATGCACGGCATTTAATACATAATATATTACTTCAAATTCTACATCCCACTTATGTTTTAATTCCATTTCATTTGGTTTCTTTTTCCATTCTTAAAATTGTTGTCTGAGTCTTTCCTACCAACAGAGCCCAACAAAAAAAAAGAACTGTTCGTATGTATTCAACACTTACAAAGTTCTATTCATTTAATCCCTTCGTTAACGTTACTGTTCTCGTCTTCGGCACAAATCGTTATTTCAATTGGCATTTAATTGAAAAATGCTAACATTTCTTTTATTGTTTATTATAAACAGTTCCATTAAATTAATTCAACAATTGAAAACCAAAAAAAAAATATTAAAACAGTCAGCCATTTTTTCTCCTATATTCTTAAAAACTGACATCGATTACTTTTTTCTGTTAAGGTTACTTGGCGGCGGCGGTAAATAACCACATACAATTTATTGAGTGGCGGGCAGTGCAGCGACGTAACGTACACGCATCAGCTGTTTGTGGCGAAGGTGTGCGTGTGTGTAGCCAGATGGCTTTGAAAGGTAACAACGCGTTTAGACTACTTACGAATTTATAAAGGGCGATTTTGTTAGGAATAAAGCACAAAAGAAGTCATGAAATCTTTATCTGAGTTAATAGTACGGCCAATTAAATCTAATGTTTGAAGATTATTTTATGCAAATGTTGCTCTTGACTGTGCTCAATTGTTAAAAAATAAAAAAATCACACTTTATTAATGCGCTATAAATTATCTTTCGGGCTATATCTATACTACAGGGTGAGATAAAAAACTGCAACCAACTTCAGACTGCTGTCATTTCTAAGCCACTCGTGTTAAAATTATTCCAGTGACAGATCATTATATTGTACAAGTGTCCAAAAGCATTTTGGTGAGAATTTTCCCGAAAAACAGTTATTCGTGATGGAATTCAAGCGTGATAGTGTGATTTCTTTATATTTGGCTGGAAAATTACACAAGTGGCTATCGTTAGAGCACTTCAAGGAAGTGGACGGAAGAAAACAGCAACATCAGCAGAAATGGTTCGAAAAGTAAAGAAGCGACTTGATCGATCACCACTGGCGTCGTAGTGGCCGAAAAATGGCTCGTGAGCTGAACATATCGCAATATTCCATTCGGCAAATATTGAAAAATGAGCTCGGGGTAGCCATGACCCATTGAAATTCCAAAAAATGCAAGAGCTTACACCCCAACAGAAAGAAAAAATAGACTAAAGAGTTGCTTCGCTTGGCCGAAAGTGGTGAACTGCCGAATTTGGTTTTCTCCTACGGGAAAACATTCGTTGTCCAGCAGTTTGTAAACAAAACGATGGTGTCTACTTGCCAAAGAGGCCACCAGAACTCAAGCGCCGGCTATGGTGATGGTGTGGGTCGCCATAACAGCCGATGGTCGCTCTCCGCTCGTATTAATCGACCGTGGCATCAGAATTAATGCCAAATATTATAGCGAAAATATTCTGGAGGGTGTAATAAAGCCTTGGGCACGCAAACATTTTGGCCGCAGACCTGGGACATTCCAACAGGACTCAGCACCATCGCACTCAGCACGCGCCACCCAAGAATGGTTACAAAATGAGGTTCCTCGCTTCATTTCCAGCGAACAATGCGCACCAAAATCTCCGGACACCAATACGTTGGTCTATTTTGTCTGCAGTATTTTGGAAAGCAAGGCTTGCCCTAAAAAATACCAAAGTGTCGATCACCTCATGCAAGCGCTTCGCCCGGAATGGTCCAAAATACCGCAGAACAACATTCGGGCAGCGTGTGACGGTTTCATTGGCCGTTTGAAGGTTATAATTCGTGTCAAAGGTGACCAATTCGAACAAATCTAAACTTATTCTAATATTTGATGCTATTTCCGACAGTTTTTGCTTTTATTCAATAAAATTAAAAAAATGTAAAAATTACGGCGTTTGACTTTGTTGCAGTCTTCTTTTATCTCACCCTGTATATTATTATTTCGATTTAAGTTATATATTTATTTAATCCTCCAAAATTTACGAAAATTTACTACATAAAATTCAATCAACTCAAAGCTTGGAGTTGTTTTAAGTAAGTGTTTAATGTTTAATCGAAATATTGGTTACCAGCTTGAGAAGAGAACATGGATGCAATTCGAGGAGCTAGAACAAATCAGAAATAGGGTCGATTTAAATGACTAGTCTAAATGGGCTTTAAACATCACAAACTACAGAAAATATAAAACATTACAGAAAAGTTTGGAATTTTTTATACCCTCACCCATGGCTCAATAAGAAAGGTTGATTAACTTTAAAGAAACTAGAAAAATGCAACTCTGTGCTGGAGTCTTGTAGTGTCAACAAGTTGGGTTTGTTTATTTTTAATTTCTTTTCCAAAGTTCTTATGCTAGGAACACAATTGGAGCGAACGACGAATTTTTTCGCGGCGTATGTTCGTCGTCAAAAATAAAACACATATGTGTATATGGAAGTGCACACAATCACGGCACCGGCGAAAATTTCGTCGGTCGCCGCGAACTCAATTAGCTTTATTTCTATTTCATACGCCGGCGACCGGCGAACAAAACAGTACGAGGTGGCCATACTTGTACGAATTTTATGTGTTTTAGTAAATAAAGTTACTTTTTACTTTAAAATTTGTTATGGTCACTCTACTATCTGTTACTCGCATAAAAAAAACATAATTAATTTGTTTATTTATTTGTGTACTTGCGCCTGAGTGAAGATGGATATCAGTGAATTTATAATAGAGAAGATGGACATAAGTGAAATTATAATAGAGAACGTAAAGAATTATGTGTTCTTGTATAATTCATTGTAGTCAACAAATGAGCAAAAAGTAAACAACTTCATCAGCTGTTTTATAATTTCGTCGGTATTGTGTTCCATACGACGAATTTTCGCGGCTCATTTTGTCGCCGCGTAGGGCGAAATTCGTCGTTCGCTCCAATTGTGTTCCTAGCATTATATTGGAAAAGCCTGTAGGACAATACAGTTTTATTACAAAATTGTACAATTTGTTACCCATTTCGTAGAAAATATGAATTTATTTTTCAACCAAATTTAAAATAATTCCAAATTATTGTATTTTTTATTCAAAGCTATTCACACACATAAACAAAATGTGTATATGTTTTGACAGAATAAGGACACAAAAAGAAAAAAATATGTATTTAGGTGGTAGCTTTGTTCTACCTTCTGTATTTGTGCCATGGACCAAGTAACGTAATTCAAATGCCGATATGAACGTGGTATAAAATTTCAAAAACATCATTTGCTACTACTACGTACCAAATTTGCCAACGGTGTTTGTGTGGCGTTTGGTTCACACAACCTGCCCCAAATTAAGCAACAGTGTTTTCATTAAAGTGTGAATAGAAAGAAGCAAGAAAATTTTTTCCCAGCTTTAATACAGAAATTACGCTTTGAAAAATTATCTATTCTTAATTACAGGCTTAAACTGAATACAGTTAATTAGAGACTTGAACGGTTTTAGATAGTGTAAAGTGTGATTTGAAGAATGTAAGCAACAAAAATGGGTGAAATTTGCAAATGAATGAAATGAAATTTTCCCTTTGCCAGTCTGCTTTGGGGTCTTGATTTATCAATCGGTTGGTTGGTTGGTTGGTTAGTCCCACCACATTCGTGTTTGTCGGTCGTTCGGTCGTCGTATTCATTCTTTTTGAAGAGATTACTTACTGGCAGCAGCAGCAGAAGCACACCATCATCACAAAGTCGAGTTGTTGTTTTTTATTTTTTTTTTATTATTCAGGTGACATTAGTGTGTGTGTAGTGTGTGTGAATGTGCCCGTTTAACCAATAACAAGCAACCAACCATAATAATAATAACCATCAACCCAACCAAGCCGTTGAACAGGAGAAGAAGCAGAAGAGAAAAAAAAACAAAGTGAGAAGAAACTACTACAAAATAAAAAAAAATAAAGTGATTGTGTGTTAATTTTTGTGATTTTTTACTTTTTTGTTGTTGTATGTCGGTCGTATCGTCGTAGACTTCGTCGCAGTCGTCGTTGTTGTTTGTAAAATGGTTGAATTGCATTGCTGCCGCAACGCATTTGATTGTTGTTTGGTCGGTTGTTGCCTGCCTGCTTTATTTGTTTGCTGGTCAATGAGCCAGCCCGACAATGTACGCATTCAAGATCCCAATTGCTGTTGAAGAAAATGGTGGCCGATAATTGTTTAATAAAAAAATATATACCTATGATGAAAAGTGTTCATTGAAAAAAAATTGTGTGGAATTTTTTTATTTTTTGTTAAAAATATGATTCTTGTGTATTGCAAATGGCGTGTCTAGAGTGTTGTGACGTCTCCAACATGAGGTTGTGATGAAATTCCAAAATTTTGAAGGATGTGAAAAAGATGAAAGGAAGAAAGAAATTAAAAAAAGAAAAAGAAAAATGAGATTTTCCAAAACCCAAGAAACAAAGATGTGAAGGAAAATTACTTAATGACGTGTATCTCAGAAATCCATTGCCATCGTTGCCTGACTGCCATTCGGCCAGCAACAACAACAATAACAGGAAAACTTACTTTTGATGCCAAGCAACCCAATACGGGAGACGACGAAACCAAGAAACAAACAAACAATTTATTTGCTGTTACTACACAAACTCACCGCTGTAGAAACCCCTTGCCTTGCTCCGTCCTCCAAATCTCCTATTCCGTTGTCCTCCTTTTCAATCAATCGAAAAAATTCCATTCAACCGGACAAAAAAAGTGAAAATTTCTTTCAATTACCAGCATTTATAAATATTTTATGATGAAAATTTGATATTTTTGTGCTATAAAAAGTTTAAATTTTTGTAAAAAATCAATATTTCACAAAAAAAAAAAATGCAAAAATCAGATTTTTAAAAAAAAAATTTAAAAAAAAATCCGATTTTTTTTTACAAAAAAATAAGATTTTTTACACAAAAATATAATTTTTTATAAAAAAATCCGAATTTTTTGTAAAAAAAAAATCAATATTTTACCAAAATTTCAATTTTTTTTGTGTATATTTCAATTTCAGTTATAACAAAATACAAAGAAGCGAAGACGAAGTTAAAGAAGAACAAGAAGAATAACAACAACAACAACAACATATGTGAGGAGAAGAAATAAAAATTACAAGAAAAATTTCGAAAAAAAAAAAACAAAGAAAAATATCCATTATTACAAAACTTTTTTATTTTACAGTTCCAAGCTAAACGAAATTGTATTGAATTTACCAAAAACTTGCAAAGTTAGTGAAGTGGTATCGTGATTTGTTTTCAAAACTCTGTGTGTTTTTGAATTTTTATTGCCAACAAAAAGAAAAACCCGTTGCTGCTTGATCGACAAAACAACAAATCAAATCAACAAGTTGGAGTCCAAAAGCGATAACCTGGAGAAAATCTCAAGCAAATCGAAAAATATGCATACGTTCGGCGAGACAGGGGCTGGGGTGCCGGCCTTTTTGGCCAAACTTTGGCGTTTGGTTGAAGATCCCGAAACGAATAATTTGATATGTTGGAGTAAGGTGAGTCAAAGCTAAATATATATATATGTAAATGAGAAAATATTAAATTATATGTATTTAATCCGAAGGTACGTAAGTTGTGAGGCATTATATCCAAAACTTAAGGAATTGATTGATTGTTCTTTGAAGATTTTACAAAGCATTTTGAAAACGAAGTCAGAGCAACTAGGCAATTTAGGCTTAGCTTTTTGAATGAACGATAACTACTATTTTTCAAACGATGTTGAAGTAACTGGGCTGTGCTGTTTGAGCACCAAACCAAACAGCATTTTTATAACATACTTTAAGGCGTGTTACACAATTTGTTTTAGCTGAAGGGGAAACGCTTGGCTACAGAGGGTATATATATTATTTGGTGCGGCCAAAATGTGTCTGATCGAAATAACGGTTTTAGACCCCAGGTCTTTTTGGACAAAATCCCTTTCACGACATTTGGCTGGTCCGATTTTATCCAACTTGGTTTCATGACACCAAATGAAACCAATATTGGTTTAAAAAAACGACAATAAGCAAAACCGACATGGTTTCTGTGACAGCCCTGATTATAATTAAACTTAGATTGAGATCGAAGCTGTGAAATATCTGTCATTTAGGTATCTCCGCCAAAATCAAATTTTCAAAGAAAATATTTTACATCGTAGAAAGAAAAAGGTTCGCTCGATCCATACTTTGCAATATGTATCACAACTAGTTCAGGTGCGAAAATGGACAATATCTACACCCTCACAAAGGGCAAACATTTTTAATATTCACAACAAAATTTCAAATTTCATATATCCCAATATTTCTTCTACCTCTACGTCTGATATGAAAATGAACCTCTCCTTCTGGCACCTCCCCCCACAAAGGACCAAAACTTTGAATATCCCTCACAAAATGCAATTCGAGCATTTGATACTTTTCAAACTTGGCATATCCCAACATTTGTACCAACACAAATTCTGTTGTAAATATGCAATAGATCGGACCAATAATCCTGATACCTCCTTCACAAAAAAAATGAATTATCCTCATAATGAGCGTATATTCCAAATACTTTATCCAATTCTTGATCTTGAATAAAGATTGGATAAGATCAGACCACTCCTACTGGTTTTATGCCCCACCACGGGTAAACATTTTGAATACCCTAACCCACTCTAAATGCAAAATGAACATCCGATTCTTCTCAAACTTGGCACATGCTAATATTTCTAGCAATACAAGGTCTGATATTAATATGGGATCTAGTTGGGCCACTCCTTCTTATCCCTTCCTCTCCTAAGGGATCAAGTTTTGGAATAATTATAATTGTAAATACATACGAAAAAAGGTCTGCGATTTGCTTCAAACTTCGTGCATCTTAATATTTCTATCGACCGTAGATCCAATGTAAATATGGTATATACCGGTCCACTCTTTATGAGATTCCCTCCAAAAACACTTCAACATTTTTCAAAGACAAAAAAAAAACTCATATCTGCTATCACTTTATAGTGGCGGATTCGATATAGTCCGAACCTGGTACGTCGTAATATTTATATCAGATGTGAAGTGGACTTCAATGGTCCTCCCCTCCACCATAGAATGGAGGGTATATTAAGTTTGTCATTCCATTTGTAACGTATCGAAATATACATTTTATACCCCGCAAAGTATATATATTTATTCTTGATCAGCATAAAATTCTATGTCGATTTAGCGATGTCCGTCCGTCCGTCTGTAGAAATCACTTTATCTTCCCAACGATACGAAGTAAGTTGATAAAATTTTACTCAAATGTATATTATGTCCATAGGACTTTTGGCATTGAAAATGGGCCATGTAGGTCCAAGTTTTGGAATGGCCCCCATGTAACGGAACCTCCCGATATTCGGTATTTTGATGATTTTAGCGACATTATTCACCGGAATTGTTTCATATTTCGTATTCGAAGTTCGTAATGGATGCTACAGCATATGACAAAAAATTGGCTGTGCAGTTCCACGTCTTCGTATAGCCCCCATTGAATGGTACCTCCCTATTTTCGGTATTTTAATGATTTTAGCGACATTATTCACCGGAATTGTTTCATATTTGGTATTTGAAGTTCGTAATGGATGCTACATCATATGACAAAAAATTGTCTGTGCAGGTCCAAGTCTTCGTATAGCCCCCATATAACGGTAACTTCCATTTTCGGAATTTTGGGGATTTTAGCGACATTATTCACCGGAATTGTTTCAAATTTGGCATTTGAAGTTTGTAATAGATACTACAGCCTATGGCAGAAAATTGTCTGTGCAGGTCCACATCTTCGTGTAGCCCCCATATAACGGTAACTTCCATTTTCGGAATTTTGGGGATTTTAGCGACATTATTCACCAGAATTGTTTCAAATTTGGCATTTGAAGTTCGTAATAGATACTACAGCCTATGGCAGAAAATTGTCTGTGCAGGTCCACATCTTCGTGTAGCCCCCATATAACGGTAACTTCCATTTTCGGAATTTTGGGGATTTTAGCGACATTATTCACCGGAATTGTTTCAAATTTGGCATTTGAAGTTCATAATGGATATTACAGCCTATGACAGAAAATTGTCTGTGCAGGTCCACGTCTTCGTATAGCCCCCATATAACGGCACCTCCCGATATTCGGTATTTTGACTATTTTAGACACATTATTCACTGGAATTGTTTCATATTTGGTATTTGAAGTTCGTAATGGATGCTACAGCATATGACAAAAAATTGTCTGTGCAGTTCCACGTCTTTGTATAGCCCCCATTGAATGGTACCTCCCTATTTTCGGTATTTTAATGATTTTAGCGACATTATTCACCGGAAATGTTTCAAATTTGTTATTGGAAGTTCGTAATAGATACTACAGCCTATGGCAGAAAATTGTCTGCGCAGGTCCACATCTTCGTGTAGCCCCCATATAACGGTAACTTCCATTTTCGGAATTTTGGGGATTTTAGCGACATTATTCACCGGAATTGTTTCAAATTTGGCATTTGAAGTTCGTAATAGATACTACAGCCTATGGCAGAAAATTGTCTGTGCAGGTCCACATCTTCGTGTAGCCCCCATATAACGGTAACTTCCATTTTCGGAATTTTGGGGATTTTAGCGACATTATTCACCGGAATTGTTTCAAATTTGGCATTTGAAGTTCGTAATAGATACTACAGCCTATGGCAGAAAATTATCTGTGCAGGTTCACGCCTTCGTATAGCCCCCATATAACGGCACCTCCCGATTTTCGGTATTTTGACGATTTTAGCGACTTTATTCACCGGAATTGTTTCATATTTGGTATTTGAAGTTTGTAATGGATGCTACTGCATATGGCAAAAATTTGTCTGTGTAGGTCCACGTCTTCGTATAGCCCCCATGTAATGGTACCTCCCTATATTCGGTATTTTGATGATTTTAATAGCTCTCCTCAAAAACCATGATTCGAACTTTCGTAGAGGTGTCTTTGATATCATAATAGTTTAACTGTCTTTCTCAAGCCCACTTTCTTCCGCAATGGCTTGATTTCATTAAAATATTTGTAAATTTATCAAAAAACCACCAGGGTTTTTGGTTTGAGTTGAAAAAAGACATTTTGAGCTTGGAAACAAAATAATTTTGTGTATGTTCCAAAGAATTTACGTCAAATAGATAAGAAATCCAATTCATTTGCGAATGACCAAAATAATATAAATCTATATTCTAAATATGATATATTTCCCCGAGATGTCTTAATAAACTATCACGAAAGAGAATATAAATGACTTAAAAACCAAATCGGATGAAACCTATGTATCGGAGCTATAGTTATAACTGAACCGATTTTCACCAAATTTGATGTACTTACTTCTAGACTGAATTCGGTTGGATGTCTCAAAATTCAGGTCATTTAGACGTATATTGGCCATTTGGTGCACAATTAACCAGAAATCGTTTGAAGATATATATGGGAGCTATATTCAAATCTGATCCGATTATCACCTATTTCAATAGGGTTCGTCCTTGGGTCAAACAAATATTGTTTGAAGAATTTCATCTCAATCGGATAATAAATGCGACCTGAATTTTGTTCACAAGAATACACGGACGGACGTACGGACGGACTGACATACATAAATCGACACAGAAAGTGATTCTATGATCCTCAAATGTAAATATGGGTCTATCTCGCTTCCTTCTCCATGTTACAAACAAATGCACAAAGACATAATACCCTTACCCCTATGTGGTGTAGAGTATAAAAACTATATCCGATTAAAATATCAATTTAAATTGACCCTTTAAATTTAAATATTTATGTAGTTCTATAATTCCTACAAAATGTCTGAAAATGCAACTCCCTGATCAAATAGATCTCATCTCCTTTTCTTTTCAAAGATCACCCTTTAAAGCAGACGTTTTTTTTTAATAATACTATTGTCTAAGGTTATGATTCAAGCAAATATTGAATTATATTTCTGGTCACGTACGCCTCTTGTGGCATATCTCAGTTTTTCCTATTCACTTAAGGCGCAGCTATTTATTACAATTTTCAGAATGATTCATCATATTTTTATTTTTGCCATTTTCACGTGTTCTTCTTTTTCGCCCCTACCCTGGTCCCTATCTCTCTCTCTCTCTAACAATATCAAAGAAACAAACTGCATTATGCCCTTATATAATATTGATATTTTTTTTTTTTTTTTTGAAAAATATAAATGGTTTTGTGTGGGTGTATTTTATGCAAAACAATGTAGCCTGACTTTATTTTTATTTTGATACAATTTTTTATTTTTAGATTAATAATTGGATGACGCTAATCAATGGCATTTTTTTGGTATCATCTAATCAAATGTTATGGTTTTCAAGCAAAAATATATTTTTGATTGCTTTTTTTATTTGTTAATGGAAATTGCCATCATCTATTGGCAGTTCTTGTAAAAAAAATGTGTGTCATTGTGATATAAAACAATTATCTCTCTATGATATGATTTTTGCTGCATAAATGCCTATGACCTTTAGTGCTAGGTCAGGTCCGAAAATGAGTAATATCTGTAATCTCCATCAAGTGCTTCCCCCACAAAGGGTCAAAATTTTGAATTATTCCAACTCTTATAAAATGTGATATTCTTCAAATTACACACACCGGCAAGTCTATTTTTTTAAACCACACCAAATACTTATATACTCTAAACTTCTTTTCTCCACGCCTACAGGTTCTTATGTTGTCTTTGAACCATTCTTCTAAAATGCACGTCTGAAAGACTTTAGAAAGCCTCTAAAAGCACTAAATATTTTACGCCTGAAGGCCTTTTGAAAGACTCTAAAAATTCTTAAAAAAAACCAAGTTTGAAGAACTTTTGATAGAATAAAAATTCTTTAAAGAAACCAAGTCTAAAGGCTTTTTGAAAAACTCTAAAAATTCTTTAAGAAAAACTAAGCTTTAAGGACTTTTGATAGAATAAAAATTCTTTAAAGAAAATAAGTCTAAAGGCCTTTTGAAAGACTTAAAAAACCTTTTTAAATCCAGGCCTAAAAATTATTTAAAAAATCAACGCCTGAAGGTCTTTTGCAAGACTCGAAAAATTCTTTTAAAATCCAGGCCTTAAAATTAATTAAAAAATCCAGGCCTAAAAATTCTTTTAAAATCCAGGCCTAAAAATTCTTTTAAAATCCAGGCCTAAAAATTATTTTAAAAACCAAGCCTAAAAATTGTTTAAAAAATCAACGCCTGGAGGCCTTTTGCAAGACTTTAAAAATTATTTTAAAATCCAGACCTAAAAATTATTTTAAAAATCCACGCCTGAAGGTCTTTTGCAAGACTCTTTTTTTTTTTAAATCCAGGCCTAAAAATTAATTAAAAATCCAGGCCTAAAAATTCTTTTAAAATCCAGGCCTAAAAATTCTTTTAAAATCCAAGCCTAAAAATTGTTTAAAAAATCAACGCCTGAAGGCCTTTTGCAAGACTTTAAAAATTCTTTTAAAATCCATGCCTGACAGCCTTTTGAAGGACTCTACAATTTCTTTTAAAATCCAGGCCTAAACATAATTTTAAAAATCCAAGCCTGAAGACCTTTTGCAAGACTCTAAAAATTCTTTTAAAATCCAGGCCTTAAAATTCTTTTTAAAATTTACGCCTTTTGCAAGACTCTAAAAATTCTTTGAAAATCCATGCCTGACAGCCTTTTGAAGGACTCTACAATTTCTTTTAAAATCCAGGCCTAAACATTATTTTAAAAATCCAAGCCTGAAGACCTTTTGCAAGACTCTAAAAATTCTTTTAAAATCCAGGCCTAAAAATTCTTTTAAAATTTACGCCTGAAGGCCTTTTGCAAGACTCTAAAAATTCTTTTTAAAATTTACGCCTGAAGGACTTTTGCAAGACTCTAAAAATTCTTTTAAAAATCCACGCCTGAAGGCCTTTTGCAGGACTCTAAAAATTCTTTTAAAAATCCACGCCTAAAGGCCTTTTGAAGTGCTCTGAAATGTCTTTTAAAATCCAGGCCTAAAAATTCCTTTAAAAATCCACACCCAAAGGCCTTTTGAAAGACTTTAAAAATTCTTTTAAAATTCAGGCCTAAAAATTCTTTTAAAAATCCAGACCCAAAAGCCTTTTGAAAGACTCTAAAAATTCTATAAAAAGGCCTTTTGAAACACTCTAAAAATTATTTTAAAAAACACGCTCAGAGGGCTTTTCCAAGACTCTAAAAATTCTTTTAAAATCCACGCCTGAAGGTCCTTTTGCAAGATTCCAAAAATTCTTTAAAAAATCAACGCTTGAAGGCCTTTGGAGAAAGACTAAAAATTCTTTAAAAAATCAACGCCTGAAGGCCTTTGGAGAAAGACTAAAAATTCTTTAAAAAATCAACGCCTGAAGTCCTTTTGCAGGACTCTAAAAATTCTTTTAAAAATCCATGCCTAAAGGCCTTTTGCAGGACTCTAAAAATTCTTTTAAAAATTCATGCCTGAAGGCCTTTTGCAAGACTCTAAAAATTCTTTTAAAATTCCACGCCTAAAGGACTTTTGCAGGACTCTAAAAATTCTTTTAAAAATCCAAGCCTGAAGGCCTTTGGAGAAAGGCTAAAAATTCTTTAAAAAATCAACGCCTGAAGGCCTTTTGCAGGACTCTAAAAATTCTTTTAAAAATCCATGCCTGAAGGCCTTTGGAGAAAGACTAAAAATTCTTTAAAAAATCCATGCCTAAAGGCATTTTGCAGGACTCTAAAAATTCTTTTAAAAATCCATGCCTGAAGGCCTTTTGCAGGACTCTAAAAATTCTTTTAAAAATCCATGCCTAAAGGCCTTTTGCAGGACTCTAAAAATTCTTTTAAAAATCCATGCCTGAAGGCCATTTGCAGGACTCTAAAAATTCTTTTAAAAATCCACGCCTAAAGGCCTTTTGCAGGACTCTAAAAATTCTTTAAAGCCTGAAGGCCCTTTGCAGGACTCTAAAAATTCTTTTAAAAATCCACGCCTGAAATTTAATTTGTTTTTTAGGAATTTAATTTAAGCCGTTTCAGATGGGAATTTAGCTTTAAGTAAAGCATACTTTTAGGCGAATTAAATTAATGCTACAATTTATTAAACTTTGGTTATGGAGTTAAGGGTATTTAATTATTTTAGATACCAGTATATAAATAAAATCAAGCAATTTTAGGATTTTGGATGGATAATTCTCTTAAACACAACTCACAATAGATTTATAGCCAGACTGGAATTTCAAATTCCATTTGATTTAAATAGATACAGATTAAGATATAAATTTATATATATATATATATGTTTTTTTTTTTTTTTTTTTTTTTTTTTTTTGAAAAATAGGCGATTCTTAGAATACAAAACGCCATGTTAAAAAAATATAAAATTACAGTCAAAATTAAATTTTCAGTAGTTTCGAGCAAATTCATATAAATCCATAAATATGACGTAATTCACATTTATTTTTTATTTAAAGTTGAATTTTTCCCCGAAAACTGGACTAGGATCGCAAATAGTCGAAGCAGCTCTATATTATTCATTCGGTTCAGTCGGTTAAATTAATTGGATTTTAAACTCTGTGTGATTGGTTTAGAAAGCCCATTTTAAAAATTGTTTTATTTTTTGTCTGACCATATATTTGGTTTAGAAAAATTTCCACATTCCCATTGGTTGAATATGATTATTTCTAACATTTTTACAAACATTGTTAGATTTTTTTTGTTCTTCTTATCACAAACAAGTTATAAAACCAAAAATATTATGGAAAAAGAAATCATTTTTAATGTGTTTTAAAAGAAACCATTCCTGTGTTTACACAAAACAACAGCAGTCGGTGACTTTGCAAAACCAAAACCATCCGACTGTAAAACTCGAAAACAAATTAAAGAACAAAAAAAAAAAAAAACATGAGAAAAACAAATAACCACAAAAACCCGATATTGAGGTCAGAATATCTGTTTTTGACGCATAACATAACCCCTATGTGAGAGAAAGGTGTTGCTTAAAAAAAATATTTAAAGAAATAATAATACTGTAGATATATTTAATATATATTTATATTTATTACAAGATAATAAATTAATATGAAATTCTATATTCTTTATTGATAGGTATTGTCTGTGTATGTGGGTCATTCAATGACTTTGTGATTGCGCACCAACAAAATAGCGATATAATAATTTATTATTAAATAATCAAAACACAAAAAAAAAAAAAAATACATAATTCATTTGTTAATTAAATGAAATTGTATTACAATTCTAATTGGATAATATATTTGGATTTTATTATTTTGCGGCAAGCTATAACCGACCCAGACTAGCAGGCATACAAACTGACTGGTAATTTAATCGGAGAAAAGATGAATGTAACAAAGCTTATGTGTTTTGTTATCGATAATTAGATAATTCGAAATTACATAGATGTTAATTAAAATCTATTTATATGTCTTATGGAAGAAATGTCGTTAATAATGGAAAGTTTCGATATTCAATAATTAATTTCCAAAAAGATTTTTTATATGAAGATATGAGATATCCCATATCTCTGGATACAGGAAGGATAGTAACACACGTTGCAGCATTTGGAAACCGCTTTTTTTAGTCTTCTGGTGGATCCGGTTCTAACCTGGGTCTTAGACCCGACCTTGGATCCAAATCCGGGTATCGGGGATCATCCGCCAAGGAGAAAATATGTTTCTACCTTTGGAAAAAATGTCAAATTTCATCCGGAAGTTTTCACTTAACTAGAGATGAGCCAAAAATTCCGTATCACGATAAAATTTAAAATGTCATCCGGTAGTTAACTAGAGATAAGACAAACAATTCCTTAAAAAACCCTCGCCTAAAGGCCTTAAAAAATCTCTAAAAATTATTACAATTTCATAAAAACCAACGTCTGAAAGCCTTTGGCGAGTCTTTATTTTTTTAATCCATCAAGACTTCAAAAATTCGTTATGAAATCCCCATCTGAAGCCCTTGAAAAAGACTCTAACAAGTCTTTAAAAAATCCAATTCAGTATATGGAGGGTAAAAGTTTTTTAAAAATCCATTCGTAAAGACCTTTAGGAAGAATAAAAATTTTTTAAAAAACCACTCGTAAAGTCCTTTAAAAATACCCTAACATTTCTTTAAAAATCCAAGCGTAAAGACCTGCAGAAAGAATCTAAAAACTCTCGAAAAATTTGTGACTCAAAGTCATTAGGTAGTCTTTAAAAATCCACTCTAAATATTCTTTAAAAATCCAAGCAAAAAAAACCTGTAGAAAGGCTCTAAAATTCTCTCTAAAAAATTTGCGACTCAAAGCCACTAGGTAATCTCTAATTATCTACGCCCGAAAGCCATTGGGGAATCTCTAAAAATTCTTTAAAAATTCCACACCTGAAGGACTTAAAAAAACTCTCAAAATCTTCAAAAAAGCATAGCCTGAAGGCCCTTGGAAAGTCTCTTGATATTTACTCCCGAAAGCCTTTAAGGGAATTTTAAAATTTTTTAAAAGTTCCACGCTTGAAGGACTTTAAAAAAACTCTAAAAATCTTTCGAAAATTCCTCGCCTGAAGGCCTTAGAGAATATCTTAATATTTACGGCTGGAAACCATTAAGGAATTTCTAAAAATTCTTTCAAAATTCCACGCCTGAAGGACTTTAAAATAACTCTAAAATTCTTTCAAAAAGTCCTCGCCCGAAGGGCCTTAGAGAGTCTCTAAATATTTACGCATGAAAGCCATTAGGGAGTCTATAGAAATTCTTAAAAAATTCCACGCCTGAAGCACTTAAAAATAACTCTAAAAGTCCATCAAAAAATATGCGCCATAAGACCCTGAAAGCCGTCAGGGAATATCTTAAAATTCTTTCAAAAATTCCACGCCTGAAGGACTTTAAAATAATTCTTAAATTCTTTAGAAAAGTACTCGCCCGAAACCATAGGGAGTCCTCTAAAAATTCTAAAAATTCCACTTTAAAATATCTCTAAAAATCCTTCAAAAAATGCTCGCCTGAAGGCCCTGAAAGCCATTAGGGGGATCTCTAAAAATTCATTACAAATCTTCGACTGAAGGCCTTCTTATTAGTTCGCTAGAAATTCCTCAAAAATCTATGCCTGAATGTCTTTAGAAAGAACATACATTAAAAATCCGCGCCTGAAAATCTTAAAGGAATCTCTAATAAATCTGTTAAAATCTTCGCCGAACGGCTGTTAGAAAACCTCTAAATATTTTTAAAAACTTACGCCTGAAAGTATTTAGAAAGATTCTAAAAATTCGAGGCCTGAAAGCCCTTAAAAAGACTAAGCACGCCTGAAGGCCTTTAAATAGTATTCAAAATTCTTGAAAACAAAATGCCTGAAGGCCTTAAAATAAGATTCAAAATATTTAAAAAATGTCACGTCTGAATTTCTTTAAGGAGGCTTCGAAAATTCTTTTAAAAACCCACGTTGTAGTGCTTTGTGGAGACTTCAAAATTCTTTAAAAAAAACACGGCTGATGGCCTTAAAAGAGGCTTTAAAATTCCACGCCTGAAGGTCTTAAAACCCCACGCCAGAAGGCCTTAAAAGAGGCTTCAAAATTCATTAAAAAATATACGCCTGAAGGTCTTAAAACACCACGCCAGAAGGCTTTAAAAGACGTTTCAAAAATCTTTAAAAAAAACCCACATCTGAAGGCCACGCCAAAAATCTTTTGAAAAGGCTTCAAATTTGTTAAAAAAAAATCCACGACTGAAAGAGCAGGTCTCAAAATTCTTTAAAAAAAAATATCCTTTAAAAGAGGCTTCGAAATAGTACTTTTATAATCTACGCCACAAATCTTTTGATAAATGCTTCAAAAAAGTTCGCGCCAGAAATCTTTTGAAGAGGCTTCAAATTCTTTAAAAAATCCACGTCTGAAAGGAAGCCTCTAACTTTTTTTTTTTAATCACGCCAGAAGGCCTATAAATACTTAGAAAGATCAACGCTTGCTTCCGGTAGCAATATTCGGTAGTCGGTATGCAATGTAGGTATAGCACTCATATAACGGAAGTCCCAAAATTGAAAGGATTTTAAAAATAACCGATTGGGCCATAATTCCAGGTTTCACTTAATGGAGAGAAAAATTTCGGACCTACCATACTTATCGTAAGTTTAGTGTTGTTATTTATATTAAGCATTTTTACAGCATTCTTTAAGGCAATCCCCTAAATTTCCTGCAGTCTAGTGTTCCAATTAAAAAAATATTAGCCCCTAAAAGTATGCTATGAAAATGTATAATATAAATATCCCACCACTGAAGCCAGACACTTTACATATGATTAACATTATGTGTAAACTTGCCTTTATATTGGGAATAAATCTTTCTGTTATTTATCAACTTAACTTTCATCTGTATGCGTAATTGCAAATACCAAACAACAACAGCAACAATTAAAAAAAAACTAAATCCAATTATTTGTTGCTCAACAAAATACTATTATTTGTGAGCTTTGTAACAAAATATTGTAATTTTAAATTGTCGTTTTTGTTTTCTTTCTTTTTTCTGCCTATTTTTTGTTTACTTCTTTGCTCATAAAATAAATCTCAGCAGAGAAGAGAAAAAAAACACTAAAGAGAAAATATTCCTAAATGAGTAAATGGTGGTGGGTGGCCGATCGAATGTCTGTCTGGCTGTGTGTATAATATTTCATATTGAGAGAGGCGAAGAGAGCGAGATCTTTCCCCTTACTAGATGACAGATTTTCTGATGTGTACAATGTAATATAAAACTGCCGCAAATGTCGTTTATCGTTTTTATTTTGTGATTGCCTTTATTTGATTGCATTTTTGTTGTTGTTGCTATTGTGATTGTTACTCTTTCAAAGTGTATACTAATAAAAACGTCATCCCATTATCATAGATTTTTTTGCATGCAGCAATGCATATGTATGTATGTGTGTGTGTATTTGCTGTACACCACTCATTATTATATTTGCTGATATGAGTTTACAGGTTTCGTTTCTATTTGATTTCAAGTGGCGAGCTTTTTTACACTTTTACTTTTATTTGCACATCACTCGTCGTCGGCGGCACAATAGGAGGGGGGGGTCTCTAAATACTAAATACAAAAATATGGGCTGTTTTTTTTTTTTTTCTTCAGACTCGTAGTCAGTCTTGTCTCTCGTTCACAATCGTCGGCATTGTCGCCGTTGTCGTAATTGCGAATAGAGGTAGACACGATGAATACAATACTACATACAAAAGGTCAATTACATTTATTCATACAATGGTTGAGCGGTGCCAATAGATGTGTGGTGAAAACATTCATACCTACCTTAAATTTTGAAGCAGGCCGCCAGCGTTGCTGAAAACAGACAAACAAAACAATTTTTAATTTATATATTATAGTTTATTGTTTGTTATCGTTTTTCCATAGAGATTATATAAATTAATGTGTATTTGCAATTTCAGATTATTTTTTGTTGGTGTTTTTTGTGTCAATACCCCAGACATTGTTTTGTGGGGGGGTCTGAAATTCTAACATGCAAAGCAAAAGGAACGCACATTTAGTGTCCCAATTGAGCTCTAGTTTTGAAACTCAAATCAACTAAAATTGAAGAGAATATAATTCAAATAATTCACCACTACTTTCATGACTCCAAATTCGTTGTGTCTTCCATCTTCACAACGATTTAAAGTGAATTAATGTCACAACTTCACTGCCTCTAATTCTTTCAATCGGAAATACACCCCCTCCCCCCTTGATTGTTTTCTGTTACGAAGCCCCTTTCCTTACTCCTAACTCACTATCAGTGTGTTCTACATCAAAATTTAATTTAAATAAAACACCCGGTTTTGATCAATCCTCCACATAGCAACAATGTAGTAGTTAAAAATCCAAAAAAAAGATTTCCAAAGCGTCAAACAAATTTGCAAAGTTTTTTTTTTTTTGTTTGTTTGTTGGCACTTGTTGGTATTCCTCTGCTGTGGCCGGTATATGTGTCGTAAACAAACCAGCAAACAAATATTTGTTTTGAATACATTTATTTCATTAGCTGGCTGGCAGACAGACAGAGAGTCATTAAATTCAAGCCATCTTTTTGCCAGAGATAGACGAGGGAGAAAGAGAAACCGGGGGCAATTAAAGAACACACACACGATTTTAAACATTAAATAAATTGAATTCAAATTCTTCAAGAAAATGACTCCGGAACAATTTCAGAATATGACTTGTAAGAATTAGAAAAAGAATCTAATGATCGATCTATAATGTTTCCATAAAAAAAAAAAAAAAAAAAAAAACAAAATGCAAAATAATATAAACCCAGACCTAAAGGTGTTTAAAACTATTGACAGAGGGATCGTTGCTCATTGAGACACCAATTGTTGGCAAAATCGGTCGAAATCGAACAATTTTCGTATTTGTGGGGACTACACGATAACTTGGTTATATTAATTTGTGTGACTTGTATAATACCAATAATATTTTTTAGCCCCTTAAGGTGTGCTAATTTTTGATATTTAGAAATTGCGTAATTTGGGGCCCGATTAGAATTAATTTATCTGAAAATATGTATTTGGTTTCATCCAGGTGTAAAAAGCGTAACGTCTATCAAATACCCATATTTAATTTTCCGTCTCAACAAAGTTTTTAGCCATATTTTGAGAAGGTCCAAAATGGGATTTAGTGGCAATTTAGGGTTAAGGTTCAAGGTTCCTTACATTTTCAAATACGTCGATTACACGGGTTTCTACTTATTTGTTCAATTATATTTTTCTGAAATTGTATTTTATTTTTTAGTCATTTAAATCGTATGCGCCTATCAATATTCTCTAAAGTTTTCTTCTGGAAAGTATTTGTTAGCCAAAAACGGAGAGCTGGGCCCAAAAGGGAGTTTGGTACTCGCTACCAAAAGATGGTCCTTAAAGACCAGCAAAAGGTTGCTTATTCCTTGAAGACTTTAAAGACCAACACACGGGGGTCTTCTACTAGATGAGCAGAAGGGGGTCATATTTAACGATCAGTAAAGACTTTATAGCCTGAGCTTTTTAAAGTCTTTAAAGACGAGCCTATAATGATGTCTCTAAAGACGACTTCTGAAGAGTTTTGATGACGACAAAGGGAATTTGGGCGACCAAGGGAGTTTTTAGAATCGACCAGAAGGGAGTCTTATAGATACCAGAAGGGAGTCTTATAGACGAGCAGAAGGGAGCTTTATAGACGACCAGAAGGGAGTCTTTATAGACGACCAGAAGGGACTCTTTATAGACGACCACAAATACTTTAGATCAGCAGAAGGGGGTCTTTATAGACGACCACAAGGGAGTCTTTATAGACGACCACAAGGGAGTCTTTATAGACGACCACAAGGGAGTATTTATAGACCACCAGAAGGGTGCCTTTATAGACGACCAGAAGGGAGTCCTTTATAGACGTGCAGAAGGGAGTCTTTATAGACCAGCAGAAGGGAGTCTTTATAGACGACCAGAAGGGAGTCTTTATAGACGACCAGAAGGGAGTCTTTATAGACGACCAGAAGGGAGTCTTTATAGACGACCAGAAGGGAGTCTTTATAGGCGACAAGAAGGGAGTTTTTATGGACGACCACAGGGAGTCTTTATAGACGACCAGTAGAGACTATAGACCAGCAGAAGGGAGTCTTTATAGACGACCAGTAGAGACTATAGACCAGCAGAAGGGAGTCTTTAAGACGACCAGAATGTAATCTTTACAGATGACCAGAAGGGACTTTTTATACGCGACAGTTTTCTCCTCTAGATGAGCAAAAGGCAGTCTCCTAAAGATAGCGAGATGATAGACTCCTATAGAGGGCCAGAAGTTGGTCTGCAACAGACGAAACTAGGCTCTAGATCGATCTGACCAAGATCGCATATACACAGAAATAGCATCAAAATTTTAGAATAAGTTTAGATTTGTTCGAATTGGTCATCTTTGGCACAAATTATGACCTTCAACGGGCAATGAAACCGTCACACGCTGTCCGAAAATTGCTCTGCGGTATTTTGGCCCATTTCCGGCGAAGCCCTCGCTTGAGGTGATCGACATTTTGGTATTTTTTTTTTTTAGTGTCAACCTTGCTTTCCAAAATACTCCAGACACAATAGTCCAACGGATTGGTATCCGGAGATTTTGGTGGCCATTCTATGCTGGAAATGAAACGAGGGACCTCATTTTGTAACCGTTCTTGGGTGGCGCGTGATGAGTCTTGTTGGAATGTCCAAGGTCTGCGGCCAAAATGTTTGCGTGCTTAAGGCTTTAATACACCCTCCAGAATATTTTCGCGATAATATTCGGCATTTATTCTGATGCCACGGAGAGCGACCATCGGCTGTTATGGTGGCCCACACCATCACCATGGCCGGCGCTTGAGTTCTGGTAGCCAAGCGAAGGTGCGCATTTTCAGCAGACCTCTTTGGCAAGTAAACACGATCATTTTGTTTGTTCACAAACTGCTGGACAACGAATGTTTTCTCATCGGAGAAAACCAAATTCGGCAGTTCACCACTTTCGTCCACTTGCGAAGCAACCCTTTAGCTCTTTTGAGTCCACTTTTCTTCCTGTTGCGGCGTAAGTTATTGGACTTTTTGGAATTGGAGCTCATTTTTCAATATTTGCCGAATGGAATATTGCGATATGTTTAGCTCACGAGTCATTTTTCGGCCACTGCTTCTTTACTTTTCGAACTATTTCTGCTGATGTTGCTGTTTTCTTCCGTCCACTCCCTTGACATCGGGCTACGCCAGCAGTATCACGATAACGAGCGATGGTACGAGACACAAAAGATTTATTCACATTTAAATGCTGGAGTGCTCTAACGATAGCCACTTGTGGCTTTTGTACACTTGTAAACAATTAAATGAGCTCTCACTGGAATAATTTTAAGAGCTGTCGGACGAGTGGCTTAGATATGACAGCAGTCTGAAGTTGGTTGCAGTTTTTTCATCTCACCATCTCAAAATCATTCAATTTAAACCTCTGACTAATTTCTAATGTTTTCTTTCCTTTCTTTTCCTTTGCAGGATGGAAGAAGTTTCATAATACAAAATCAGGCACAATTCGCTCGAGAATTGTTGCCACTCAATTACAAACACAACAACATGGCCTCGTTCATACGACAGTTGAATATGTGTAAGTAAAGCTTTAAATAACCCCGCCTTTCCATTCCTTTTCGCTGATACATATTTCTCTCTCTTCCCCTTGCAGATGGTTTCCACAAAATCACCTCCATCGATAATGGTGGCCTGAAATTCGATCGTGATGAAATGGAATTTACCCATCCCTGTTTCAAGCGCAACTGTCCATATCTCTTGGAGCATATTAAACGTAAAATTGCCTCAACCAAATCCGTGGATGACAAGTCGGCAATGAAACCCGAAGCCGTGAATAAGGTTCTGCAAGATGTCAAGGCCATGAGGGGGCGTCAGGATTCGTTGGATTCACGTTTTTCGGTTATGAAACAGGAAAATGAGGCCCTGTGGCGTGAAATTGCTTCGCTGCGTCAGAAACATGCCAAACAACAGCAGATTGTCAATAAATTAATACAATTCTTGATAACAATTGTCCAGCCGCAGCGGAATATGACCGGCGTAAAACGTCACATGCAATTGATGATCAACGACACACCCGATAAGATGAAATTGCGCAAGGCCAGTGAATCGGAATCGGATTGTGGTCCAGTCATACATGAACTGGGCGAGGAGCTGTTGGATGAGGTATCGGAAGTTGAGCCAGATCTAATGTAAGTTGTCAACAACAACAACAAATGCCACAAAACTGTTTTATAATTGCAACATTTTTCTATTGAATTTCCTTAGGACATCCGGCAGTCCATTTCGCCAGAACTCAACAACCCCAACCACCACAGAGCCAGATGCAGCTGCCTCACCACAACACATTGAACGTCCCCATTCAAGCGTTAGCTTGTTGTCACAAAACTATGACTATTCCAATCAAAGCGGTGATGATGCCAGTTTGGGCTACATAAGTCCCAGCCTCAATAACTCATCATCGTCCAATCAAAAGGAGTTGGTTCAAGCCGTCAATGCCACAGATGGTTCGAATATTTTCTATCACATTACCGAGGTACCAGATGCCCATCCCCAAGAGCCGCCGGCACCACCAATCAACTACAATGATGACAACGTTTTGACCACACCCATGGTAAGGGCCGAAGAAATGGCTCGCACACAAATGTTAAGACAGAAGAATCGTCAAAGACGCAAGGAAATGGGTGCCTCTCCCGATAGCATGAGCTCAGGATCACCCAAGGGCAACAACAACAACAGTGATGTCACAAAACCCAAACAACAACGTTTACAACAAAGACCACAGCAGCAACAACAACAGCAGCAGCAGCAGCAGATGCTCTCCCAGGCCCAAGAATTGCCCCAACCCCTACAAATTAAATCCGAAGATGAACCCTTGGATCCCTTGATCTTTTTGAACGTATATCCCGATAGCAGTGGTGGCATGACACCCGATCCCAATTTGATTTCACCAAATCTCAGTGAAGAATCACGTCAATCATCGGCCACGAATGGTGCTGGCAACTATATGCTAAAGAGCCCATCCCTTAGCCAAGGCGCTGCTGGCAACAACAGCAACAGCGGTGCACGTGTATCACCCACTGAAAATAATCTCTTGACAGCTGGCACCACCACCACGAACACCAACAATGATTTATACAATCCATCAAATTTCATTACCAACGATATGCCAGCTGAAATATTTGAGGTTAGTTGGAAATGAGAAGCATTGATATTTTTTGAAAATAAGCGGGCATTTTGGGTACTTACCAATATTACTGAATACCCCTCGAGGGTAAATTTGGTAGTATATAATATGTTATATTTCGAAAGAAAGTATAGAGCTACATCAACTCTCTAACAGCGTGTTTTTATCGAGAACTCTTCTCAAGAACGAAATTTTAAAATATTTTATTTGAAATTTAAAGATTACTCAGAATCAAGATGTCATAGGTACAGAGTGTCTTTGGTAGAACTTCTGATAACCAGTCAAGCAACAAGTTTGTTACGTATGTTAAACCGCTAATGATATATCTAAGGGGACTTTTTGGCCTCTTTCTCAAGAAATCACAAAATAGTGATTTAAAACTTTAAAATTCGATTTTGAATTTAAGAATTACTCCTAATCGAGGTATGTTAGGTACACATTCTTTTGGATAATCCTCCTGATGACCCTTAGAGTAACTAGTTTGTGAAATATATTGACCAGCTGACGGCTTGTTTAAGGGGACTTTTTTTGTCCCTTTATCAAGAAATCACAAAGAGAGATATAAAATTTGATGATGATTTGGAGTCGGAAGATTCCTCTTAATCTTGGCATTTTAGGTATACAGTGTCTTTGGCAATTTCACTGATAACCCTCTTGCGAACAAGTTTGTGGAGAATGTTAACCCTCTAAGGACTCATTGAAGGGAACTTTTGGTCGGTTTCCGAAATGAAGATTTTTAATAATAATTATACCCTCAGCCATATGGCTACAGAGGGCATATATAATTTGATACAGCCAAAACGTGGCTCATCAAAATAACGATTTGGACCCTAGGTCTCTTTAAATCAAATCCGCTTCAGGATATTTAGAGTGGATCTAACGATGTCCATTCGTCTGTTTGGCTGGCTGGTGGGCACGATAACTCTCGAAGGAAGTATCCGATTTTATCCAGACTTGGTACATCGTAAAATTATTGTCAAACTCAGAACGAGTTCGGAGATGGGCAATATCGGTCCACACCTTCTGGTACCTCCCCCACAAAATATCATGATTTTTAAAGAAAATCATTTACTGCACAGAAAGAGAAAGGATAATCCGCTTCTGCTCCAACTTTGCAAATCTCTATATTTGCATCAGTGCTAGGTGAGGTGTGAAAATGGACAATATCGATGCACTCCATCAAGTCTTCCCCCACAAAGGGTCAACATTTTGAAAAATTATAAATCTTATAAAATGTGATGTAAGAGTGCGATTATCTTGAAGTTACACACATCCTAATATTTTTATCAACCCAAGGTCTGGTGTTTAGATGGAATATAACGGTCCACTCCTTCTGGTACCTCCCCCACAAAAGGTCGAAATTTAAAAAAAAAATATTTTTTTTACAGAAAGAGAAAGGATAATCCGATTTTGCTTCAACTTTGCATATCCTAATATTTGCATCAGTGCTACGTCAGGTGGACAATATCGATGCACTCCATCAAGCACCTTCCCCACAAAGAGTCAAAATTTTTGAATAATTTTAAATCTTATAAAATGTCATGTTATATTCCGATTTTTTTCAAATTACACACAACACAATATTTTTATAAATACAAGGTCTGGTGTAAAAATGGGATATATCGGTCCACTCCTTCTGGTACCTCCCCCACAAAGGGTCAACATTTTGAATATTCATGAAACTCATAAAACACGAAATTTACATCCGATTCCATTCACACTTGGCACATCTCAATATTTCCATCAACATAAGATCTGTTATAAAGATGGTAGAGATCGGAACATTCCTTCGGGTACCTCCCCCACAAAGGGTTAACATTTTGAATACCCAAAACGATCATAAAATCCGAAATAAGCATCCGACTCTTCAAATTACACACATCACAATATTTTTATTAACCCAAGGTCTGCTCAGAAGATGGAATATATCGGTCCACTCCTTCTGGTACCTCCCCTACAAAGGGTCAAAATTTTGAATATTCATGAAGCTCATAAAACACGAAATTAGCATCCGATTCTCTTCAAATTACACATATCACAATATTTTTATTGCCCAGGGTCTGGTGCGAAGTTGGGATATATCGGTCCACTCCTTTTGGTACCTTCCCCACAAAGGGTAAAATTTTGAATATTCATGAAACTCATAAAACCTCGAAATTAACTTCCGATTCCATTCAGACTTGGCACATCTCAATATTTCCATCAACACAAGATATGTTATAAAAATGGTACAGATCGGACCACTCCTTCTGGTACCTCCCCCACAAAGGATTAACATTTTGAATAACCAAAACGATCATAAAACCCAAAATAAGCATCTGATTCCCTTCAAATTACACACATCACAATATTTTTATTCACACGAGGTCTGATCTGAGATGGGGTATATCGGTCCACTCCTTCTGGTACCTCCCCTACAAAGGGTCAGAATTTTTAATATTCATGAAGCTCATAAGACACGAAATTAACATCAGATTCCATTTAGACTTGACACATCTCAATATATCCATCAACACAAGATCTGTTATAAAGATGGTACAGATCGGACCATTCCTTCTGGTACCTCCCCCACAAAGGGTTAACATTTTAAATAACCAAAACGATTATAAAATCGAAATACGCATCCGATTTTCTTCAAATTACACACATTACAATATTTTTATTCATACGAGGTCTGATCTGAAGATAGGGTATATCGGTCCACTCCTTCTGGTACCTCCCCTATAAAGGGTCAAAATTTGAATATTCATGAAGCTCATAAAACACGAAATTAACATCCGATTCTCTTCAAATTACACATATCACAATATTTTTATTTGCCCAGGGTCTGGTACGAAGTTGGGATATATCGGTCCACTCCTTTTGGTACCTTCCCCACAAAGGGTAAAATTTTTGAATATTCATGAAACTCATAAAACCTCGAAATTAACTTCCGATTCCATTCAGACTTGGCACATCTCAATATTTCCATCAACACAAGATATGTTATAAAAATGGTACAGATCGCACCACTCCTTCTGGTACCTCCCCCACAAAGGATTAACATTTTGAATAACCAAAACGATCATAAAACCCAAAATAAGCATCTGATTCCCTTCAAATTACACACATCACAATATTTTTATTCACACGAGGTCTGATCTGAAGATGGGGTATATCGGTCCACTCCTTCTGGTACCTCCCCTACAAAGGGTCAGAATTTTTAATATTCATGAAGCTCATAAGACAAGAAATTAACATCAGATTCCATTTAGACTTGACACATCTCAATATATCCATCAACACAAGATCTGTTATAAAGATGGTACAGATCGGACCATTCCTTCTGGTACCTCCCCCGCAAAGGGTTATTATTTTGAATAAACAAAACGATCATAAAATCCGAAATAAGCATCCGATTCTCTTAAAAAATTGTAAGAAGCATCCAAATCCATCCACCTCCTCAAATTTCCCACATACAAACATTTTTGCTAAGACAAAATCTGTAGTGAAGATGATATGCATTTGCCAATCCCTTCTAGTACCTCACAAAGGGTCACAATTTCCAATATTTATTCCTGTCACAACTTGCGAAACAAGTCAGCGGTTCTTTACAACTTGCTATATCTAAATATTTCTCTTAACCAGAAATCTGATATGGATATGTAATTTACCGAAATTTATGCTTCTGCATAAAATCTGATATAAATGTTGGATTTTGATATTTCCGCTATATCTGTCACCTCTTGCATATTTCCACATTTTCCAAACATTATAAGAAGCAGTTGATATAGTCCAAATCTGTCACGTTGTAATATTTATGTTAGTCTTAGGTCAGATGCGAAATGGTCAATATTGGCCAACTGCTTCGGAACCTCCCCCCATAAAGAATCAAGAGTTTGAATAATCATAACCCAACACTGGGGGTATACATCTGTCGGCAAAACCGACTGATTCTATTTTTGTAATTTTTTTTACGTCATTTTCTTATTTGTTTCTTTCACTCAAAGGATAACACCCTCATGTCTGCTGGAGATAACAGCAACTTCGATGACAACTTCAAATTGAATCTGCAAGAACAATTTGGACGGTCCACCGTTAATAGTGGCAAATTTTCCTCATACATGGCCGGTAATGGTAATGGTGGAGTTGGCACACTTGCCACTGGAGGAAGCGCTGGCCCCTCAACATCGGCTGCCTCTGTGGGCTTGTTGGCAAATAATACGAACAACAACAACAACGGCAACGGCAATAACTCGGACACAAAACCCTCAACATCGAAATCATCGAATGGTAACATGACCTTGACAAAATACAACAGCAGCGGCAAGCTACCTTCGAACGAGGATATAATGCGGTTGAGTACAGCGTTAGTAACTGAGAAATGAAATAAATTCTTAGTTGCACTCGCATGAATATTGAAAATACTAACTTGATTGTTTGTTTGTTTCCCCCTCCCCCTCCCCCCGTTTAGCTCTGAGGTAAGCGGCCATTTGGAAATAATGCAAGACGAATTGGAATCGTTAAAGGATCTGCTGCGCAGTGATGTCTATTCGTTGGATCACAACACTTTGTTGGGCGTAAGTTCATTGCCTATTATTAATGGTCAAGATGAAGCAAATCTTCTAACTGCTGGCAGTAAACAAAACTTGAATATTGAGAAAATAGCTAACCCAACTAATGTATATAGCAACAACATGATTAGTAATGCTAATGGCGAAGACTGTAATAATGTTGGTGGTCAAGAGGAAGATATTGATCAGACACGTTACAAGATACTGCAATTTCTTAATGAGTCCATATTTAATGATTTAGATTAGAGACGGCAGATAGAAGGAACGATAGAAAGAAACATAATTTTTAATTATGGAATTATTGCGGAAATTAATGTTGCTATTCTATAATATAGTTTTGTAAATGATTTTTCTATGAAACACAAAAACAACAACAAAATATTTTCTCTATTACATACATAAAGCCAACAACAATGGGGTGCGAAAAGTTCTCCATTTTAGAAATTATTAAAAAACAAAAAGAACATTTTTTGTTAAGCTACATAATATTTAAACATTATTTGATACACTTGCTAAATGTACATAATGATTTTTATTATTATTATTTTTTTATTATAACATGATGAACATGAATAACAACAACAATAAGAATGATTAACTTTTAAAATGGGAAGACAATTTAAATTTCATTTACAGCTACAGATGATAGGTTACATTATTTGTAACATGGTTCGTGACCTTTTTTTGGGAAATTTTATATTTGTTTTTCAAAAAAATAAAAGGAAATTTTCAAATAAACAACATGCAGGGTGAGATAAAAAAAACTGCAACAAAGTCACACGCCATAATTTTTATTTTTTTTTTTTAATTTTCTTGAATGAAAGCAGAAAATGTCGGAAATAGCAACAAATTTTGGGATAAGTTTAGATTTGTTCTAAATTGGTCACATTTGGTACGAAGGTATGACCTTCAGACATCCAATGAAACCATCACACGCTGCCCGAATGTTGCTCTGCGCTACTTTGGACCATTCCCGGCAAGGCACTTGCTTAAGGTGATCGACACTTTGGTATTTTTTAGTGCCAACCTTGCTTACCAAAATTCTCCAGACATGAATATTCAAGTCCATCACTCGCTGCCCGAATGTTGCTCTGCGGTATTTTGGCCCATTCCCGGCGAAACACTTGCTTGAGGTGATCGACATTTTACTATTTTTTTGGTGACAATCTTGCTTTCCAAACCGTCACACGCTGCCCGAATGTTGCTCTGCGGTATTTTGGCCCATTCCCGGCGATGTACTTGCTTAAGGTGATCGGCCCTTTGGTATTTTTTTTTTTTTTTTTTTTTTTTTTTTTTTTTTTTTTTTTTTTTTTTTTTTGGCGACAACCTTGCTTTCCAAAATAATCCAGACATAAATATTTATGAAACTCATCATAAAACGTGAAATTAACATCAGATTCCCTTCACGCTTACTTGGCACATCTCAATATTTCCAGCAACACAAAATTTGTTATAAAGATCGTATAGATCGGACCATTCCTTCTGGTACCACCCCACATTTTGAATAACCTCAACGATCATAAAATCCAAAACAAGCATCCAAAACAAGCATATTTTTATTTGCCCAGGGTCTGGTGTGAGGATGGAATATATCAGTCTACTCTGTCGGGTACCTTCCCCACAAAGAGTCAAATTTTTGAATATTCGAAAATTAACATCCGATTCCATTCGGGATCTTGGCACATCTCAATATTTTCATCAACACAAGAGTTGTTATAAAGATGCTATAGATTGGACCATTCCTTCTGGTACCTCCCCCACAAAGGGTTAAAATTTTGAATAATTAAAACGATCAGAAAATCCGAAATAAGCATCCGATTCTCTTCAAATTACACACATCACAATATTTTTATTTGCCCAGGGTCTGATGTGAGGATGGAATATATCAGTCCACACCTTCGGGTACCTTCCCCACAAAGGGTCAACATTTTGAATATTCATGAAGCTCAAAAAAACACCATTGGCACGAAGGTATGACCTTCAAACGGCCAATGAAACCGTCACACGCTGCCCCAATTGTTGCTCTGCGGTATTTTGCCCCATTCCCTGCGAAGCATTTGCTTGAAGTGATCGATATTTTTGATATTTTTAGTGCCAACCTTGCTTTCCAAATACTCCAGACACAGTAGTCCAACGGTTTGGTATCCGGAGATTTTGTTGATGGTCATTGTGCGCTGGAAATGAAGCAAGGAACCTCATTTTGTAACCATTTTTTGGGTGGCGTGTGCTGATGAGTGCGATGGTGCTGAGTCCTGATGGAATGTCCAAGGTCTGCGGCTAAAATATTTGCGTGCCCAAGGCTTTAATACACCCTCCAGAATATTTTCGCGGTCGATTAATACGAGCGGAAAGCGACCGTCGGCTGTTATGGCGTCCCACACCATCACCATAGCCGGCGCTTGAGTTCTGATGGCCAACCGAAGGTGCACATTTTCAGCTGACCTCTTTGACAAGTAAACACGATCATTTTGTTTGTTTACAAACTGCTGGACAACAAATCTTTTCTCATCGTAGAAAACCAAATTCGACAGTTTACCACTTTCGACCACTTGTCAAGCAACTCTTTAGCCTTTTTGAGTATATTTTCTTTCAGTTGCGGTCTTGCAGGATCTTGCACTTTCAATGGCTTTACCCCGATCTAATTTTTTCAATATTTGCCGAATGATTGTTGCGATATGTTCAGCTCAAGAGAAATTTTTCGGCCACTGCGACTTGGTAGTGATCAATCAAGTCGCTTCTCTACTTTTCGAAGCATTTCTGCTGATGTTACTGTTTTCTTCCGTCCACTTCCTTGATGTGGGGGATAGGAGCTACCACTATCACGGTAACGAGCGACACAAAAGAGTTATTCACATCTAAATGCTGAAGTAGTCTAACGATAGCCACCTGTGATTTTCCATCCAAACATTAAGAAATCACACTATCACGCTTGAATTCCCTGTCGAATAACTTTTTTTCTGGAAAATTCTCACCAAAATGCTTTTGTACGCTTGTAAACAATATAATGAGGTGTCACTAGAATAATTTTAACATCTGTCGGACGAGTGGCTTAGAAATGACAGCAGTCTGAAATTGATTGCAGTTTTTTTCATCTCACCCTGTAGAGATGGTCATCTCTATAAAGAAAGTATTCTGCCTTTAGCAAAGAGCCAAATTATTCCTAAAATTCGATGTAGACAAATAAGATGGCATAGGAAATGAAACACTATTCGTCAAATCCGTTTAAAAAAGTATATGGGTATTTATGAAAATAAAAAAAAATAGCCTTCAACTAAAAGGTATAATGCCATGATTACGTTAGAACTTTTTGCAGGGTTAACCTACTTCAAGAGGGTTTATTTGAAGTATTAGTAATGAATATGACAATATTTATCCAAAACCAGTGGGTTAACCCATTTATGTGTAAACGTACTGTAAGGGTATATAGGAAACTCTTAAAAAAATATATAAAATCGAATATAAGAGTATTTCGGAGTAGAAAATTTAAAAAAACAAATGATCTAAAACTTTTAAAATCAATTCTAATCGGAGCCTATCGATATATGCCTACATGAAATGAACAATTCAATGATTTCAATAATTTTGTATTTAAAAAAAAAAATACATTAATTTACAGTTTTTGAGTATATTTTCAGCCAGTGACAAAGAGACAGATTCAAAGAAAGTTACCCAGAAAGAGAGAAAAGAGTGTGTCTGTCTGCGTGTGCCAAAGATGCCAAGTCGTTTAAAAAGCAAGATGAAAAGACCACAAACAAATACCCACGCAATTCTTCATCACAATTCCCTTTTTTTAGATAGAATGACAAAGGGACTCGGATTAATTACTTTCGTAATTCATAACTTGGTTTTTAATAGAATACACCATTGGATTTAATCTAAACCTTTTTCTCAAGATAATTTTATATAGCTTTCCATAGACGTATTCGTAATGAAAAGAAAAAAAATCATCATTCTGCTAGGAATCTTAAATATTGGAATTATAAAAATATGATTACATCCAGTCATCTATTTGGATCAACAATTTGAGAATAGGGGGTTTCTTGAATTCATATTTTAGAATTGAATATTAAAATTTATTTATATATATTTTTTTTTCTGTGTTGAGGACTATAATAAACAACACCAAGGCATATCTACTACTAGGTATTGTTATTCTTTTAGCAGCTCGTACTGCTGTGTTCGTTTTGATATCTTCTCTAATCTGGCTTTGCTTCTAACTTCAAGTTCAAAAGAAAGTCGACCTTTATTGTTTGGACCCATATCAACACAGGAGTTAGATGAGTAGGTTTTGTCGGGCAGGTTTTCTGCGCATTGCTGTCACTTCGAGCCCAATATGAATTGAGGCGGCAGCGTCATCCAGTTGAGGTAGCTCTCTTTTTTCAGCTACAATGCGAAGGGGTATTCGCTCTATATTCTGTTATAACTGCTGTGATCCCGTTAGAGTGAATACTATTCAATCCTGCTTGATAGGCCTGTAGATCTAGAGGTTCTGCCTTATATCTCAGCACTCCTCTCTCCCTCCCTTTCTAGTTCCTGAATGTCTTTGCTTACTTGCCTGGGCAGAGGTTGCCTATCGAGCAGATAGTGATTGAAATGGTTGAGCTTATTACACCCAAACAAGTAGTACATTGGCAGAATTTTATAAAACTTCCCCATGCTTCATTCATTTGATCACAAGGTGTTTGTTTTTATACCTTACACCACATAGTGGTAAAAACAAAATACAGATCGCTTTTATTATCCGACGAAAGGACGAACCCTATTGAAATTGGTGATAATGGGATCAGATTTAGATATAGCGCCCATATATATCTTCAACCGATTTCGGGTTAATTGTGCATCAAATGGCTAATATAAGTCCAAATAAGCTGTATTTTGGTACATCCGACCTAATTCAGGCTAGAAGCAAATACATCGAATTTGGTGAAAATCGGTTCAATTGTAGCTATAGCTTCCATATATATGTTTCATCCGATTTGGGGTTTTAGGTCCCTCTCATGCGTAATATGCACTCCACAACAATGATCTTTGGTACCGGATACAATATACAGCTCAGAAATAAGTTCCTAAAATTTTGTCAAGATCGGTTCAGATTTCGATATAGCTCCCATACATATGTTTCATCCGATTTGTTGTTTAACTCCCTCATATTCGTAATATGCATTCAACAACAATGTTTTTTGGTACCAGATATCTTATAGAGCTCGGAAATACCTCTGCCAAATTATATCAAGATCGGAGAGATTTGGATGTAGGTCACATATATACCTTCAACTGAGTTCGGGTTAATTGTGCACCAAATGGCCAATATCTGTCAGAAAGTCCTGAATTTTGGTACATTCGACCGAATTCGGTCTAGAAGCAAGTACATCGAATTCAGAGACAATCGGTTCAGATATGCATTTTTATACCCTCCACCATTTTATGGAGGTTATATTAGGTTTGTCATTCCGTTTGTAACACCTCGAAATATACATTTTAGACCCCATAATGTATATATATTCTTGATCAGCTTTAAATTCTAGGTCGATTTAGCGATGTCCGTTTCCAAACGAATTCATGTAGATTGATAAAATTTTACTCAAATGTATATTATGTCTTCAGGACTTTTGGTATTGAAAATGAACCATGTAGGTCCACGTTTTGGTATAGCCCCCATATAACGGTAACTCCCGATATTCGGTATTTTTATGATTTTAGCTACATTATTCATCGATTTTTTTATAAGTTCCGCATTTGAATATTGCAAAGTTACCTATGCATGTCCATGTCGTCGTATAGACCCTAATATAACAGCTTCATTCAGTATTTTAAAGATTTTAACAGAATATTTAACGATTTTTATTGTTTTTGAGAATTCGTTGCAAATGGTGGAGGATATTTAAAGTTCGGCTCGGCTTTTTACTTGTTTCAATACAATCCTTCTCCAACAGAAATAAAGCCAAATGTTGATAGGTGGTATGATCGACTTAAAAAAAAATCTTTTGTTACGGGAGCTCTACTAAATATGCATAGTGTTGTAGGATATCATATAGTCGCCCCCGCCCGACTTTGACTTTTCCTCACTGTTTTTTTTATAAAATTGTTTGAAATTTGTTCCTAACGACAGAGGTGGAGCATACCTCTCGAATATTGGAATTTCGTCATTGATTTTTTTGACATTATTGACTTAATTCCCAAATAATGGGAAGTATAAAAGTTCGCCTCGTCCGAACTTTACGTTTTAAATCATGTTTTTTTTTTGTACAAAACTCAATTTGTTCTTTTAACAAAATTCATTCCTGCGACTGTAAATGAAATCATTTAAATTTAAAAAAGAAAGCAAATTCCTGTTCTTTATAAGCTTTCAGTTTTTATTTATAGCAATTATACAAAACAATTTAGGTCCATGTTCTTTCAACATTATGTGTTTGTTTACATTCAACTGGTTCTTTCTTTTTTTTTTAATGATCTTCATTGAAATTCTCTTGCTATAAATCGAAAAACTATTCCAAATATAACTATAAAAAATCACATTTCTCATTCTATATAACCTGACTCTTCTTCGCCTTGTTTGTGTGCGTGTGTGTGTGTGTTTTAAACATCCCCCCAACAAACACTTGGATATTACAACAAAAATAAAACTCAACATAAAAATCAAAATTCTTTTTAAAAACGTATTCCTAAATTATGTAATTAATTTAATATTTTCCGATAATTGTTAAAAAAAAAACATTCGTATTTAAAAAAAATACCTTGATTTATGTAACTTATGAAAAAACAACAAACAATCCTACACCCATTACCATGGATGGGTTTATTTCCTAAACCAAATATTCTTCTCAACTTGAAAATATCATTCAATCACTCAAAACCCCCTTCAACCACACAAAATGAAGTCTTTGAAAGGATGCAACACCGGCACTCCGGCAACAGCAGGCATGACGGCAACAAAACCATTTACGAAGTTAAATATATTTGAGAACAATAATAAATATATTTTTGCCGCCAACTATGGAAGCGAATTACTACAAAAGGTCAGCTCTAACGAAAAAACAATGCATTTAGTCTTGAATGAGAGAAATTATAAAAGAAAAACGCCAACACTCCTTTCCTCCCTTTTTTTGTTTTGGAAAAGTGTTGTTTCGATTTTAACAATCTGGGTAGTTCGATAAATGTCATTGATTACAACAAACGATAACTTTGCGTACTATCATCACTAGCCAATGAGAGAAGGAGCTTATTCCCTCTCTCTCCTTAGTTTATGCTTTGTAACGGTATTTTTTCTAAATTCCCTTGAGGAGAAAAGAGGCTTCTTATTTGTTTTTGTCTATTTTTAAATTGTTAGAAAAAAAGAAACATCTCTAAATCATTGTTTTCTCGTATTCTTGTCTTTAACAAAAAATATTAAAAGTTTTTAAAACAAATTTACAAAAATATATTTTAACAACAAGACGTTTGTGCTTAGCGTGTGTTTTGTCTCTCAAGAAATGTTAGTAACAATGTTTTCCTTTCTCTCTTTCCCCTCTCACAGCTTTTTAATGATTCCGAAATTTTGGGCATGGGTGCATATGGTCTACATTTACCCAAAGACACCACTAATGATCGTAATGGTAAGTCATTAGTTTATTTTTATTTTCTCTTCTCCTTTTTGTTGTTATTCTTGGTTTTGTACGAAATAATCACTTTTCTCCATTTTGACAGGTTCTGAATTAATGGCCTACCAACCAATGTATGATCTGTCAGATATCATCAATGAACAAAGTGATTTGGATGGTATGTAACAACAAAAAATTGTTGACTTTTTTCATTTTGTTGTTGATCTTTTTGTTTTTTGCATTTACATTTTCTTTATAATTCTGTTTTAGTTAATTTTTGAAATATACAAACTAACTTAAGAAGAAAGAGGGGGCACATTCACATTCTCTAGCAGAAGTCATACCAAATGGGACTTGAACATGTGAAAGCTAGGTTTTTTTTTTCAAAACATCAAGGTGGATTTTTAAAAATGCTGTAAAAGTATAGTTTTGTTTAAAGACACTTTGGGAATTAATTAAAGAGAGAGCTTTAGGTTATAATTCCAATTTATTTGCCTAAAAAATTTGCGTATTTTACATACCAAAAGTGATGATATATTTTTTATGGTAAATATCAAATATATAAATTTCCTTTGTTCAGAAACTTGCATTGAAATTTGATGTAGAATATTTCTTCCTTTGGAACTTTACCCAAAAACTTAAGTATTATCAGAGATTTTGCCCTGGAATGGAAACGTGTCAAAGTAGTTCTAAAACGATATTTTATGTTACTTTCATGCATCAACTCAGAACAGACATCCAAAGGGAAATAAAAAAGGTTTTTTTTGGCAACATGGATTCAAATATTTTCTGGATATATAATGGAAATAGAGCTTTATTTTCTTTGGTGACTTATGGTGAAATTTTGTGAAGAATAATTTCGTCTTTGACGTTTTCATTCTAAAATGATGCTTTGCAGGAGTATTTTGGATAGATTCACATTAGGTACAAATTTAGTGTCATAGGGTATCATGTCTTTGTGCATTTGTTTGTAACATGGAGAAGGAAGCGAGATAGACCCATAGTTACTTATGGAATCTTCATAGAATCACTTTCTGAGTCGATTTATTCATGTCAGTCCGTCCGCCCGTCTGTCCATGTATTCCTGTGAGCAAAATTCAGGTCGCATTTATTAACCGATTGAGATGAAATTTCCCCAACAAAATTTGTTTGGCCCAAGGACGAACCCTATTGAAATTGGTTATAATCGGATCAGATTTAAATATAGCTTCCATATATCTTCAACCGATTTCGGGTTAATTGTGCACCAAATGGCTAATATCAGTCCAAATGACCTGAATTTTGGCACATCCCATCGAATTCAGGCTAGAAGCAAGTACATCGAATTCGGAGACCGGTTCCGATAATTATTTTTTGCATTTTATACCAGAAATTGGTTTAAAAAATAGCGGCCAAGAAAACATTGGAGAAATTGACCGTTGAGGATTGCATTTTTCAAATTCTATGTTGTTGCATAGGCTTATCAGCTTCCGAAATATATCTTTGAATCCTAAATTTGAAATTAGTTTGTTTTACTTGTTTATTTTTATAAAAACAAAGGCACTTCAAATTTGTCAACAATTTATGCAACATAGGTTACACAAGGTACGAAAAAGAACCATTCGCGTTGTCATCTTCACGAATGGTTTTTCTTTAATTATTCATGATTAGAGCAACTGTCTCTTGGGGAAAATATATTAAATTAAAACAAATCAAGAGATCAGAATTATATATATTGGATTTTTATTTTTTCTGGACTATTAGATAGAATTATAGAAAAGTATTCAAAGACTTTTTAGATCCTGGTTTTTATTTAAGGACATTATCATATTCTTATTCACATATCTATCACAGCTAATCCTTTCTCGTTATTTCTAATCCAATTTTGTCCAACGTTTAGTATGAGTTGCTGCTAGAACTGGATGTGCAGCCCTATTGTTATTAAGTTTTATTATTGTATATAGACATTAAAAGTTATTTTATTATGATAGGAGAAATACAAAACTAACATATGTTTTGATAAATGTACAGCCCCTTGAATTGTTTACAAAAATATATAATATAAATTCCCCCTGTTTCTCTCTATGTTTTCATCTTGTCTGTGCCACCCGCCCTCCCATATTTTCGAATTTTAGAGTAAAGCCAAAAATCACCATACCCCCACCCAACCACCTAAACAAATATCTACATGATACCAATTATTTTCTTTCTCAGCCGATAACAATTCAATGATGAGGCCACAAATAACCCAAGAACCAGATAGTTCAACAAAACAGAATGATGTTCAGCCCAGTTCCGGTTTAAATACGCCGTATCATGGAGTAAATCAACCGCCCCAGGCTTCACACAAACACAGTGAGGAAATGGTTGATTGATTGATTGCTTTTTTTTTTTGTTACGATAATGGGGTCTTCAAAAAATATTAATCACAACAGTAGGATCCCCGTATCTATATATTCATAAGATAATAATATTTTACATAATAATATATATGTAGTTCTAACAACTATTCATAACTAATATTTATGAATACTTTTGATGATTGTTTAACAAAATAGAAATGACAACATGTGGAAACAGGCATATTTTATAATAATAATAATAAGTTTTTACGCCCTTAGATATATATACACATATACATATAAATATTATTCTATAAATATTGATACAAACATTATAACTTTTATTTAAAGTTTTGTTTTTTTTATGTATAAAAAATATGTTTTTAATTATAAGATTATTTTACTGTATAAAAAACCACTAATTTTAGGAAAGAAAAAAAATTGAAATATTTTTTTTTAATTTTGCATCACATTTTAATAGACCAGACATTTCATTGAAGAAATTTTAATATAATTTTTTTTTTAGTTTTTGACCACATTTTCTGTTAAATACGAAGGAATTTTAAATCATTTCAACAGATATTTGAAATATTATATTTTTGTTTGTGACCACATTTTCAGTTGATTAAGAAGATTTTTTGAAGAAGATCCACATGGACCTAAAATTTCAGAATAAATTTGAAATATATGTTTTTTTTCATTCAAATTTCACATTTTAAGCTGACTCAGAAAATTCTTTACCAATTTTTTGTTTTAAAAACTTTTTTATTCGATTTGAAATGTAATTTTAAATTATAAAAAATTAAATTATCTGAAGCATTTCGATTTTTTAATATTGATTTGAAGCAAATTTTTCGAAAATGTTTAAATAATAGTTCAGGGTTTGGGTTCTTGTTCTACGGAAATATGAAATGAAAAATCGTTTCTTTAGAAAATTGTTAATTTGACAATTCTTTCCTTTCTGAAGGTTTTCATTTCACATCTACATATAACAAGAGCTAAAGGTGGGAATACATAAAGTGCTTATCTGGCTGACTCAAGTAATCGGCTGGCTTCTTCAGAAATGAAAAAAGGAACCTAGGGCCAAAATCGAACTAAGTCAACCTAAAATTCCTTTGTTCGCATGGTAGAAGAATATAGGTAGACGCGTCGACACAGCTGCTGGGACAATGAACTGTCAAACCAATTTTGGAATTGAAAATGTTGAATGAAAAAATACTTAAATTTGTAAAAATTTTTGAAAAACGCGAAATATAGTAGCCTCCGAATGACGTAGTATAAGAAAACATTTTTGACATATCAATGCTCCCAAGCGTTGATGCATCTACGTGTATTCTTCTGCCATGTTTGTTCATCTACGAAGAAGCCGATGACTTAAACCAGCCAAATATGCGCTTTATGTATTTCTACTCTAAGCCCCAGATACTTGAAGTCAATTTTTTTTTAATTTTAAATATCAAAGTGCTACCAGAAGAGGATTTTTAACGTATATTTTTGGAAAAAATTTACTTTTAAATATATTTGTTTTTTTTTTTCGTCTCATGTATTTCTAATACTGATTTGATTAACAACTAATTACAAAACAATTTTTGAAAGGTTTTTATTTTAGATTTGAATCACATTTCAAATAAATCGTAATGTTAGAAAAGAGTTTTTGAATTTGTTATCTCTCTCTACCTCTCTCTTATAAATGGATTACTACTTGAAAGAAATTGAATGTTGTTAAATTTTTAATCATTTTTTTACCCACAAATTTTAGTAGACCACAACACAAAAAGTGGGAAATTTTAGAGAAGACACTATTCAAAATATAAACTTCCTGTGATTTTTCTTACTCCTCCCTGTCAATCGACAGAAAATATGGATGGAGTTAGCCCCCCCTAAATGTTACTGTTATGCCCAATTCGTTTAATTTTTCATATCAGTCTCAGCCTTGTGACAAAAATTTGGCCTAGAGTACCTTTTTGATGCAAAAAATCTATTTCAAAAACATCTCCTGACAATGTCCAGAAGGTCGTATATAGAAAATATATATTTTTTTTAAACAACACTTCAAACTTGGCACCATTTTAAGCAACATAGGTTACACAAGGTACGGAAAAGGCCCTTGTCATCGCTTGTCCATCTTCACATTTTTTTTGCTCAATTAGAATTGCAGAATTGTGACTCGAGAAAGCCTTTAAATGAAAAAATCAAAAGATCAGAATTCAAAAACCGGATATAGGATTTTTTCTGGACTATTAAATAGAATCACAGAAAAGTATTCAAAGGCCTTTTATATCCTGGCTATTCAGTTAAGGAAATTTTAATTTTTAAACACATACCATTCACAAAGCAAAGATTTCTGCCTAAAGGCCTTATAAACCTAAAACATTTATAGAAAATATTCAGAAAACCTTCTGGAGGTTTGTGATCAATAAACTGTTAAGAACTATCTAACGCTGGCAGTACTTACTTCTAGGTGCCCTAAAGACAGAAATGCCCTCTAGAATATTCTACAAAACGAGGACCTTCAAGATATCTTCTATGTAAGAGTTTAGGTAATCTGCTGGCACTTCCTGAAATTTTAGTGTGATTTTTTATTCGTTGAAACCCACCTAAAAAAAGAATTCCTCTTCATTTTTTAAAAATTAGTTTCTTCGTCGTAATTTTTCTATGGCCACACTTTTTGTTACAAATATGAACATTGTAACACCGAAATCACACACAAGTAAAGTGTGAAATTTTTTGATGAGAACATTTGAAAATACCAATAATAGGCGAGGACTTGAATGTGAACATGAAATGTATTTGACTTTTAATTGTCGACAATATAAACGACATATTTCCAAAGAATGAACTTTTAAATATATTTTTGTAAACATATGAAAATCGTATTACTAATACACCTCCTTATTAGTACACACGCACACACTCGTGTAAACTGTGTAATATTTTTTGTTTCCTAATTATAATCACTATTTTTGTCGCCAGTTTTAGCATGTTTACACATATGAAAATTCTGTGGATTTCAATTGCCAATTCCACTGCGCCTGAGTCTGAAATTCAGTGAATTTTATTTGACATGCTTTTTGGAATTGACACTTGAATCCAATGGATATCTTTGTACATGTTGACATGTTTTGTTATGCCTTTTTTTTTTAAACGAAAACACATTGTGTGACAAAACAGATATCCCATATGCCTATTATACAAATTATAAATATTTTTATACATACATACAATTTAACATTTAATTTTCTTAACTATTAATTGTTTTAGTTTCGTATATATTATTTTAACTTTCAAAATAAATATTATCACAAAAATTGGTTATCTATTTTATTTCGGGATAATGGAAAGAGTTAACTCTGCTCTCGGTATGGAAATAAAATACAGTTATACTTGTAGCTGAAAACAGTCGGCCCAATTACGGTTGTTGTTTCTATAGTCGCCGTCGACGTTATGTACAAGTCGCCATCGCCGTCGCTTTGATTCAGTTTAAAAAGAAGTTGGCACACTCTCTGTTGTTGACAGTGAAAAGAAAATTGTTTGTATTTGAATCTTATTTCTTCTCTTTCGAAAAAAATATAGTGACATACATAAAAGCTTCACATCTCTTAAATTCAATTAAGGATGAAGAGAACAGGTATTAGGGTGGAAATACATAAAGCGTATATTGACTGGCTTAAGTCATCGGCTGGCTTCTTCTTAGATGAACAAGGAGTTTAGGTTGACTTAGTTCGATTTCGGCCCTATGTTCCTTTGTTTATTTCCGAAGAAGCCAGCCGATGACTTAAGTCGCCAGATAAGCGCTTTATGTATTCCCACCTTTAGTAATGCAGCGACTAGTGCTAAGGCAGCAAATAAACATATTGACATTAACCGACTCCATGTAAGTACATATTTTAATTAATTCAATTAAAAATATGTACTCAATGTGTTCTTTTTTAGATTTATAGATTACTTCAAATTAATAGGGACTGTTTCGGCATGTGCCAAGAAATTTCACCAAAGCTGCAAAGTGACGCCGGTCATTGGCTCTTAAGGTGGAAATACATAAAGCGCATATTTGACTGGCTTCTTCGTAGATGAACAAAGGAGTTTTAGGTTGACCTAGTTCGATTTTGGCCCTAGGCTCCTTTGTTCATTTCCTAAGAAGCCAGCCGATGACTTAAGGCAAGCAGGTAAGCGCTTTATGTATTCATTGAGGTTTTTTAACGCTAGGATCTTATCCAAATTGTTTTGCTGTTGGCAAATAGGCTTCAATATCAACGACGACTATTCTCAAAAATCGACTTTACGCCGACTGTTGTATCGACAATGATAATAGCAATCATTCATCGCTATCGACAAAAAACGACAACCCGACGATGACGACAGCAGTAATAGGGCCGAATGTTTCACGTTTCGATGAGCCAAAAATGAACGCACGCCGAAATCACGACTAAAGGTGGGAATACATAAAGAGCTTATTTGGCTGGCTTAAGTCATCGGATGGCATCTTCGAAAATTAACAAAGAGGCCAAGGAACAAAATCGAACTATGTCAACCTAAAACTCCTTTGTTCCTCTACGAAGAAGCCGGCCAAATATGCGCTTTATGTATTCCCATCCTTAAGCTTTGATCTGTTTCACCCTTTAGACATATGGTGCATCAGTTGTGGATTATTATCACCTAAAGTCTAATTTACACCGAGCATGTTTTTATAAAAAAGTAGGTGTATCTGATTACCCTACAATTTGTAAAGATTGTTGCAAATTATTACTAGAACTCGTTTTTGACGCAAAAAAAGAGCGTTTCAAGAGATACATTTTGACAGTTCATTCACTTGGAATTTGCAAATTCTTGCCGAAGAAATTTCTTTTGTGCAATCACTTGCAGCTTTCTACTCTTCTCATTTCGATGATTTATATTTCGGCAAACAATTTTAGAACATCTTTGTTTTAGAAAACAGAGACCTTTTGACGGTTCTTTAATTGAGAGTTTGGAAACTTATGTCGGACAAATGTCTTTACAATTCACTTGTAACGCTTTTTCTTCCGGTAATTTATGTCTCATCGGGCAGCTTATTTTTTTATTTTTGATATTGCAAGGCCATTTGCATGCTTCATATCTTTTTATGGCGAGGATTTTTTTTGTTTAAACAAAACAGATGATTACTTGCAAATTTCTTCAGGATTCCATTAGTTTACCCTATGGCTCGTTTAGATACAACATCTCCCCGAATTATTTGAAATTCGGGTGAATCGGATCTAATAAAACTCAATAGATAAATCTTCAATAGTATAAAGACGCTTTTACTCTCCCTCTCAATTCCTACAGGAAAAGTAATCAGACATAACTGTCATTTTGATTGTTGATTCCTTTGATATACGTAAGTAATGACGAATCATCATAAAATGCGTAATTTAAGTGTCGGTGTGAAGGGTGTGTAATTGAAAGTGAAATCCACTAAATCTCGCATAAGTGTAAACATTTCTTGAAACCGCAGTGTAAAGTGTACCGTTATATTTGATATTCCTCATTTTTTCTTCAATATCATGTTTATATAAGATCTTTTTGACAATATAAATCCACGGGAATTCCCAAATAACTTGAAATATATTTGGTAGAAATAGAAAAAATTCAATGGAAATACTTTAATTTATAATGAAAAATAATAAACAAAGAATCTTATAGCATGTTTTACATGCGATAAATATAATTCATTTAATGTCAAATTTGCAGACCAGAGGATTTATTTACGTATAAGCAATTGCATTAATCATGGTAGAAGAATACAGGTAGATGCATTAACGCTTGAGAACAGTGATATGTCACATTTTTAAAATGTTTTGTCAAAAAAAGTGGGTTTTATATATTTTCTTAGCAACGCAAAAAAGATATTGTTATGATATGCATTTTTTTCCATTTTTTTTTTACATTTCAATAGTTTTTCATTCAACATTTTCAATTCCAAAATTTGTTTGACATTGCATTCCCAGTAGCTGTGTTCGATGCGACTACCTTTTTTTTCTACCATGGCATTAGAGTTAAAAATCCACTGTTTTTTATTGTATGTAAACATGCCTTGAGATTTTTAGATCTAATAATTTAAAATCTAAATAAAATTTACATATGCCTTCAAGAACGCCTCACAAATTTTCTGATAATTCGACAGAAATTTTAATTTAGTACTTGCTTTGGAAATTTGTAAAACGTCGTGTTTAACAAAAGCTTTATAATCATTAAATATGCCACTTCTTTTGTTTATATAATTTTAGGAGAACCATATTTTCTTTTTTTTTATTCCAAATTTAATTATATTTAAGTTATCTCGAACATATTTTCATAAAATGAAATTTGTATTTCCTAGTTGTACTGTCTGTTCGGAACCAATAACAAATTATAAACCCACAAGACTGTAAAAAATACTATGGCAAAAATGTTTTTCTCTGTTGTTTCTTTAGTATAAAAAATATATATGTATTTACAAATATAGAATATGATCCATAAAATATGAGTTTTATACATTTAAGTTAAAACTCAAAACATTACATATTGTTTTAAGTAAACCTATTTACCATGGTAGAAGAATACAGGTGGATAAATCAACTTGATATGTCAAAAAATTTTAAATTTTTTTTTTCATAACTTTTAATCGGAAGTTGTTATGATTGATTTTTTATTCACTACACTAT